>NW_022111376.1:1560826-1599863 GCF_000313985.2 Echinops telfairi
CCCTGCTAGTGCTGAGATGCTTGTTCGTTCACTGACTCAGCTTTCCTCCTGCAGTCGGCATCATTGCCTCTGTTTTGTGAGGTGGTGGACTTTGTGGACTGGTGTTGGGTTAATGGGTTAATGTACTTGTGGGCTTGGGCAGCATTGAGTTGGGATGTTTTCGTGATGCACATTTTCTTTGCATAAAACTCTCTCTTATACATGAGTCACTGTGGATTTGTTTCTCCAAAGTACCTAGACTAATACAAAGACCTAGCGCATCTTTGGGAGCAAAAATTAATATAAGACACTGTCTTATTTTCAGGGCAACAGGGTAGGAGGGAGAGGAGATTCTCAGTGTTCAGTCTGCGGTCGTGAGCCAGAACGACAGCCTCTCTGGAGATCCAGTATCTCTGTACCAGCAACCACAGTGATTGAGAACATGCACTTCTTTGGGTAGTTGGTATTTGGGGCATGAAGAAAAGTTTCATTAAGAGGAATGATGACTACTAGCATATTGATTAAGGGCAGAGTTGCCCAGCCCGTTGTTAAAAAATCCCGTCAATAAACTGTATACCTGAACAAGTTAAATTGGCAAAAGTTCTCTAATAAATTCCCAACACGGACCAGATAATAACAAGATTGCCTGCTGGGGCCGCTTCTGTACAGCCAACCATCCCCTGGGGTTCAGTTCTTTAGAGTCATGGTTTCACGAAGTGGCTTACAAATGCAGTAAGTGCTGCCACCTCCTGGTTTGTGGCCCAGTTCCTGAGGGCTTCAGAGCTGTGGCCAGCCCTCACTCTGCCTGCAGCAGTCTGGAATGACGCAGAGTCCGGCATAGGAGGAGGAAATAAGATGTGTGACTCACTGCCTCCAGGAACAAATGCCTCCTCTGTCCTGAGATCTGAAGAATTGGATGGTGCCTGGTTCCCATTGCTGACTATTTGGAAAGAGTGCTAATCACAAAGGGGGTGGGGGGTGGGGCAGTAAAAAGTCTTATTTCTTCAGGCTTTCAGGTGGCTGGATGAATGAATCCCTGCAACGATTGCCCTGGGATCATCTTTAAACTTTAAACCAAAAGCAAGCCCTGAAGTCATCTCACACAACCCAACAGTTTCCTTCAGCTCTCTTAAGAACTATCTAGATGGAATCCCACAGCTGGCAGCTGGACAGATTGGATAAGAGCCTTTGGGGGCAGGGAGCCGATGTCACTAGAGGAGGGACACCTCAGCAGAGGAGGGTGAGATGGTTGCACAACCCAAAGAACATCCTTGGCTGTCACCAGGCAACCATTTCAGGAGCCTGCCCGGCCTCGGGGGTTCTGGAAAGTCTGGAGCCCATGAGAATTTGAAATTCAGCTGTCTACCCCGCCTCCCCTCACACACACACTTTCTGATCAGTGTCACTAAATGGTCCACGTAGGAACTGTTGGATTGAGAGGTGTTTTTCTGTGTACATGCTAAACAACGGTAACAAAGGCAGTTTGACAATGTCAATAGCACACACAAGGAAAAGAGCACGGGATGGCAAACTTGTGAAATCCCTGTGGATTTCTGCCCTTCTTTCCTGTGCCAGACATGGCTGTTGTTTTGTTTTGACAGACAGCGGCGCACCAGCTGAATGCTGTGACGGAGGACATGTGCTCCAATGGGTCTGCTGCCCCAGACAGCCCTGCCACGAGGCAGGAGATGCGGAAAGTGCGCGTCATACAGTTTGAGAAGGTCACCGAGGAGCCCATGGTAACCCCACTGCTGTTTCCTGATCCACCGAGTCGGCACGGGGCCCAGAGGCAATGAAAAAGGCTATGCAGGGAGCTTGGGAAGCAACCGAGTCGTGGTGTCTCCTCCTCCCCACGCTCGTGGAGAATGAATGCCCCTCGGGTGGATGAGAAGTCACCTTAGGGTGTGTCAGAGAAGGGTTCAGTTCGACAGAGCCAAAGGCTTGTTTGCCCGTTTCCCAGCCCTCTTTTCTTTGGATGCGTAGGCCGAATAAAATCTTGATTTCTCCTAAAAAATAAACAAAGCAAAAAAACGTTTCAAAGAGACTTGGAAAAGGAGCTTAAACTAAAGCTTGCTGTTCCATTGTCAATTTCAGGGAATCACTCTGAAGCTGAATGAAAAACAGTCCTGCACGGTGGCCAGGATCCTGCATGGAGGCATGATTCACAGACAAGGTACTTTGCAGGGGCTCCTGTTCAGAGATGAGCCACTCATTCCCTGTTCAGCGGGGTGGGAGGGACCCTAGGGGTGCAGTGCTTAGAGTGCTAAGCTGCTAACCAGAAGGTCGGAAGTTCAAAGCCACCAGCCATTCCATGGGAGAAAGATGTGGCAGTCTGCTTCTGTAAGATTTGCAGCCTTAGAAACCCAGAGGGGCAGTTCTACTCTGCCCTGTAACATCATTGTGAGGTGGCTTTGACCTGATGGCTGTGGGTTTGGGTTTGTGGGTCCCTGGTGTGGGAAGAAGGAGTCTCAAACTCCCTGTTAGCTCAAGGCCTATTCCTAGAAGGTGGAGGTTAGGCGTGCTTCCAACCTTCTTTCCCGATTCTGACCCTCACTCTGGGTTTGAGCATCTATTGCAGTGGCTTCGCCAAATGCCCGGCCTGTACTTATCATAATGGAATTTATTAGGTTTCCAGGTTCAAGATCAGAAACTATCAGGATACAATTCTTCAGTCAGGCCAGTCTCTTCTCAGCCATGCCTACAGGCATGTCTCTCTCCGGCCTCAGCCTCTCAGCCACATGGGACCTTGACCTCTGCCCTGTTTCGGAACAATGTCATACAACCCTTGTAACTCTGTTTGAGAGACGGCAGAAAGGTACTCCACTGCACCAGTAAGCCTCAGCCTGAAGGTCCCAACTCTTACTCTGTGGCCTGGCCAAGCGAGCGTACTAGACAAGTACCCCCGTACCCCACTCTGAAAGCAAGCCTCCAGTGCAAAGGCCCTCACTGCTTCTCAATCATTTCTATGCGGTCACAGATCTTCATCTCTTGGATTAAGGAGGCTCATTCAACATAGGGATCTCAGGGTCCAAAGGATCCGCTTCCTTCCTGGCTCTTTTTGTAAATGGTAGTGAAATACTACTTCTTTTCTGCTTCTGGAATGGCTCATTTTAAGTCTAGTGAGATGACAAACGAACCAATCCCCGTGTTAGAGTTCCATCCATCCTATTTCCATTATGCCCCCCCTCCCCCATGAGTGTCATGGACCTTATATGAGCTTATAGTATTAGCACGCTTTATTAGTTCCCTTGGCGGGCCCCAAACCCCTCGCTTTTGCAAACTTCTGCCTAGTCATTTGGTGAGAATTAGTTACGAAGACAGTGGTTTCCCTACTGAGTGGGTGCTGAAATCCAGCTTTCACAGGCCGACAACCCCTGTAGGAGGTAGATACCACTCTTATACCAATTAGTTAGCATCTGAGCAATTCTTCCATGCCAGCCACGGCAGCAGACTGGAAAGGAGTGCGGATGGCACTGTGACTTAGGCATTGGGCTGCTAAGTGCAAGGTTCATGGTTCTAAGTCTCTAGCTGCTCTCAGGGAAGAAAGCAGAGTCTGTCTGCTCCCATAAAGATTCGTAGGCCTGGGGCCCGGAAACCCGAGATGAGGTCCCACCAGGCATCGGGAGCAGCTGAAGGGCAGCGGCCTGCCACGGTGAGGACGCACACACTGATTTCCTTGCTGTGGTATCTCAGGGGATAGTGACACTTTGTGGATTACTGTTTCATTCTGTGGCAGGTTCACTTCACGTGGGGGATGAAATCCTAGAGATCAATGGTACAAATGTGACAAATCACTCAGTTGATCAGCTCCAGAAGGCAATGGTAGGTTTTTTTTCTATGTTGCATTACACCTTCTATTGTCTCTGTGAAGTGTTGGGCCACATTGCTATCAGTGAACCTGATTTTCTGTCAAAATATTTTTGTCTTCTCGGTGCTAATACTTATTTGCTCTGCGACAGTAAGGAGATTTTTTTTTTTTCATTTAGTGAACATAAGAGATGGGGCAAATAAGCCAGGCACCAGATTGTCAAGTACCAAGGTGCTGGGCATTGTGTTTGGTGCTTATGCAAGATAATATCTCTTTTGCTTTGTGGTAGCTTATGTGATCTACGGGTTATCTAGAGCTGTGTGGCCTAATTATAAATCGTTTGCAATTTCCTAGATGGATTTCTGATTTTAAATTCTAATTTAATTTTGCTGTGGCTATATGATGCAAGGTGTATGATTTGAATCCTTTGAAATATGGTGAGAGGTTTTTAAAAAAAATCATTTTATTGGGGGCTTGTACAGCTCTTAACGCAATCCATGCATCCATCCATTGTATCAAGCATATTTGTACATTTGTTTCCCTCATCATTCTCAAAATATTTGCTTTCTACTTGAGCCCTCTGTATCAGCTCCTCATTTCCCCCCTCCCTCCCTCCCTCCCTCCATCCCTCATGAACCCTTGGTAATTTATAAATTGTTATTTTTTCATATTTTACACTGACCGCGGTCTCCCTTCACCGAGGGTTGTTTTATGGGCACCTTGGTGACTGTTCCATGTGAACTTGAAAAGACTGTATTTTGCTCGAACTTACTGTCTGTTTTCCTGGTGGTACATTTCATATAGGAATGGCAGAATGAGTAATAAGTGGGGATACAGTGATAGAATTTTCATGTTGCCATTTTCAAGTTAAGATGCCACTGTGAGTTAGAATAGACTCAATGTTGATTACTGTATATGGTCTAATTCCATTTTTGTCCAATAATTACACACACATACAGGACAGCAAGTAAAAAAGTATTGCTATACTGTATGAAAAAGGCTTGGAGACTCTCTGCCCTCCTCCAGCTACACAAAGGGAAAGAACCCATCTGCACACCAACCCAAGGCCAGTTGCCATTAGGCAGAGGTCAGATATGCCACCATCGGCTATCCTTCTGCCGCCCATTCTGACACCACCCGTTTCTGCCGTGGCGCTCTACTTCTCTATTATGTTCTAGAAGCCATTTCAATGGCCACACAGCACTAACATATGATACCTTCCTTTCTTAATGGGGCTTTCTTAGGGAAGCTAACATGTCACCACAAGTCAGGGCCAGTAAACAGAAAGGATGCAGTCACTGGTTCACAGCAGCGCCTCTCCTCAGCTAGCAACCAGCCAAGCCTTTCCCTCCGGGTCCTCAGTCTTGTAGCCATGTGTTCTCTTGGCTTCTGCCTCTGCGAGCCAGGAACCCCACTTGCCACTCCACCTCACTGTCTCACCTCTGCTCAGTAGCCCCTCTGCTCTGTCCCATGGTCTCTCTTCCATGGCCTCTGGTGCCTGAGGACTCAGCCTTCACCACTTTCAGCAGAGGAATGGCTTTGATAAAGGAGTGGTTTTTGTCTTTCATGAGACAATACCCCCCCAAGGAAGCAAAGGGTGCTGACTTGATTCACATCTTTTAGTAAGATGGGAACTCAAAATATGTCCCACTTTAATCCTGTCCATTAGCATAACAGGGAACTCCCTCTGAAATGGGGTTATAGCCACAGGCATAGGATATAGAATTTATAAAACATTACAAAAAGGAGTATGTATAAAAGATATGTATATTAAGATATTTCACTTCATAGACCCCACTCTGGGTCTTCTAGCCATGATCTCTTTAATATGTAAGCACACACAAAAAAATTAACTGCCCCGCACTTTTAGTTACACCTTCTACAATTACAATGTGACACTCTCCATTAACCCTGTTGACAATCACACTGGAATCATGTAATTCCACCAACATCTCCCCCCACCCTCTCTTTCCCAGACCCACCAGGGGGAAAGAACCCCGATGACCTGGTGGATTGCTCATTGAGCTATGAGCTGCAAGGTCAGCAGTTTGCAACCACCGCTTTCTGGGAGAAAAATGAGCTTTTCTATTTTAAAGATATGCAATCGTAGAGGCCCACAGGGACCGTTCATTGTCTGCTAAAGTCACTATGTATTGAAAGGGATGCAGTGGCTCTAAGGTGTTTTTTTTGTTTTTGTTTTTTTCCTTCAGTAGAGACCCTTCCTCACCTTACTCATTTTGCAGAGAAATGAAAGCAGGGAAGGCAACCATATACAATCACACAAAAATAACAGCACATCCGAAGGCCGGCCGGCCTCAGAATTCGCACCATTTGGTTCATACCGTATCAGCATGGCAGGCTTGGCATCCTCCTGGGATCCCAATTTTGTTCCTTTTAAACATTCTTTGAGTTTTGGGGTTAAAAAAAAGTGAGTGTAAAGGGGCAAGCTTAGAACCATCGGGTGGTGAGAGAAGGGTTCCCAGTGAAGTGACCACCCTTGGCGCATGAGCAGGTGCATTGCGATGGGGAGAGAGCCACCGTGCAACTGTCCTGGCCTTTCTCTCGACAGTGTCGTTTTCCAGTTTCCCAATACACTGTGTGACCTTCGGGAAAATCTATCAAGAGTAACCTTTGGGAATCCCAAGAAAGCAGCCACCATAACCATCTGAGCTGACTTCGGTCTTGAATTGCACTGACCACCAGCAGATCCCCTTGAGAGAGCGTGTCTGCAGTCAGCCACTGATGATGCACTCATGTTGACGCTCATTTGGTCTGGAAGAAATCCTTGCCCGTAGGAACTGGAACCCTAGTAGCAATGCTGTTTAAAATTATTTGTAATCATTGTATTGGGAGCTCTTACCCATATCATAACATTCCATGGTTCAATCCCATCAAGCAGTATTGTACAATCCCTACCACAGTCCATTTTAAAACATTTTCTTTTTGCTGAACTCCTTGGTATCAGCTCCCATTTATCTTCTCCCCCCCCACCCTACCCCGGAGGAACGCCCCCTTTTTGCCATATCTTACACAATCCATTATATCCATTCACATTACAATTCTCTTGTTTGATCCCATTGAGTGGGGTTATACAGTCATCAATGCTATCAGCTCCTTACTCCCTCCCCCTCCCCCTTCCCCTTTTCCTGTACCCTCAGGAACCGTTGCTCCTGTTACTGTTGCAGAAGGCTTATTTATCTTGCCTTGCATGTACTGAACAATCTAAATATACAAATGAACATACGCAAATCTGACATGATTAATGAGGTAAAACAAAAAGCATAATAGTAAGGGGAGGAAATATTAAGGAACTAGAAGATAGTTTTGTGGTTCATCAGTGCTATACTGAACCCTGGCTCTATCATCCCTTGAGTGTAGCCTTTCTGTGAGGGACTGTCCAGTTATCTTACAGGTGGATTTGGGGTCTCCACTATATCCATGCCCCTTCACATCAATTTGGTTGCTTGTCTTTGAACTTCTGATACCTCTCCCTGTCGGCACCTCTAGTAGCAGTACTTTTTTACTTACCCTTGTATACATTAATTAATCGTAGTGTTTCTTACCATTTTGTTTACTTTTTTTTCAATAGAAAGAAACGAAAGGAATAATCTCATTGAAAGTGATTCCCAACCAGCAAAATCGGCTTCCTGTACTACAGGTAGGTGGTGCTGTCTTTTCCTTTCCAATTGTGCTGGTGGCTGGATCCGGGTCCAGTGATGAAGTGTGGATCTTTGAGATTCGATTGAAAGAGATACAAGTCTGAGTTCAAAATATCTTCAGTCACCTGATGTTTGTGAGAAACCGGGATACTACGCAGCCACTGGTTTCTGCCTTCTACGCTGTATTTCTTCTTCATTCCCTCTAGACTAAGGTGACCAGATTTAAAGCGGGACACCGTGTGTGTGTGTGTGTGTGTGTGTGTGTGTGTGTGTGTGTGTGTGTTTTCTTGATTAAAAATTTGGTCTCTATAGACCAAATAGACCGTTCCCTAGCTTGTTGTGCATTCTTTCCAAAAATCGGGACTTTTTTAAAACGCCAAAAATCGGGACTGTCCCGCCAAAAGCGGAACATCTGGTCACCTTGCTCTAGACACATCTTAAATATAAATTGGAAAAACATAGATCGCTTGATCCACTTGCCTTGAGGCAGAAGCTCACGCGGACAGTAGAGAATCGGTCCGGGTGTGATCACGGTGTTAGATCTGCTCAGAAAGAACGTTGCCTCTTCGTAACGCATGTGAGAGGGAAGGGCTAATCAGTCCACAGAGGGTGGAGAGGCAGGACAGCTCCAAGCCAATGAAGACCTCGTTTACAGATGGGAAAATTCCAGCCATTATTGCATATAGGAACAAATCATCTTAGCAGTCGTCAAAAACAAAACCACCACTCACCATCATCGAGTGCATTCTGACTCCTAGCATCCTGCCCCGGTGGGCTTCCGAGGCCATTATTCTCTTTGGGAGTAGACACCCTCCTCTCTCCCCCATGGGGTGGCCTGGTGAATTTGAGCTGCTAGCCCTGCAGTTAGCAGCCCACCCCATCGCCCACTATGGCAGCCTGGCTTGCTCCTGGTCATCAGAGATGCAAATGAATATGTCGGAGATAACGATTTTCACCAAGCTAATTGGCCAAAGCTCCACAGTGATGACAAAGCCCAGTGATGAATCATGCTCACAAACACATTTCTGAACGCTTACTCACAATGCATTGAGGCCTTCCATGTGTAAATTAGAGTGCTAGCAAATGGGTGCGTTCGTCATCTGCTGGGAGAGTGAGCTGCACATGCTCAGAAATAGGCCAGACGGAACTTGGCCAAATGGCTGAGGAAGAAGGAAGGTGTTTTCCAAAAGCGAATTGTGAAGTTTCCATCACAGGTTCTTTACAGTGACTTATAGTGCGATGGCATCATTTTCTTTTCAAGGAAACTTTTCATTGATGGCTGTGTGAGTGTGTGTTGGGGGTGGGGGTGGGCAGCAGGGGGCGGCGGCTGTGAGTGTACAGGAAACAACACTCAGCTTTGTACGATTCGATGCCTTTTTGCAAACAGAACAGCCCTTGGTGAATTCCTTGGTGCCTGGTTTCTGTCACTGTTATTCTCGAGGGTGAGATGATGCACGTCGCTGTTCCATGGTGGAAGCATTGTTGCAATGGACTCGCCCATTCTGCTGTTGACAGATGTCAAGTCTCTGACGCAAGTTTCTGTTGGTCCCTCCCTCACTGCCGTTGACACGCCCTGACCCTGCTGCACAGAGCAGACCTGCTCCTTTGGCTGTTCATCTTTCAGGGAGCAGAAAGCCTTATCATTGGCCCGGGGCTTCAAAACGATTGACCTTCCAGTTGGCAGCCCAGCATGTTACCCACGACACCACCAGGACTCTGGGAACGTCCTTGGGTCACGGACATGGTTCGTGTTCAAGTGCTCACTGAAGGACCACAGCTCCAAAGATAGCAGCCCAGGAAACCCGACCAAGTCGCTTGACAGCTTCCTTGAGTTGGAATTGCCGGCAACAAATCCCAGACACCTGGGAGCGGAATTGCCAGCGAGCAACTAGTTTCCTTTCCCAACTGCGCTGTGCAAGAGCTCCTGCCAGTTGTCCCCAAACACTTAGAACTGTCTGATTGTCCCCCTCTATCTGAGTCATGTTGGTGGGAATGTGGTGTGTTGAATCAGCGCCAGGGCTTTTCTTTCTCCTGTGGAGCTGATGGTGGGTTTGAACTGTCCACCAATAGTTAGCAGCTGAGCACTTCACTGGTGCATGCCCTGGTACCCCTAGTGGGTAGGTAGCCGTTTTTAAGTTTGTGATTCAATTTGCATTTATCTGATCGATGCAATTTAAAAAAATTAAATAATCACTTTATTAGGGGCTCATACAACTCATCACAATTCGTACAAACATCATTTGTGTCCAACACATTAGTACATATGTTGACTTCATTCTCACAACACCCGCTTTCCACCCAAGCCCTTGGTGTCAGCTCATTTTTCCCCCTCCCTCCCCGGTCCCCCCTCCCCCTGAACCCTTGATAATTTAGAAATTATTATTATTTTATCTGATACAATTTTTATATTTGAAAATTCTATTTGGATATCCTCTGATGTTCTAGGTGTTTGGGGTTGTTATGCTTGTACTAGCTTTTAGTGAGTACGAATTGTTTGTTTACATGAAATCCTATATACTTTAAAAAAACGATGAATGCTTTCTATGTCTTATTAGAAAATATTTCACTTATAACACATTCAAGAAGCTATTTTTTCGCATTTGCATCGACAACCCACCTGCATTGGCTTATTGTGTGTGGAGGAAGATAAGGGGTCAAAAAATCCATCCTGTTTTCCAGGCCGATATCCCTGAACTCAGCATCATTTATTGAAATAACCACCTCTGTCCTAAACCATATGGGGGGGTCTGTTTCTGAACTCTCTACAGGGCAGAGGTGTCTTCAAAAGCTTCTTGGACAATAATAAACTAGAAGAGAGAAATGAGCAACAGAAAATTTCTCAACATAAGCACTTGTACACAGGATACTACCAGCCATTATTTAGTCTATCCCTCAAGAACCAAGGGGCTTGGAGCTTGAACTGGCCAATGTATTGACTCATAGGTCCCCTTTGACTATTTGTTAAGATGATGAAAAAGAGTCCGAAGGAGCCAAATCAGGATTGTCAGGTGGATGCCTAATGAGTTCCCATCAAAACTCACAGAACTGCGCTTGTTTGATGAGAGGACCTGAGTAGAAGTATTGTCCTGGCAGAGAAGGACACCTGGGCATTTTTCTGCTAAAGCTTTAGCTAAATTTCGCAAACACAGATGTTCTTATTCCAGAAAGTCAATAAGAAAACCCCCTTGAGTATCCCCGCAAAACATGTCATGACCTTTTGAGGAAAGGGCAGAAGGGAGGATGTCACATTTGATGCCCTCAGGCTCCCAAGGCTCTTTGCCACAAGGCAAAGGTGAGATCTTCCATCCTTCTTAACCCAATTCTAACACCAGCCATTGCTCCTGTCCCGGGGTACTTTCCATTCTCCACACCAGGGGTCCTCAAACTATGGCCTGCGGGCCACATGCGGCCAGCCGAGGACATCTATCCAGCCGGGTGTGTTCCACCTTTTGTTTTTCACTTCAAAATAAGCTATGTGCAGTGTACATAGAAATTTGGTCATAGATTTTTTTAAAACTATAGTCCGGCCCTCCAATGGGGCTGAGGAACACTGAACTGGCCCCCCTGTTTAAAAAGTTTGAGGACCCCTGCTCCACACTCCACCTTTCACCTTGGTTCTAGAATTCCTTGCAGTGGCCACACAGAATTCAGACGGTGCTCACAGGACGGGTTTCATCAGGAAGTTAACGGGATACAACTGTTGAGTCAGGACAGCTTTTTCCTCCGTCGGGCCCACAGGCAGGCCTCTCTGGATCTTGGAGTCCAAGAGATGTGTTCCACTCCTGGCTCTTCTCTGTGGCTGGGAGTGAGGTGCTCCTATTCCCCGCCCCCCAACTCCCGGACCCAGAGCCGGGCCATTGTCTACCCAGCTGGATGGCAATCACAATGAACTCTGTTGAGGATCACTCCCAACGGAGTCAGAATCCACTCGGTAGCGTCCCCTACCAGCAGGCGGAAAGCTTGCTCAACTTTTATTTTTCACTCAATTGTGTCAGCTGGACCAATGGAGATGGCTATTGTTGCTGCTGTTAACCATCAATCCTCTTAATTAGATAAATTGGTTCCTTGTATGTCAATGTGGGTGGTCGACTGCAGCAGGCTTCACTGTCAACACCATCATATCCTTTCTTAAAGAAAACAAGTTCTTCATTGGTAAAGTGCCAATTCCCTTAGAGATGGCATCTGCATGGACTCGCAGGAAAGCAGCAGTGAGTGCACCATTTATCCCTAGCATGGGCTGCTGGTTCTCGCTCTTTTCAAATGGGTGTCTCACCCATCTCAGTACCTCAAACTAGAACCTGTTCTGATAGGTTACATATTCATACTGTCAAACAGTCTGCTAGGAAAGAGCTCCAAAGTTTACTGAACATGCTATTGCCTGTAATCACTCCTGAATACCCCATGTATTGGGAGAGGCCTGCTCTTAGGCCGTAATTCTATCCCCATCTCCCACTGGCTCCTCGGAAACTCGGTGAGCATGAAGAACTGCCTTAGGCCCTTAGCCATCACCATTCTCGCCTGCAGTCATTTCTTGAGTGCAGTTAGGTGAAGCCCACGGCTGCTAGAACCACACACAGTGAATCCCATGGCTGCTGGGAGACCACACGCACGCGCGCACGCACGCACGCACGCACGCACGCACGCATGCGCGCGCTCGTGGGCTTTATGCTTGCTGAGACTAAGGTGGTGCGGCTGCGAGCCTTCTCATTCTGCAGACGGGGCCTCTGAGCAAATTGGAGGCGATGACCTGCCCTTGGATCTTGTCCCCTGCAGCGGTCTTACCCGTGCCTGCCTTCTTCCTCAGATGTTCATGAGAGCGCAGTTTGACTACGATCCCCAAAAGGACAATCTGATCCCTTGCAAGGAAGCGGGACTGAAGTTCGTGACTGGGGACATCATCCAGATCATCAACAAGGATGATAGCAACTGGTGGCAGGGCCGGGTGGAAGGCTCTTCCAAGGAATCGGCAGGATTGATCCCTTCTCCCGAGCTGCAGGAATGGTGAGCTGCTTTGCCAGAACTCTAACCTGTCGGTGTTGCTAAAAAGTCACGCCATCTCATAATTCTGTCATCTTGTGTGTGGCTTCTCTTTCTCCACCTACCTTCGTTGGCATAAGGGACATATGTGAGTTAGCATCTGGGCCTTAGCAGATGAGGGGAGGAGGGTCTGAGAGAGGATGGGAGAGGAAAGGATCTGTGTGTTTGTGTGTGTGTGTGTGTGTGTGTGTGTGTACGTACGTGCACACACACATGCATGGGCACATGCCACTGAGCAGCCATTCAGGGAAGACAGCAAGGTCGAGTAGGGAACTAGAGCGCGTAGTGTAGGCTGGGCAGAGGCCAGGCTGGGGCGGGTTCAAGAGAGACCTAGTACAGATAGCCTTATTTCGGGAGATTTTCTCTAAAGGGAGGGAACAAAGATATACTAGCCACCGGGCAAAGCAGCATCAGTAAGTGGTGATTTGACGGAGTTGGGAGCTGTTTTTTTTAAACAGGAAAAATGAGTTTGTATGTTTGTGTGCTAACAGGCTGATCCAATAGAAAAAGAAAGCCCTCCCTGTACACAGACAGAAACGTGCTTCTGGTTGTACTCTCCCAGAGTGGTTAAATGGACATACATGGGTAACATATAAGGGGTTACATCCCCCTCACACACACAAAAAAGCTCTGTTGAGTATAGCTTTTGTAGTACACATTTTTCCCTGCTAGGCAAGCATCTAGTAACTGGCTCTGAGTTAGTGCACCCAGTGGTGTTGCCTGAGAAGGTTCTCTGGTCACATTGCATTGTTTGTGTGAAAGCAGTTTCACTCGAATCTCGTTTTTTATGATGACTGATTTAAGAGAACAGCGTGCGGCTGTGAGATTTTGTTTCAGGCTCGAGCAAAATGCTGCAGAAACTGTTGTGATGTTGAATGCCCCTTACAAGGACAGTGCTGTGGGAAAAACTCGTGTCTACCATAACCCAGAGCCCCCACCATGACTCCCATTGTTGGTGTCAACTATGCATGCGGAGTGATTCACAGTGACCCTGGTACAGCAGCGACATGCTGCCCAGTCCTGCATCCGCCTCCAGAATCATGGCTATGCCGGAGCCCATTGCTGCAGCCACTCTGTCCGTCCATCTCGCTGAGGGTCTTCCTCTCCTTTGCTGCCCCTCGACTTTGCCAGGCGGGATGTGCTTCTGCAGGGCCTGGTTTCTCCTCACAGTATGTCCAAAGAACGAGAGAGAAAGCCTCACTATGCTCACTTCTAAGGAGTGTTCTGACTGTGCTTCTTCCAAGACAGATGTGTTTCTTCTTCTGGCCATCCGGGGTCTGTTCCCTGCTCTGCCCCAGCGCCATCGTTCGAACGCAGCCGTTCGTCCTCTTGAGTCATTGTCTAGAAAACACTCTGACTGGCTTGCCTTAGTCCTCAAAGTGACATCTTTGCTTCTTGACACTTTAAAGAGGCCTTTGGCAGCAGATTTGCTCAGTGTAAAGCATCACTTGATGGTGTGTGTGCGTGTGTGTGTGTGTGTGTGTGTGTGTGTGTGTGTTTAAATGCTGCTTCCACGGGCATTGACTATGGATCCAAGTTTGACAACTTCAAACTCTTCTCCTCTTAGCATGCTGTGGCTTCATTGCTCCAGTTGTGAGGACCTTTTTCTCCTTTCTGTTGAGGTGTAATTGATACTGAAGACCCTAGTCTTTCATCTTCACCAGGAAAGGGCTTCCGGTCCCCTTCACTTTAAACCAGGTGGTGTCACTGGCATATTGCACGTGGTTAAAATGGGCGGCTTCCTCCGGTCCTGATGCCTCATCCTTCTTCATGTCAGCCAGCATACAGATTGCAAAAGTCTGGTGAGAGGCTACAACCCTGACGCGCACCTTCCCCAATGTTAACCCCCCAGTTTTCCCTGGTTCTGTTCACACAACGAAGTTCCCATTCTGTTCAATATTATCCGTAATTGGTTATGAGCCATATCGCCACTTTCCTTTGCATACTCAGTAAGACACAGGTCGACATCTTTCTGGTAGTCTCTGCTTTTAGCCCAGATCCATCTGATGCCGACCAGGATATCCCTTGTTCCTGGGCCTCTTCTGTACCCAGCCTGAATGTCTGACCCTGCCACTGGTATTGCCTAAACCATTTTTTTAATTCAGCAAAAACCAACTTGGCCATGATATTAACCGTTGTTGTTTTTAGGTGCCACCGAGTCGGTTGCAACCCATAACGACCCTCTGCGCAAGAGAAGGAAACACTGCCTGCTCCTCACCATCGATTAAAATACTCTCGTTTGACATTTTCTGTTCAGCTCCATGATGTCATTTATATTTGAGAGCAATTTCAGAGTCTTTTCTGACACCTATGTTGGTCTTTTCTTTCTGTCCTATGTTTTCAATGACCTTTGGTTTCCCTAATGTGCGCCGTCCGCCCACATCTCTTCTGGTCTTCTGTCATCGGTGTCAAAGCTGTTCTTCAGATGGTCTCTGAACTCATTTGGCTGGTGTGACTGAGCTTCTCCATCATCTCTTTCCACAGATGTAGTCGATTTGCTTCTTGTTTCTTGCATCCAGCAAGGTCCACGTGTACAGCTGCCATTTCTGTTAAAACAAGGTGTTCGCAATGACTAGGTCAGTGGCGTTGTAAAATTCTATCATGTGGCCCTCAGACTTATTTCTATCACTAAGGCCGTATTTTCCAACTGTTGATTCTTCTTCCTCACCCCCCTCTAACTTTCACATTCTAGTCACCAGTATGTATCAATGCAACTTGATTGCACCTTTGATCAATTTCAGACTGCAGACATTTGTTTAAAAAAATTTCAGTTTCTTCATCTTTAGCAGTAGTGGCTGGTGCATAACTTTGTGTAACAGTCCTTTTAACTGATTTCCTTGTAGGTGTTTGCATATTAGCCTTTCACTGACAGCATAGTACTTCAGAATTGACTATGAAATGTTCCTCTTGACACTGAATGTGCTGTCATTCCTTCTGAATTTTCCATTGCCAGCATAGTGGGCCATATGGTCACATCAGCCCCCTTTAGCTCGCTGCTACCTGGGATATTGATCTTCAAGCACGCCATTTCACTTTTTACAACTTCCAGTTGTCCTGGTTTCCTATTTCATCCAATACACCTTGTGGAGATTCATGGATGCGAGCTTGCAGCCTTTCCCTCTCATTCTCAGTCAGGCCACATCAGCTGGTGAAGGTCCCTAGAGCTGTAATTCACCCACACCATGAAGGTTGCCTGTACTTGGCGCTGTACTTTGACTTACTGTTTGCTTCGGGGCATGGAGATGGAGACCGTGGGGACGACTGCCTTTGGTTTCAGAAGTGCCAGGAAGATGGTGATCTCTCTGAGACACTGTGTGCACAAAGGAGAGAGGGCCCCGGCGCAGCAGTCCCAGGACTGGACGACCTTCTGAGCGCTACCGTTTTCTCTCACTAGGCGAGTGGCAAGTGTGGCTCAGTCGGCTCCAAGTGAAGCTCCGAGCTGCAGCCCCTTTGGGAAGAAGAAGAAGTACAAAGACAAGTATCTGGCAAAACACAGTGCAAGTAAGTTTCCCAGGCTTGTCCTCTTCGTGGGCCTTGGCAGCCAGCATCTGGCATATTTCCCCAGCCTCTTCACCATCCAGACTCATGGCCGTTAAGGGGATGTCAGCTCATAGCCACCATAGGCAGACCTGCCCCCGTGAGTTTCCGAGGCTGTGACTCTTTACAGGAGTAGAAAGCCCCATCTTTCTCCCTTGGAGTGGCTGGTGGTTTTGAACTACAGACCCTGGAGTTAGCAGGCCAATGTATAACTGCTACACCACTGTGGTTGGAATCACAATATACTGAAATTCTAAATGGGTCCAAGCGGGTCTCAGAATAGAAAATGAATAATTGACCATTAATTAAGTGCCTGCATTCTGTTGGAGCAAATCACAGATGCCTGAAATCGCTCAACAGGGAAGTCGGGCTGCAGTGGCACTGGTGGGTGAGGGGAAGTGGACCAAGAATTCGGGCAAGATCAGAGAGTCTCTGTATTGTTCCCAGTGCTTGTGTGTTCACTTCCTGTACCTCTTACCCTGACAACAGAGTTTCACAAGAGGCATCAGGCATGTGTGGAGGGGACAAACCACTTAACCGCTGTCAAATGAAAATCACAGTGGCCACCCCTTACAGTGAAGAGTCTGCGGTAGAACAGTGCCGCCCGCCCATGGCCTGACATGCAGTAGACATTCAGCATGCACATATTCTCTCCCCTCTGGCTTTTCCCTGTTTCCTCAAATTGTCTCCCCTTTTAAAATTTTGTGAAACATTGGACCCGGCCCATCGGAGGGGCAGGGCCGCAGGGCTCCGTGAGGCTGACCAGGAAGAGGTCCCAAGATAGCCAGAGTTGGGGCTCCAGTTGGCTGACTCAGCTCCTGGTGTGCCCTTGTTGCCCTTGCCAACTGCCAGTGAAAAGATAGGAGACCCAAAGGCCCTGGGGTGGAACCGTGAAGCTTACTGCACCCTCCATAGAAGTCTTAAGAATTGTTCTTTTCGTGTAGTGGGAGGTTTATAGTGGGGAGAAGCAGGGTGATGTTTCTTGGACAATTTCTCGTAATGGCACCAGCTCAGAACCTCTGAACCAAGGAGACAAGCTTGCTTCTGCAGAGAAACACTCGATTACCAAATCTCCAGCCTGGAGTGGGCTGTCGGCACTCAGGACCACAGGGATGCTTCAGCCGTGCTGGAAAGTCAGCACCAGCTAGTGGCCTTTCTAGCCGAGTTTCTGAACAGCAACAGAAAATCGAAAATCACCATGCATTTGAGTGCAGAAAAGCTCCCAGAGGAAACCGAGTTAAACGATTCCATTAGCATCGTTCCTCCACGCTGTGTCTTTTTTCTATTTTTTAACATTCCTGAAATCAACATTGGGCCGCTAACTGGGAAGTCGGCTGTTCCAAACCTCCAGCCACTCCATGAAAGAAAGATGGAGCAGTCAGCTCCTGTAAGGGAGAAGTGGGGGGGGGGGGAGAACGGATCACAATGATCGATACACACAGCCCCGCCTCCAGGGGGATGAACAACAGAAAACTCGAGGGGAAGGAGACAGCGGTTGGTGTAAGATATGAGAATGATAATTATAATTTATCAAGGGGTCACGAGGGTGGTGGAGGGGAGAGAGGGAAAAAAGGAGATGATACCAAGGGCGCAATAGAAAGTAAATGTCTAGAAAATAATGATGGCAACACATGTACAAATATGCTTGATAGAATTGATGTATGGATTGTGATAAGAGCTGTAAGAGCCCCAATAAGATGATCTTTTAATTAAAAAAAAAAGGCATTACAGTCTTGGAAACTCACAGGGACATTTCAACTCCACCCTATAGGTGTGCTCTGAGCCAGAACGGACTTAATGGCAGTGAGTTGAATTGGGCTGAAATCAGAATGTGCCTTTATTGTGATAGTGGCTCCCTAGGGTTAGGCCACATTGTCTTAGAGCAAAGAAGGAACCCTGGTGGCACAGGGGTTATGAGCTTGACTGTTAACCAAAAGGTTGTCAGTTCGAACTCAGCAGTGCTCTTGGGGAGAAAGGTGTGGTAAGGCCCTGGGTCCAGTCCTGTCGGCTTGCTAGGCATCAGAAACACATCAATGGCAACAGGTTGGTTTTTTTTTAGGGTAACGAAAAGAGTATTATGCTCAGAAAAATTAGGGACACTGTTGATCATATCCATCAAACAAAACCAGGTTCTCATATAAATGCAACGGTCAGCGATCAAGAAAGGATTTTTGGAATTTAAAATTAGATCGCTGAAATAAAATGTAGTGGATACCCTGAGGAAATCACACAGATTATCTGCTTTTGCTAAATACTAGCATGCGCACCTCTGGCATAGATTGCATCGAATCCCCTCAAAATACATGTGAGCCTGGTGGGGCTGTGATTCTCAGTGGCTTGGCAGTTCTATATGCTGAGGTAATCATCTCCCAAGAGGGGATCTGATGTGACCAACCAGGCTGGTATGGGGCCTAGGAGGAGGTGTGCCAACACCCTTCCAGAGGTCACAGCCCCGAGGCAATGGAAGGCAAGGTTCCCTGGGGTGGGGCCTCTACCACCACTTATCTTACAAGAGATGAAAGGAGAGAGAAACTAACAGAAGGAGGGACCTCAGCACCACTGAGAAAGAAGCCCTGGGATTTGAGTGTGCAGCTTTGGGGCCCGAGAACATTCTAGACAGGGGAAGATTAATGCCAAGGCACATGGAGATCTGCAAGGAACACTGGGCCCACAGAGAATACATTTCTCTTTGTTTAAGACAGAATCTGGTGCTGAGAGGGGGATGTTGCTCTCACAGATACCAGAAATGGGGAAGCAGTTTTGGAATTGGGCAATGAGTAGGCTGGAAGGGTTTTAAGACTAAAAGTAAAATCCTAGCTTGCTTGGGAGAGCCTATTGGTGAGATTGCGGATGTAGTAACAGCAGTTCTGCTGAGGACTCAGAAGGAAGCGAGGAGAGACGGTGATGACGGCGGCGCGGCGGGAAGGGGCAGCCCCATACTCTTGGTAACAGAAGGACACCTGTGAGAGATGCCACAGGAGATACCACCCAGCAGGGGAGAACTGAGTGCCTTTGTTCTGGAAGCTTCCTGGTAGAGTAGTGTAATCTAGCCACTGGATGGAGCTAAAGAGCTTGGTAGACCAACAGTTCAAGAGGCCAAGCAACCAGGAAGCAGAAGCTGAAAAGCAAGCAGGGGCCCAGGAAGCAGAGCTCAAGGCCTGTGATCTCCGGGCTCCCAAAGGGTGGGGTCACCTAGGTTTTCAAAGAGTCAGCTTTTCACCCGCTTAATTTTGAAGGGTGGGGCTGCTGTTCCTAAATGCCAGGGATTGGGGCCAGATGTGCTGCTCAAGCCCGAGGGGCTTGGGGGTTATTCGTGGCCCAGGGAAAAAAGACTGGAATGAACTAGGAGAATGGGGCTATCCCGAGCTAAGGGAGCAGAGTGAATTTAGGCGTCTAGCCTCTTAAACCGTGAGAGAATAAATTTCTTTGTGTTAAAGCCATCCATTAGTGTTCTTTTTTTTGTAGCAGCATTCGAAAAATAAGACAAGCTCTTTGTTGCAAATTCTAGATAATGTATAGGACACATTGTGATATTTATGATATGCTATGGATGAATCATCATAACTGAGCATGGTTAGCTCTTAGCCCCCGCTGGGCTGGTGATTAGACCTTCTGCATGGTGCAATCTAACGTGCTTGGCTGAATTGGGCAAAAGACGTTCTTGGAGATTTGGGTTTGTGGGTTCTATGGAACCAGAGTTCTAGGAGTTAGGTTTTTCTGAATGGACTTGGAGGTAAACAAGGCCTTCTCTAGAGCTTCCACCCAGCGGCTCCTGGGTCCTGATTTCAGGGATGGCCGGCTTTCGTGATAGCCTCTGCCTTGGAGAGAAGGGTGGCAGCTGCAGCCCGCAGAGGAAGGGGGCTGGGAAAGGACCCAAGCATGTCTTGCAGAGACAGAAAAGTGGGCCTCCGGGATACTAGCTCCGCATCCTACCTGCTTGTCTTTTCTCTCTAGTTTTTGACCAGTTGGATGTTGTTTCCTATGAAGAAGTTGTTCGACTCCCTGCCTTCAAGAGGAAGACGCTGGTGCTGATAGGTACCTTTTTGTTGCCCCCAACATGTTTTGCTAATTAAAGAGAACATTTCTATCCTTGTTTGCCAACCTGTGTATACCTCCTGATGCCTCCTACCTCCCCACCGAAAACACTGACAGTGAGGTCAAGATGAGGCCTCTGGGCTCCCACGGTATAGATATCGAGAATTGTCTGGGTCATCTTGAGGCGTGTGGCATCGGGCCCGCCTGAGATGCAGCTCCACTGATTTTGTTCGGAGTCCTGACCCTCATCTCCAGATGCCAGCCCTGTTCCTACTCCATGCCTGCTTTGGTTGGGGGAAAAGAGGTGGGAGCCTTCTGATTGCTCTCTTGTCTCTCCCTGCGTAGGAGCCAGTGGGGTAGGTCGCAGCCACATTAAGAATGCCCTGCTCAGCCAGCAGCCGGAGAAGTTTGTGTACCCTGCTCCACGTAAGTAGCTCCTGATGTGCAGTCAGACTGCTTTTGAGGACAACATTGTAAAGGTTGGATTAAAAAAAAAAAACCCAAAACAACAAAAGTTGAAAAGATACCGAGGCAAATATGTTTTACCCATTATCTCTCCAACTCACAAAATAGTGTTGCTTTCGCATTCTCGTCTATGCTGTTTGCCTACATGACAAGCTGTAGTAAGCATGGTTTCAGTCTACTGTATATTAAGCAACTAATGATATTAATAAATGTTAGGCCAAGTTTTCATTTCTTCACATCATAAACCTTTTTCCACATTCCCACACTATTCATGTTTGACAACTGTTTTATAGTACATTGAACGGTGGTGCTGTAATTTAATTAGCTTTCCGACCACCGTTTGGTATTTAGTCTGCCTCTAGTTTTCATGAAACAGCTAAGCCAAAGCATTATTGAGGAATAGTGTAAGCCAGTCATCAGGTGGGAAATGAATTCGTGCGTTCATTCCCAGAAGTATAATTGTGTAGCAGACTTGGATATAGTCCCAGAGGGCGACACTGCTAACCTGAGTGGAAAACAATTCTAAAACTTGCTAAGACTCCTGCTTTTTGAGTCTTTGCTTTTCCCTTTTGCTAACAGTAGTTTCAGTGGCATGGTACGAGCAGAAAGCAGATGATCCTGGGTTGAAATAGCGAGTAGGGGAAGTAAAACCCAGCCAGTACAGGATCTTCCTTCAAGAAACTTGAAGGAGCAGGAAATGTAAGAAAGAGTGATAAGGTCAAAGGAGGTGTGTTGTGTTATAACCCGGAAGGAGACTCGTGCATGGTGCAATCTGCCACGTTAAAGATGGGTTTCCTGGGCTGTACCATCTCTGATCATCAGCCCTTGGGGGTCCCATGGAATACAGCCTGTGATAAGCTCCCTGCAGCCAAGACAGCTAGGTTTTCAACACACACACCATGGTCCAAGCCTTTGCGTGCCAGTGAGGCCCCCGGTTCATCAGGGCATTGGGTTCTTACAGATACAACTCGGCCCCCTAAGAAGAATGAGGAAGACGGGAAGGACTACCACTTCATCTCGACCGAGGATATGACCAAGAGTATCTCTGCCAATGAGTTCTTGGAGTTTGGCAGTTACCAGGGCAACATGTTTGGCACCAAATTTGAAACGGTGCATCAGATTCACAAGCAAGACAAAATCGCCATCCTTGACATTGAGCCCCAGGTGAGTAGGCAGGGAAGGACTGGGCCTTGCACAGGGAGCTCAGGGTTGCTTACGCAATGTTAAGGGAAGAACAGTGGCCATGATGGCAAATAATAATGGGATTGCGGAAGTCCAGAGCTGCTTATTAGAAAGTAGTCATGACAGTTAACCAGTTCTTTTTTCTTCCTCGTCTTCCAGACCCTGAAGGTGGTTCGGACCGCAGAACTCTCGCCTTTCATTGTGTTCATTGCACCTACTGACCAGGGCACTCAGGTGAGGAGCATAGGTCAAGGCTGCAACTTGCAACTCTAGCTTGTGACCACATCTCCCATGAGCCTCCTGCCCTCCTTCCTTCAGGGCCAAGAAGCCAGATGCATGTGCATTTTACTCATTGAGCAGGCAGGGGCCCATGCTGGGTGACGGGGGTCAGAATCAATCAGTGCCATCATTGTTCCAGACGGGCTTGAGTTAGTGGCACAGGTGGGGAAGGACAGCAGATCCTGCCTGGCTGCCGTGGTGAGTGAGCTGGGGACCGAGCAACCCTGAGGGCGGGTGGGAAAGAGGAAGGGTCCAGTTTGTACTGGGCGTCCTTCGGAACAAATGAAAAGAAACAGTGGGGTTCATGCGCCCTCCAGTGGCCTGTATCCACTTAGGAATATTCTCCTCCCTTGCTTTTGTGTGAACACATCAGCACGTTGTTTTGCTAAGTGTAACCAATACTGCACTCAGAATGCAGAGGATCTACTCCGAGTAGGATTCCTGGGTCCAAGCACATTCTCCTTCTGAGACAGTCACTGACTGCCAGAGAGCTGGAGGAGCAGGCCTTCTAACTTAGCCCTCACACTGCCCGGCGGATGCTGTCCTTTGCCCCCAGCCTCATGGTCCGCAGCTCAGCCCCTTGGCAGTCACCCAGGTAGCGGGGAAGCCCTGTTCACCTCGGTGCTCTCTCTGCAGACGGAAGCCCTGCAGCAGCTGCAGAAGGACTCCGAAGCCATCCGCAGCCAGTACGCACACTACTTTGACCTCTCGCTGGTCAACAACGGTGTGAACGAAATCCTCCAGAAACTGCAAGAAGCCTTTGACCAGGCATGCAGCTCCCCCCAGTGGGTGCCTGTCTCCTGGGTCTACTAAGCCTGAGCCGCCAGCGTATCTTCCCACCCTCGCCAGCAGTTTAGAATGCCCTTTCTCTTGCTCTAAGACAAATAGCGTCAGTCCATCTAGCTTTGCGTGTTCGCTTCCAGTTCCCTGCAATTGCCCTCATTAGGCCAGTAGGATTCTGTCGTCTTGTTCAGGTTTCTGCAGATCTGTTGGATTTTCCTGAGATGGGGCCCCTTATTGGTGTGGATTCCCTCTGGGCTGGTGGGAGGGGAGCTGTCAGCAGTACTACCAACAAGCGCTCATGTTGACAAAGCAGGGCCAGACACAGGTCGCCTCTAGCCCTGCACTGCTCCTTCAACTACGCAGGGCACAGCAACTTTCCAAAGTGAGACCTGTGCAGTCGGATGCTGTCTGCTCTAGGGAAATTCTCCAAAGCAATAAAGATGT
Organism: Echinops telfairi; assembly: GCF_000313985.2. NCBI lineage: Eukaryota > Metazoa > Chordata > Mammalia > Afrosoricida > Tenrecidae > Echinops > Echinops telfairi. Next base: position 1,584,035 of record NW_022111376.1, read on the forward strand.
GCTGTGAAAACCCAGTGTGGGACCTCCTGGCTTTCTCCCTGAAACCGGAAACAATGCTAGCATCTCAAAACCCAGTAGGGGTCAAGAGACCTGTTGCATTGGGTTGCTAACCACAAGGTCAGCAGTTTGAAAACACCAGCTGCTCTGAGGGAGAAAAACAAAGCTTTGTACTTCCAGCTGCAGTCGACCCTGTTCTATAGGGTTGCCAAGTCAGAATTGAATCGATAGCATTGAGGTAGGCACGTGTGTAAAGCAGGGCGAGCCCAACCCTCACTTCCCTTTGGCCTGGCCTCTTCCTCAGAGCCATTCTTAGCTTTTTAATCCTTCACAGCACCCAGAGGTCCATGTGAGATTGCTACTCTGGCTCGTCACAGCCTGGGCTTCAGATTCCTGCATCAGCAACTACACCTCACTGTGTCCCTGTAAAAAAGCCCAGACAACACCCCCCACCCCACAGAGCCCTCCCTCTGCTGCTAATGGGAAGAGCCCCAAACAGAAGATGGTCAGAAAAGGAACCAGAAATATGAAGCTAACAAAACATAAGGCAGATCCAAGTTCAGCTCTACTTAAGAAAATGTTCCCCCCATTTTCTGCTCTGCTAGTTTGACATTGCCATCAATTAGAGAAAACACCAGGAATATTTATAAAATAAGTCAACTTTAATAAGTAAAAATTAATAGTGCCCTTCCCATCCTTTTAAAACTCTGAAGCTTCGGTGGAAAACATGAGTTGGTCTTTTCTATTGCCTGTTATCGGTGTCTAATAACAGCATTGAAAACCAGATTTATAGCATCAAATTACATGCTGCCACACTGAATACAGATTACTAACAGTAACAAGTACTAAGAAAAAAATCCCCCAAACCAAATTTCAAGTGTAGCCTGTGGGAACTCATATAGGCTGAGACAAAAGGTGTATAAGTATCTAGTTTTCCTTTGATCCACAATCACTGCCCGTGGGTTTAACAGGAAAGCAAATGGCAGGTTGGAGAATCGGGTGCACCTGACCCAAGCAATGGCCTTTTAATCATCACGTATGCACGTTAAAGTTGACAATGAACAAGGAAAAAGATTGCAAAATTGGTGCATTGGAATTGTGTTGTGCGCCTCAGGCCCTGTGGTGGTTCCACAAGGGGGAGAGATGGCTTTCCACTCACGCCAACAGTTAGTCTGGGAAACCCACCGGGGAATGTCACCGTGAGCCAGCATTGACTCGGCAGTGAGTGAATAGACTGATAGAAGAACAAGCTTATCAGTCCCCAAAGTAGAACAGCCAGACTGCTCCTAGAAGGGAGGATGGGGAGCCTTTACCTTACATATTGTGAAAATGGCAGACCACTCCCTTGAGATGGACATGCTTGGTAGAGGGTCAACGAAAAAAACAGCAGCCCCTGGATGAGGTGGGTTGACACAGCAGCTACAACGATGGGCTCACACACAACACCAAAAGTACACTAGGGCTACCATACACAAGAGGACACTGAAACACACACACACACACACACACGCACAAAGTGGGCAGGCAGGGCCAGGACAACACTGCCCGTGCACACTGGAGACAGCCCAAATTCCTTGCCAGGCCCATACCAGAAAAGAGACCTGGTATCTTCATGACCTTTGGGAAAAGGGTGGCTGCAGTGGACAACGTGCATTAAACACTTTAGGGAGTGATTCCGGGTTCTGGTCCATCTCACTGAGCAGGAGCGGTACACAGGTTTAAGTTAAGCAGGAAGGCAAAGAGCAAACCATACGATTTGTATCAGAACAGCAATTACAAAACAGCTGGATGGTCACCGATCTGAAAGTCGGCTGCTGGCCACTAACCAGTGAAACCCAGGCCCTTAAAACAGGACAACATGGGCAGCGGGCTCCAGGGGGTTGCCAACTGCCGGCCCTCAACCACTGATGGAATTCGGTTTCTCAGTAAGGCTTTAGTTATTCTCCCCGAGGCCACATCTCACAAAGCAGCGGGTACTTCTTTGGCTTTCTTCTTTTTCTTCTTTTTGGTTGTGTCACTTTCCTAGGAAGAGAGGGACCGTGACATGAAGGGCAAGTCCGTCACATGCAGCCTCCCTTTGCTTCACACTTGTTGGCTCTGCACCCACCAACCTCAGTCCCAGCTCGTCTCTCGACTCTGGGTCCTCTCCCCCTCCCTCCCAAACAGGACCTCTATCCATCCACCACCTTGAGGGTGGGCCAGAGCCACCTCCATCTGAAGGCAGGGGCTGCTTATACTCACTACCTGGCCCAGCTCGCTTTCACTTGGAGCAGCAGCTTTGGCCTTTTTGTCCTTTTTACTCTTCTTCTTTTCTTTCTTGAGCAGCTGGGGAGCAGCTGGCGGGGTCTCTTTGTCACTCTCAGTCTCACTCTCTCGCTTCCGCTAAAGGGAAGACAAACGATGGAAACTTAGGTCTTGAATGATACAGGAAGAGAGAGGATCAGCACGTTAGCAAATTACAGTGTGAAGAGTCACCAGGAGGCAGTTTTCTGGGAGGACTTTACAGAGGACCCTGTAGGGCAGCGGTTCTCAACCTGTGGGTTGTGACCCCTTTTTTTGGCATGTGTGTGTGTGTCGAATGATCCTTTTGCAGGGGTAGCCCGATTCATAACAGTACTGAAATTACAGTGATGAAGCAGCAACGAAGATAATTTTACAGTTGGGGGTCATCACAACATGAGGAACTATATTAAAGGGTTGTGGCATTAGGAAGGTTGGAAACCATTGCTGTAGGGAAACCTCCCTTAAACTAAAAGGGCTTGAGGACCCATCTAGCTCCAAGAGTTTCAAGCCCAGAAATCCCAGAGGTGGCAGCAGGCCTCCACTGGCCGGGTCAGTCCAGAACTGATCAAAGAGCTTGTTATTCAGCATCACCCTGAATGGGCTAACCGACATTCCGAGACCTCTCACCCAGAGCCTACAGCATGCAGTGGCTTGCAGCCTGGCCCAGGGCAGTTCCCATGCCAAGGCCACCTCTGCAGGCCCCTCACCTTGGTGGTCTGCCCAGGTGTAGCAGTAGCTGCCGCCGCCGCGTGTGGGATTTTCTTCACATTAGTCAAAACCACCCCCTTCCCGGAGTCCCTGCAGGAAAGATGGTGACACGAAGTCCAACACAGAGCTTACTCCCCCAAGGTAAATGCTGCCCATCCGGCCCCAGCCCCGCACCTGTAGTCCACGTAGTCCCGCACCCATGCCGAGGGCGTGCTGGCCGTGGCCTTCCCGTGCTTGTCCAGGAGGCCCTGCTTGATCATCATCTTCTTCTCAGTTGCCTAATGGGCAGGTCAGCTGGTCAGCCGGTGGCCTTGGCCCATGCCCTGCTGGGCCCTAACCCTGTGTCTCACCACACCTAGTCTGCCCTTCGTGCTGGCAAACTCCTCTAGTCACCAAGGACCTGTCTGCACTCCTAAACACCACCCCCCACCCGGCAAGTCAAGTGAGGCCACCTGCTTGTCCCGTTCCAACAGAAATGCTGTGGTCTGCAATGAGGTCTCTCTCTTCCCTGGTCATGGAGTCCGAAGCTCTGGAGACACATTCTGGCCCACACCGCATAGCTCACTCATTCCCTCCCCCCACCACTTACCTTGGGCCCAAGACCCCACTTCCGAGGGTAAGTGTCTCGCTCCATGATAACCCTTTTGATCTTGGCCACTATGCCATGGTCACAGGTGGAGATGACGGCAGTGGTCATCAAGGCAATGGCTGCAGCATCGGGACAAGAGGAGGGGAAGAATGACACCGGACGAGCCCTCACTCCAACTTTACCGTCCGTGCCCATCAGCCCCAATTTAGATACAGACGTTATGACACAAATTAACTAAAGCAAGAACAAGTGTGGGGCCCTGAACCCAAGTTCTCCCCGAGTTACAAAGAGATGACAGACATTCAGGAGAAGATGGCTGCTGCCATGTGTCCTGTGGCGACATCTCCATGAGCCACTGTCCCAGCTGGAGGAGCCCTGGTGGCATTGTGGGTTAGGCACTGAGCGGCTAGAACCCACCAGTTGCTCCGAGGCATGCAGATCGGCAGCCTCGGGAACCCTCTCTCCTATCGGGAATGCCACGAGGGAGAATGGACTCGGGCAGTGGGAGTCTGTGAGGGTGTGGAACAGAGCAAAGCTCCTTTATGCTGTGGGGCAAGAAAACATTGGGAACAGGAGGGTTCTGAATAGGCACTGACCACAAATTAATCCACAATGACACACGCCCAGAATTTGAGGTGTTTCTGGCAGCACTGGCTGGTCCAGGTCGCAAATTTATTGGGCGAAAGAATCCCAGGTGGCAACCACTCTAGTAGCCCTGGACCCAAGTAGTAGCTCAAGAACTTACCCATACAGATAGCTTCCCCCTTGGTGGTGATGACAACAATCTCCTGGTTGAGTTCAATGCCATCCTCGTACCGCAGGACACCTGGCAGCAGGATCTTGGCTCCGTAGCAAATTGCGTTCACCTGTCGAGCACAGCACGGGCCATCTCAGTCCCACCAGCAATGGATTCAAACCCCAACGGGGCTGAGAGTGAGGCCACTGTGCAGTACAGCAGAGGACCAGAGGTCTCAAACCAGGCCCTACCTGGTCAGCTGCGTCAGCACTCCCTGGGGACGTGCTGAAAACACGTGTCTGCCCAGGTGGAGACTTCAAAACACATCTCCACCTCATTCCCGAGGGCCCTGCTGTCTGCTTTCACACTCACAAGAGTAAAACACCCGCTGCCTGGCTACTCTGCACGTCAACGCCACCCAGGCCTCCTGCTGGGTGGGGGAGTGAGGGCTCTGGGCCATCATTTTCTGTGACTATGGAAGGATGTGCTCATCCTCCAGTTTTGTATGAACACGATCTTTGGCATCTTAACCACTGGATGGCAGGAAGTGAGAGGGCTTCAATCATTTTTTAAATAATAAAGACTTCCAGTATAAACAAAGGATTTTCAAAATGCAGCATTCCATTTATACAGCAAGGAAGACCGAACCCAAAGGAAAGTAGCAGCCAACTTCATAGGTCACACCTACCGCACTGTCCTTCATAACCATCCTCTTGTGAGACGTTAACAGCTTTTCCAGCGGGTATACAACTCGCCGCAGGTAGCTCTCATCCTTGTGATTATCATACAGCCACTGGGCGTCCAGGACATCGTGCATCGTCACCATGTGATCCTGAAAAGCAGTCAGTGCCTGCTGTCAGCCAATCAGACCTGACCAGGTCGACGTGCATAGAATGCGCTCAGACCACTAAAGTCCCAGCTCAGTATAGCCTCTAGGCCCTTAAGCCATTCCTGTTGGATTTAACCTGGATTCAACCCGGCAGACAGTGCTGTAGGCTGGGGTAGAGATGAATAGAGAGGAATGCTTTCTATCCACTTATTTACCCTAGGCCCATTTCGATATCCCAAAGTTCAATTACCAGATCAGGGGAGCAGCCCTGAACTGAACTCAACACTTTGGGAATTGCCCTTTCAGGGAGCATCGTCCTACCAAGGGGTGAGATGCCATCCCCCAGCTGTGTACCTTTTCACTCATCACACCAGAACGAACCCGGCGGAGCTCCTGCATCTGCCCTCCAACTCCCAGTAACAAGCCAAGGTGCACACACAGTGTCCGGATGTAGGTGCCAGCCTCACAGCTCACCCAAAAGATCCCTAAGACAGACAAAGCAAACTCAGCCTGGCTGGAGAGACAGAGCTCTTCTGTACCCGGGAACCCAGACCACAACACAGGCGGTGACGCCACGGGGGTGGCAGTCTGGACTTGCAAACTCGTTTCCCACTCTGAAACCAAATGGCACACCTAATCTCCTCTGGGGATCATACTCTATCAACTTGCTCTCGTAGACAGTCCGGACTCGGAGCTGCCGCTTCACTGCAGCGATGAGTGGGGGTCGCTGGAACAGGGCGCCAGTCAGTGTTTCTAGGGCCTACAAAGGTGTACAAATCAGAACTCATGAACATGAAAGGATTTTCCTGCCTCCTCAAAACAGTGGGTAGCCCAGGGCTGATTGCAAACACCCACGCAGAGAGGAGCTTGCCAGAAGACATTGCTGGAAAGTTCCGTGGAAAGCAGGCCAAGAAGGACCTCCTTGCAAAGGCACTTACCCTAGAAAGCTGGGCACCCCCTTCAATAGCATTGTGCAGCCGAACAATCCCCACATACTCTTTGCCTGGGAAATGACAGAAGAGTAGTCAGGGGTGGCCACGAAGTTTTCTGTTCCCACACCTGCAGGGAGGTGCCAGAGCAGGACCCGAGTCTGTCTGGCCCAAGGGCAGCAGGCACTGGTGCCATGGAGAACACCCTATTTTAGGGATCCTTTTCTCCTAATAGACTGTCCCCAAAGCTAGGCAGGATAAAACCACTGGGAGTTCCGCAGTTCCTTGCCTGGGCCACTAGCACATACCTGCGCTCTGCTGAGATTTCACCAGGCGGGTGGCTCGCTCGATGCACACGATCAGACAGCCGGTCACCTTGGGGTCCAGTGTCCCACTGTGTCCTGTTTTCTCTACACGAAGTATCCGCCGGATCCAAGCCACTACTTCATGTGAAGACGGGTTGGAGGGCTTGTCCAGGTTAATGAAACCTGTCCTGGAAGGCAGAAAAAAAACCTCACCGACCACCTGTCCTGAGGAATAAAATGAAAACCACTGCAGGAACAGCCCCCACCCCCAGGAGACGAAAGAGCAGACACTAACCTGATGTAGTCGGCGATTTCCCTCTTCAGAGGGTTTGAACCAGAAGGAAGAGGGGTGTAGTGTGTTGTCCTGACATTCAGCTTATCGAAATTCTAGAAAATGACAATATACACAGAACAACCATCACATTACCACAGTCTGAGCTTGTGAAGCAGTAGTTGGTGCATATTAAACACCACCAGGCAACCTTCAGGTCCCCCACCTGTTGGAAAACATTTCCTTAAGTATCGGGGGGAAAGCATACTCATTCATCTGCTTGTTCATAGATGGTGTTAGACACTGCTCTGAAAGGGGAGGCTCCTGAAGGCAGTACAGAATAGGGTGGCCCAGAAAGCAGGGTCAAGCTTGACCCTCCCTCTCAGAAAAATCAGGTTTGAGGCAACAATGTTTCTCCAAGGCCAGCATGCGCTCCCTTCAGCTGTTCCTATCTCCTGGCTTCTGGGATGCCCCTAGTCCAGCAGCCCCAAAGACAACAGAAATGATCGGTCTCCTGGTTGAGTCAAACTCTCAATCAAATGGGTATCCCAGGAACTTTTCGTCCTAACCCGGGACCAGATGCTCATATTGAATGGTCAAATGAAAGGGCAACGTAATTCAAATTCTGCACCCACCTGCCCCCAGACACCAATTTCTACCCGTCTAGAGACCCCAGCACAAGGTGGAATGACTGGTCTAGAGTCACACAGCTGACCTGGACCACCTGGGTCTGGTTTCAAAGGGTTGCCAACGGCGAGGCCGGCAGTTCAAACCCACTAGTTGCTCTACAGGAAAAAGATGAGGTTGTCTGCTCAGATCTAGGCCCATGGAGCAGGTGGGTCTACTGTTTCCCAAGGTGGCTATGAGGCTACAGGTCAGTAACATGACCAGCACAAGAGTAAGGCTCCAGTGACTTGATCTGGCATGTCAAGCAATTTTGCTTGTCAGTGAAATCTGATGGGAAAGCTCCAGGGCAGACAGCAACTCGCAGGCCAATGAAAGACTAATTCATGGGGCGCACATCCCACATCTTTTGTCTCTGCTCGTGTGGCAGCTTGTGGATGGACTCATGGTTTTAGCCACGTACCTTTAACAGGAGGGGCCACTGTGAGGTGTCCAATAGAGCCACTTTGGATTCAGGTTTTATAAGGAATTCCTCAGCATGTTGTATTTCCTTTGACAAGACAAAAACACGTCCTATTAGATTTTCTGCCTGACTTTGAACTTTGGACACTACACTGCTACAGTGGAGGGGCAGCAAAAAAAAAAAAAGGAAGGCCCTCAACGAGATGGACTGACACCACCGTGGCTGCAACAACGGGCTCTAATCTAACACTAATTTGTGAGGATGGCACAGGACCAGGCAGTGCTTCCTTCCGTTAAGCGTAAGACGGCTGTGGGTCAGAACTTAACCACAGGCTTCTGCAGGAAAGGTCAACAAGGCATGAACTGCAAGTGCCAATACTGAGAGATGGGTCCTAATGCTTAAGGAGCCTGGAGGACTGGTGGGCAGACGACAGAAAAAGGACTTTCAGGAGCTCATTTGAGACCAGCAAGAAACCATTTAATAAACAACGGTCTCATATACAAAGCTCTGGGTGGCTGGGGCGGGGGGTTGCAAGGCTCGGTGTCTTGACATAAAGGATGGCCCATTCCAGTACATGTCTCAGAAACCTTTAGGTTACTACTGCCTTCAGCTTGTTATGCGAGACATTTACTTACAGCTACATCTTCTTCAGGTAGCGACTTTCGGTCCTTTTTCTTCTTATGCTTCTTCAGCTGAACAACTAAAACAGCGGGGTTTGGAGATTTTCCAAAAAACGAAGACCACAAAGTTTGGAATGGAACACAAGCAGGGCTTAGGGCAGGGAGGATACCGATTTAGGGCAGAAGTTCTGTAGCACTTCTCAGCAAGGTCGGGAACGAAGGGGAGCAGTCACACGTGTTGGCTTCCCTTCCGGTTCACCACGTGGTCGTGGTGAGGCTTAAAGCCGTAGAACAGCCGAGCAGAGGATCGTGGCCTCCGGGCTTGGTGACAATGTCCCCATTCGGTCCCGCGGCTTTCCTATCCCCTTGTTCCCACCGCCCCACTCCCCCAACCCGCGGAGGGGGCGGCGGCGTGCAGGGGCCCAGGGATCCCGCCACCTCAGAGGCGCCAGCACAACCGCGCCACGCAGGGCCCTCTAGGGTTCGCGCCCTCGCCATGTGGGGTCGGGCTGAGCGGCAAGGCCGGCCTGAGGCCCTGGAGCGAAGAGGCCGGTGTGCCGGTGGGCGCGCGCGCGGGCACCGACGCCATTCCCCAGAGCTAGCTGCACTTCGGTGCGCGCGGCCAGCCGGCTTGCAGCCCTTACCGTTGGCGTCCGCCATGTTCCCCACACAACGTGCGCGACTCCCCGGGTGCCGCCAACGGGCAGATAAGCCCGACTCCCGCCGCCTAGGTCCCGTCAGGCCTCGCCGCAACGGCCTGCCCCTTGGCGCCCCGCCCCGTGCGTGCCGCGCCGCAGGGCGGGGCGGAGCGGAGGGGGAGGGCCTGAGGAGCGGAAAGGCCGAAAGAGCAATTCCATTGGCTGGGTGGCCCGGGAGGCGCGTGCGCCCGTGCCCCTCAGGCCTAGCCCCGCCTTCCGTGGCCAAGACCTGGAGCGCGTGCGTGGCCAGCAGGGGCGGGGGGTGGGGCGGACCCTGGCGCCGGGGGGCGGGGCGCCGACAGTCCGCTCTCGTGGGGCCGTGCGCCTTGAGCCCAGCAGCATCTGGTCGCAGTGTCAAGCGCCATAGTTCTGGATGTATTAGCCCTGGGCGCACTCTTGCCGGCACTGGTAGGGACGAGTCCGAATGAGCCCTGATTGAAAAATGAGGAAATGGAGGCATAGAGATGGTAATTCCCTGTTGGTACCTTTCCGGTCTAGAGCCCCGCTGTCCAATAGGATTAGAATGCGAGCCACACGTGCGTTTTTCAAATGTTCCAGCAGTCACTTCTAAGAGCGTGAAAAGAAACTAATGAAAATTGTCTTAATAATGTATTTTCTGTAGTCCATTTACCCAAATGTTTTATTTCACCACGTACACAACCCAAAGACACGATTTATATTACATATATTGAAAAGTTTCACATAATCATATAGTAATAATATATATGATATATTTAAACTCTTTACCAACTCTTCCGTTTCCGTTGTGTATTTTACACATCTCAAAAAAAAAAAAAAATCAAGCCCACAGCCATCTGATGCGGACTCAGGGCGACCCTACAGGACAGGGTATAACTGCCAAGTGAGTTTGGGAAACTAATTATGGGAGCAGAAAGCCACATCTTTTTTCTGGGGGAGTGACTGGTGGTTTTGAATTGCTGACCTTGCAGACTACAGACCAACATGTACCCACTATGCCAGCAAATCTTTATTCTCCTCTCAGCTCTTTCTAACAAGGAGAAAAGTCACTGCCATTCAAGCGATGCCAATTTATGGTGACCTTATAGGACAGGGTAGAGCTGACCATCCTATGAGTTTCCAAGACTGTAACTTTATGGGAAGAGTAAGCCCAGTCTCTCTCCCACGGAATGCCTCATGGCTATCAAATCATATTCAATTCACTGCCACCCTATGTGGGGTTTCCAAGGCTATAAATCTTTCCTGAAACAGACAGCTTCATCTTTCTTAGTACCAAAAGCAAAAATATTTTGAAAAGGATAAAGGCAACATATATACAAATGTGCTTGACACAATGGATGTATGGATTATTAAAAGAGCTGTAAGAGTCCCCAATAAAATGAATTAAAAAATTAGTACCAGGAACTAGTCAAAAACAATATTAATGAAAGATCATAAAATAAAAAAACAAACAGTGTCACAGAACTGATCAGACTGATCGTGACCCTATCTATCTATAGGGTTTCTGAAGCTGTAAATCTTTTGGGGAGCAGAAAGCCTTCTCATCTTTACCCTGAGGAGCGACGGGTGGATTTGAACCACCAAACTTACAGTCCAATGCTTACCCCACAGTGCCACCCGAGTAGATAAACAAAATAATCTAGAAACAAATCATATCATATAAAGACATACAAACCAAACTCAATAACTCCCAGTCATCAAGTCGATGCCGACTTACAGTGACTCTATAGGACAGAGTAGAGCTGCTCCTGTGAGTTTCCAAGACTGTAACTCGTGAAAAGCCTCCTCTTTCTCCCTAGGACCAGCTGGTGGTTTTGAGCTGCTGGCCTTGTAGATTGCAGCCCAACACGTAACCACAACACAAAAGACATACAAGGGAGCTTCAAAAAGTTCATGGAATAAAGGAATGAAAAGATAATGGAATTTTCCCTGAAGTAGAGCCAGGCAGCACTAAAGACAAAAGGAGAGAACTCAAACCTGGGAAGGACCGTCCTCCCCGACCCACGTTGGCAGAGCAAGGAGCTGGTTAGAATTGTGTGCTGTGGAAGCTTTCCATCTGTAGGCCCCCATAGTGAACAGAGTAGAACTGAGCCATAGGATTTCCTAGACTGAAATCGTCTGAGCAGCTACTCCTGGGTTCAAACCAATCTTTCAGTTAGTAGTAGGGTGCTTAGCCACCGCACCATGAGCACTTTTTAGTTCTAATTGTGATGTGCTCGATGTAAAGGTTATCGGTTCAAAATCACTAGCCTCTCCAAGGGAGACAGAGGAGGCTTTCTACTCTGAAAACAGTTTCTGATAGCTATGGGTGGGTATTACAGCAGTAGTCCCAGAGGGATAAAATAATTAGATTTCCAATGGTTTGTGCCCGGTAAACTGGGACACAGGTTGATTGTAAGCCAAACCAAAAACCAAACTCGCTGCCATTGAGTCAGTCATTGGTGACTCATGGTGATCCCCTGTGGGTTTCTAAGACTAACTATTTACAGGAGTAGAAAGCCCAGTTTTTGTCCCTTGGAGCTGCGGGTGGTTTCCAACGGGCTGACCATGCAGCCCAACACGTGACCACAGTGCCACCAGGGCTCCTGGGACATAAGTTACCTCCCTCCATTCACCAGCACAACAACGTGGGACTTTCATCCATAGACTCTCATTGTCCAACCACAGTGAGGGGTTTGTGCTGTCCTGCTCACCTGAACCCCCCTGGCTCTACTGGCTCCAGATGCCTGGCCTATGCTCTTCCTCCTCATACCATGCATCATTCTCACTAGGAAAACCACCAGAACCTAAATTCAGCCATCCTCCTGCCTGGCCAGCAGACAAGCAACTGGTGGTAGCAAAAACAAACAAAACCCCCAATCGACAAACATTCCCTTGCTGGTCTCCACTAAGCCCTCCAGTAACCTGACAATCCCAATGCCTCACCCAACACTACTAACACTCAGCTGCTGCCAAGTTTCGGAATTAACAGCAATAGGAAGTGAGCCCTGGCCCCATGTCCTCAGCCCCCCCCCCCCTTAGTACGCGTCTAGCAGCCCACCTACCAGCACATATTTTGCCTTCAATAAAATACCAGTGCCACTGCGGATTGAATTGCGTTCCCCAAGAAAGAGATGTTGAAGTACTAACTTCGAAACCAGCTAATATGATCTTGTTTTGGAAAATAGGGTTTTTCTTTGTCGATATCTGTTAAATTGACTGAGTCATACCAGAGTCGGGCGGGTCTTCATCTTAATCCCTTGGGAGCAACGTCTTATCACAAACAAGGCCAGACTGGGAGACTGCCCCACACAGAGGGGCAGATACTGTGTGATGATGGGGCAGATGCCAAGGATTGTTGGCAACCACTGGAAACCAGGAGAGAGGATTCTAACACCAGATTCAGTCCAGATTCCTGCAGAGGGGAGAGAACCGGGATCACCCCTGGCCGGTGCCTATGAGGTGGAGCGAAGACACAGCTCCATTTTCCAATGTTTTCACCATTTCTGATACCAGCTGCCGGCCCTGTCCAACTCCCATGGCACTCAACTGCTCTATGTCAGTATACTGCTTGACTTTGTCTTCGCCAGCTACCCTTGTTAACTTTCTGTTTCATTCTTTTACTTCATCCTTTCTTCTATTTCCTTTAGTTACTCGACAAATGAGGGCAAGTTTTTAAGAGTCTTCTGACATCCACTTTGATCTTTCTTTCCTGTCTTTTTAATGACCATTGCTTTCTTCATGAATGATGTTCTTGATGGCATCCCACAGCGCATCAGGTCTTCTGTCGTTAGTGTTCAATGCTTCAAATCTGTTCTTGAGGTGTTCCCGAAATTCAGGTGGGATATCGTCAAGGTCCTATTTGGACTCCAGTGGACTTGTTTGGATTTTCTTCAGCTTCGACCTGAACTTACATAGGAGCAATTGATGGTCTGTTCCACAGGCAGTCCCGGACCTGGTTTTAGCTGCTGATATTGAGCTTCTCTATCGTAGATCAGTACATAAATGTACTGAATTTGACTTCTGTGTATTCCAGTCTCTCAGAGATGAGTGTTTATATTTCATTTCAAGGCACAGCCCTCCCAGCCAGGCCACAAACTGATCAGACCTTGCAAAGTAATTTAATCCTTATCGGATGATTTCATGCACTCTGTTTGCATAGTAATCTGACCAATTCCTGCAAAGAATGTAAAATAGACCAATCACAAGGCATGGTGTATCCTAACCATTTGCGGGGCAGGGGGGAAAAGGATTATAAACTCTGGACCAGAAACGCCATATTAAAAGATAAATCCATTGTACTGTGAAAAATTTCTCTTGCAAAGTCTCTGAAGTAATCAGACTTCTAGCCTCTAGGACAGAAAGAGAAGCAATTCTGTTTTCTACAACCCTCTCCCCATCAGGTTTTGTGATCTTTTGTGATGGCAGTCCTTTGGAGTTGGGTCTTGTGCCATCAACTCAGGCCAGCTCCTCCGTTCTGTCCTTCCTTGCATCCTTGGGTTCTACCTTCTACCAGATGGAATTCAGTCTAAGCTCTGGAGTTTGCTGCCTGGAGATAGGGGGAGCATAACAAGGGGTGCTCCTGGTGTGTGTGTGGGGAGTCTGAAGATGGAGATGGGCAGGGTGGGAGGTGATGCTGCAGGGCCACAGTGTGGACAAAAGGTCTCCCCACCCTTGCTGAATTCGCACTGCTAGACAATTCTGGTGAAGCCATCCCTTCCTGGTCTTTCCATGACAGCAGCCCTAAGCAAGGGCTATACAAGAAAGCAGCATCCGGAAAGGCCCTAGGGCAACCTGCTGTGTGCAGCCAGTGTGGGCCAGGCCACGCCTCCTCCTCCTCCGCACAAAGCCCTTCAGCGGCTTTGCAACTATAGTTGGTTGGATACCTTCCCAAACCCACTGCCATGGATTTGAATCTGATTCATAGCAAACCTATAAGACAGTAGAATTACTCCCTAGGGTTTCGGAGACTGGAAATCTTTATGGGAGCAGACAACCTAATCGCTCTCCTTTGGAGCCCCTGCTGATTCTGAACCACTGAGCTTGAAGTGCACAGCCCAAAGTTGAAGTCCCTGCCCCACCAGGGGTCCTTAGTGAATTGAATAGTAGCCCCAGCACCTGTGACTGTGCCCTTGTCTGAGAAAATCTGTTTTAGTGGAGTGACTCTCTCCCAGCTGCAGAGAGCAATTGCTTAAGAGTAGGCATTTCCATTCTGTCCCAGCCAACATCTGGGCACTGGTTATGCAAATAAAGCCCGAGTGTATTGGACAATTGCTAAGACAGGCAGTGCTAGCTGGTGTTTCCCAAAGTGGGCGACGCTGCTCCCAGGGGGGTGCTGGCCAAAAGCCAGGACTCTGCAAAAGCAACACCCACACTTGATCCTGGGTTCTGGGGTATAGCACACATGTTTTTCATTGCCAGGCTGACACTGAGCCTCTCCCCTCCCCCCCAGCTTTTTTTCCCCCTGAAAAGAGGGTGGTAGGCCAAATAAGTTTGGGAACCTATGTGCCAATCTGTGCTACAGGCTTTCAGATGCATGTCAGAATAGGAGCATGACTCATTTTTTTAGACCACATCTGACCAGACCACCAAAGGAGCCCTGAAGGTGTGTTAGCTACCTGTTAGGCTGCTAACCTCAAAGTCAGCAGGTCAAGACCACCAGCTGCTCCTTCAGGGCAAGATGAGGTACAGGCTCAGAAACTCACAGGAGCAGCTCTAACCTCTCCTATAGAGTTGCCATAAGTCAGAACTGCCCCCACAACAGTGCGTTTAGAGTTTGGTTTTGGATTTTGACCAACCAGAATGTAAGGTTTTAATGGCCGATCTTTCCGAAGTAGATCACCAGCCTTTCCTTTCAAGGTGTCTGGCTAGAACCGACCTGCCATCATTTTACGATGAACTCAAGTCACAACAAAGGACACTGCCAGCTGCCTGGCTTTGGGGACATCTCTGTAGTGATATGATCTGTACGATTACATATGCATGCTGCCCTTGCACTCGCTTGTCATTGGCCCAGGATATTGTCAGGTGCTCACTTGCAGGTGTGCAGGGCTATGACCAGACAGGCAACTCTCCCTCATTGGCTGATGAGCACCACTCAACCTCAGTCCCATGATCGCCCCGCCCCCCACCTACTCCCAGGGGAGTTATTCCTGTAAGGGACAAGTTGCCAGTATCGCCCAACTCTCCGTCATCACGGGAAGACATTTGAATGCTTTGTGTATTTTCCAGTGGTCTGTAAGAGGGGTCTCAGGTGGCAACGTGCATTAAGTGCTGTGCTGCTAATCGTCAGGCTGGAGTTCAGAGACACATGGTGCAGCCTGCTGCCGTCTCAGAAATCCCAGAGAACGGTTGCACTTGGTCCTGTTGGCTTTGGGGTTTCCCACAGTAATTGTCAGGAGTCCTGGTTAAGTGCTGCTCCGGGGAGAAAGACGGAGTTCGACTTTTTAGGCCACAGTCACAATCTGGGGAACCCCCAAGGGGCAGTTCTACCCGTTCCAATGGAGTCCACGGGACTTCCGAGGGAACTTGAGGTGGTGGTGGCGGCAGCGGACGGTCATCCTCCGAGAGCCCTCGCGGCGGTGCCGAGGTGTAGACGCTTGGCGGGCTCGTCTGCAGACCAGCGAGTGGAGCCCGTCAGCTGCTCAGAGGGTGACCACGGCGCTCTTTGCTCCCATCGAGTTTTTCCGAGTCCCGGAGACCGTGCTCACCCGTCCTTTGGGGGCACCTGGAGGCGGACCGCCCTCGAGGGCGGCGAGGGGGCGCCTGGTCGCGTGCCCTCGAGCTGGGGCCGCACGGAAGAGAGCGCCCCGGGCGCGG
>NW_022111376.1:1600216-1615530 GCF_000313985.2 Echinops telfairi
CGGAGGCTCGCGGGGAGCCCCCCACCCCAGATGCCAGGACGCCCAGCTCTCGCCGCGAGCACCCCCATTGCCCGACTCCCCTTGGCTCGGGGTCCCGGGGCTCTTGGCAGCGGGGCCGGCTTCCTGGTGACCCCCAGAAGGTGGGACGGGGCAGGGGAGCCTGGGGAGCGCTCGCGGCGGTGCCTGGACAACTCGGCGCGCGGGTCCGGGGGCCCCGAGACTGCCCTGCGTCCGGGCCGCTGCGCCGTCTTTCCATAGGTGACCAAGGCGCAGGCGTTGGCCCCCCGACGGAGCCTGGGGGGGGGGTAACACTGGCCGGGGTGGGGGCGCTTCTCCCTGGTCCCTCCTGACGAATGGGAGCCATTGAAAAGGTTCCAGGAGATGATTCCAGAACGTGTCTGGAAGGCACTCCGCAGGCGTTCGTGTCTTGTTCGAGTGGATATTGTGTTTCCTCAGTTTGGGGGACCCCGGAGCGCCTACCTGCCATCCCGCTCCGGGCCGTGTGGGGGCTGCGATGGAGCGGCCTGGGCACGATCCCCTTAAAGACCTTCTCACGGTCTGGATCCAACGACCCGGTGCCGAAAGCCAGTGCACGACGCTCCGAAACACCACAAGCCCGACCTAATGAGGTTCACCATCTTCTACACGAATCTCTGTGCGCTCGCGAGCGCGTAAATGCCCCACACCCCAAAAGGAGACACAAAAGACACCAAACGCACTCCCACCGAGTCCATTCCGCCGCGTCGCGACCCCTCTAAAAAGAAAGCGGTCCGAAAAGTTTCTTTCCACTCATCTTGCCAGAACCTCTGGCTGCCACTAGGTGGTGACGGCATGTCAGTTTAAGGGGACCTAGCGCGGCTTGCTTTGAACTTAACCCACAACAAATCTATTAGCAAATTCCAGTAGATTCCGGCTTCTAGTTGGCCCCGTAGTTCCGAGTAGAACTGGCCCTGCGGTTTCCCAAGATTTCGTACATTGTTAGATCTTTCTTCCGTAAAACGGCTGGTTTCAAAACAGCTAGGAATGGGGGTCGCTGGCGAGCGCTTTGACCTCTGCACCACCAGGGCACCTGTTACTAACAGCTGTCCCTGATTCCTCTTTAGCTATGAGTGCTTCTTTATGGTTATTGTTCCCATTAATTGGGTACCAACTCAGAACTAGGTGCGGTGTTGCTCCTTAAAGATAGGCAGGAGGAGGGATGGGGGGCGGGGCGGGGCGGGGTGGTGGTGGTGGAGGACATGGACCTGCAAACCTTGATCCCTGGCAAGGGTTCATAGTTCGCCATTTCTCGCACAATAACATAACCAGGCTGGTTTGGTAATGGATCCCGGACCCACGGCAGTCAGAAAAGCCAGTTGACCCTTTACTTATGTATTTTTGGTTTCATAAGCAATATAGCCTTATTGTAAATAATAATAACAATAATAATGAAATATAAGAATACACAGAACAAAAGGTGAAAGATACCTTCTGAAGTTTTCTTGTACATCCTACCCTCCCAAACCTCTTGTGGATTCCACTCTACCCACCTCCAGCCTCAGCCCCTAGGGATAACAGCAATTTATTGTGTTGTTCTAGAAAAACCGTCTAGAACATATAGAACTTCCTTTATGTACAACGGGATCATTCCATACGATTTTCGTTTCTCAGAGCTCTTCTGCTCCTTTGTTTTTCCAAATCGTTTTATTGACATAACATTTACATGTAATACATTTCAATAGTTCAATCCTATTAAAGAGTTGTGTGATCTTTCACAGGACATTTCTTCTTCCGTGTACACATTGTTGTGAGCTCCCCATTTCCCACCAAACTCCCCTGCCAGGCCCAGATGAAACTATTGAGCCAGGTTCTATAGATTTACCTAAGAACCTTATTACAGAGTTCTTTGTACTTTTTTGCCTAATATTCCTGGTAAACCATGGCAGCGTCCCACCACAATTCTTCTATTGATGAACATTTAGTTTCCCAATTTCAAAGAATCCTATAATGACATTGGTAAAAATGACAATCGTACCCACTTACTGAATGCTTGGATTTACCGAACGCATTACCCGTATGACTTCACTCGTATTTTCACTTAATCATAAAAGAATGCCCAGAGCCAGGTACTGTTACTCCCTCTAGATACAAGTTCTTTGTGGCCTATAGTATTTGTAAATCTTTTCTACTGGTCTGTAGCTGAGCTTTACATTCTCGTGGCAGTGTCTTTTGCAAAACAAGCATTTTATTTTGTTTTTTTAAAAAATCGTTTTATTAGGGGCTCATACAACTCTCCTCACAATCCATACATACAGCAGTTGTGTAAAGCACATTTGTACATTCATTGCCCTCATCATCCTCAAAACATTTGCTCTCCACTTAAGCCCCTGGCATCAGGTCATCATTTTTCCCCCTCCCTCCCCACTCCCCCCCAAACAAGCATTTTACATTTTGATAAAATTCAATTAGTTCCCTCTTCTATGGATCAAGCTTTGCTGGCAACTCTGAGAACTCTGGCTAGGTCTTGAGCTCAGAGACCCTTCCTGTGTTCTTTTTTCCCCTGAAAAGATTCACAATTCTAAGTTTCACATTTAGATCCATGAAGCATTTTGAGTTACCTTTGAGAAAGCTGCAAGGCTCATGTTAAAGTTGATTTTCTTGTTTGTTTCATTTTTTCTTTCCACCCCTCCACCCCCCTCCTGAAAACTCCTCAGTAAGAGTTTCTGCTGTTTCTTTCTTGTTTCATAAAATGATGCTATTCTCGTCCCCCACCATTTCTCAAAGCTTATTTCCTTGCAAATGGCTTCCACTTGTCCAGTTCCATTGACGGGCTACACTGTCCATTCCAACTTGGTCAAGGATCAATCGGCCTTCCTGAGGTAGATCGATTGCTGTGTTCTCCAGGCCAGTCTGTTGATCAGTTTCTTTGATCTAGAGAATCAGCTACCTTGGCCAGCCGGCCAGCCAGTTTTTCTGGTCTCCTGGCAAAGGAGGCAGTTGCCCACGGAATTAACTCCAAATCCTCCTACATTCCCCACGCTCTTCTCTTGTTTGAGGTGAAGAGAAATAAATTGTGCCTTGGGTGCTGCCTACTTCTTGACTCTTAAAGACCTCCAGTATTTCACAACCAACTAAGGTGGAACTGAAACACTAAAACATAGTAAGTATTAGACCCAGTGACTGGGAAGCCCTATGAAATCATGACCCTGAATTTCTAAAGCAAGGAATCAAATCTCATGTACTGTTTGCTTGCACATAAATGGCTGCAGGGGCCAATCTTTTTTTTTGGTCATTGTTGTAAATAATTCTATCACATAACTTTTTGCCAATTCGAGTTTTTACAGGTGGACAGCTTATTGACAGCAATTGCAATAATTGGATGTGCCACCCTCCTTTTAATCAATATGATTATCCCATCACCATTAACCACCGCTTCTTCATCCTTCTCCCCGCAACCAATAATAAACTTTGGTCTCTTTACAATTGCCTTTTCTTTCTTTCTTTTTTTTCCTTCAGTTGCTTTTTCTTGTCTTTTTTATATAAATGAGGTCGTTCAGACACCATTTCACTCAGCATCAGGTCTTCAGGCTCCATCCACATGGTAGCACGGTCTCCTGCTGACTGAGCGGGAGTCCACCCCGCTTCCACCGTTTGCTGAGCGTGCATGCTGCCGCAGTGAGCACTGTTGGCATGCGTTTGGTGATCATTTGAATGTTTGCTTCTGCCCATTTTATGATGGCGGTCGTTGTCTTTTTGCTGTTAACTAAGATTCTAGGCAGATTTCTGGTTTCCGAAAAAGTTCTCCCGTCAATATCTTGTCTTTTCACTTTTTTGGGTAAAGACTTTTGATGAACTGAATTTTTAAAATCTTATGAGGGCCCATCTATGCAATTATTTATTTAGTGCCCTCTGTGCTTTTGTGATTTCAGAGAATCCATTGTTAAAAGGTAGGCCTTGAAATAGTGGCCCTGATAGTGCTGCTAAGAATTTTGCACATTTAGGCCAATAATCCATTTTGATTTTGGCTTTCTGTAGAGTGTGCAACATGGGTCCTGGCTCATTTTTCTGCATGTGGAAATTTGATGTTCCTTGCACCAATTAGTGAGGAGGCATCCTTGTCAAAGATCAGTTGATCCTGGATGAATGGGATTGCTTCTGGCCTTTCAATACTAGTCCTCTGGTCTATGTAATGGATTGTTATACCAGGGTCGAACTGTTTGGATTACTATAGTCATGTAGTATGTTTTAAAATCAGGAAGTGTGATTCCTCCTACAATCCTTCTTCACTTTCAACACTGTATTAGCTATTTGGAACCTCTTGCCTTCCCATATAAAGTTGAGGATTGGTGTTTTTATTTTCTGATCGGAGCTTGGATCGAGTCTGTGGATCGCTTTGGGGAGTGTTGCCATTTTAACGGCATTGTCTTCTAATCCATAGACCTGAAGCTTCCTTCAGCTTCTCTAATCTCTTCCAGCAGAGTTCATCGTTTTCTGAGTGTAGGTCTTTCACCTCCCTGCTTAGATGGATTTTTAGACGTCGTAGTCTCTTGGATGCTATTGTAAGTGGAGTTGTTTCTCTAGTCCCTGTCTTACAGAAATCCCCCGATTACTGTATTGAAACCCAACGGTTTTTGGTTTGCTAACCTTGTACCTTGTGCCTTTGCCAAATTCCTCTGTTAGTTCGTTTGTGCCCTCTTTTGGGTTTTCTTGTCTCTTTGGGGTTTCGTATATGTAAAATTATATCGTCCACAAATAGCAATTTTATTTCTTCATTTCCTACCAGGATAGTTCTTTTTCTTGCCATTTTTCTATGTTTAGGACTTCTAATACAATTGTGACCAGAAGTGGTGAGAGCAGGCCCCCATCTCTTGTTTTAAGAGTCATTGAGACTTTTCAATGTGGATATAAAGGTAAGGTTCCGCCAGAGGCTTTTTCCCCTACATCTATTAAAATGATGTTATTGGTTGCCTCTCCCTTTTTTAAGTCCATTACTGTTCTGGGTTGAACTGTGTTCCCCTAAGGCAGGGGTGTCAAACTGGCAGCCCGTGGGCCGCATGCGGCGCCCTGAGGTAATTATTTTTTGACCTGCGAGGCTCTGAAAGAAGATGAAAAAAGAAAACATTGTTATGGAGAAAATAACGCTTAGGGGAGATTGAGGCAATACCGTACACAGAATTCCCTCATTACATTTTGTTTCAGAGCATCATGGGCCACAAAAAATTACCTTGGGGGCTGCATGCGGCCCCCCGGCCTGCCAGTTTAACACCCTTCCCTAGGTATGTGTTGTAAACCCTCACTTCCACTGCCTTTGATCACAATCCCATTTGGGAATGAGTAGTTTTCTTACCTTAGTGAAGCAGATATTTTTGTGTGTGTGAAGCAGATTTTTTTAAAAAATTAATTTATTTATTTTTTCCTCTTTTTTAACATTTTATTAGGGGCTCATACAACTGTTAGCTCAATCCATACACACATCAATTGTGTAAAGCGCATTTGTACATAGTTTCTCAAAACATTTTCTCTCCATTTAAACCCCCCGACATTAGGTCCTCATTTTTCCCCTCCCTCCCCGCTCCCCCCTCCCGCATGAGCCCTTGATAGTTTATAAATGGGTATTTTGTCATATCTTGCCCTGTCCGACGTCTCCCTTCATCCACTTTTTGGTTGTCTGTCCCCCAGGGAGGAGGTCACACACAGTTCCATGTAATCGGTTCCCTCTTTCCTACCCATTCTCCCTTTACCCTCCCTGTTTTGCCACTCACACCACTGGTCCTATAGGGCTCATCCGTCCTGGATTCCCTATATGAAGCAGATTTTTATAGGCAGATTTTGAGATATTGAAGAGATTAAGCAAGTTAGCAAGGAGTCCTGGTGGTGTAGTCGTGACACATTGGGCTGCGGTCCTCAGGGTTGGCAGTTTGAAACCACTAGCCACTCCCATAAACAGTTACAATCTTGGAAACCCACAGCTGGGTTGCTATGAGTCGGGATCAACTGGTTGGCAGTGAGTTTGGTTTTGGGAGCAAGGAAGCAGAGATGAGAGAAGATAGACGCCAACTCAAAACTCACCGCCATCAAGTAGATGCGACTTAGAGTGAGTGACCCTCTAGGACAGGGTAAAACTGCCCCCAGGGGTTTCTGAGACTCGAATTGTTTACAGACCAATAGGTAACATTCCGATAGATGGAGGCAAGATTGATGTTGTCTCTCTCCGGATGATCACCGTGGAGCCAAGTAACAAGGATCTCTTGTCCCACTCCGAATTCAGACTGCTATCCTCTTGAGCTGTAGGAAACCAATGTCTGTTTGCTGAAGTTACCCATGTGTGGCATTTCTGTTTTTGCGGTTACTATAGTGGATGACAATGATCAGTGTTCAAATGTTTAGTCAAATGTTTATTCTAGAACTCCTGGGATACATTTCACTTGAGTGTGCTGTGTGATCATTTTTATATATGGCTGCATTTGATTTGCTAAAACTTTGGTGAGGGGATTTGTGTTTCTGTTCATGAGAGATAGTGGTCTGTAGGGTTTTGTTTTGTAATATCTGTGTCTGGTTTTGATATTAGCATAGTGCTGGCCTCAAAATATTCTCTCCTTTTCTATTTTCTGAACTATGTTATGTAAAATTAATATGCCTTCTTTCTGAAATGCTTGGCAGAATTCACCATCAAAACCACGTGCGCTTGGATTTTTCTGTGTGGGAAGGTTATTAATTATAAGTTGAATTTCTTTAATAGATACAGGGATATTCATGTTGTCAGTATCTTTCTGAAACTTTCATAGTGTGTGTCACTCAAGGATTTTGTATATTTAATCTAAATTTTTTGATTTATTTGTATAAAGTTGTTCATTACAACCCTTTACTATTCATTCTCTCAATGTCTGTAGGATCAATCAATGATGGTTTGTATTTCATTATGACACTGACATTTGTGGGGTTTTGGGGTTTTTTTTCTGGTCAGTCTAGCTAGAATTTTATGATTCTTGCAGATATTTTCTAAGATCTAGCTTTTGCTTTCATTGAACTTTTAAAATTATTTTGCAGCTTTTAATTTCATTATTTCTCCTTTTACCTTTATTATTTCCTTCCATCTGATTGATCTGGGTTAATTTATCTCATCTTTCTCTAGCTTCTTAAGGTGGTAGCTTAAATGACTGATTTGAGACTTGTTATTTTCTAATAGAAGCATTTAATGTTAAACTTTTCTCCAAACACTGCTTTAGGTGCATCCGACAAGACTTGATAAAGTGTGTTTTCATTTTAATGCCTTTAAAATATTATTTAATAATTTCTCCTGAGAGTTCCTCTTTGGCTCAAAGATCATTTACAAGTTGTTGGGGTTTTTTTTCTTTCATTTCTCAATTATTGGGGAATTTTCTTGATATCTTTCTGTTAGTAATTTCTAGTCTAAAAATCTCATTATAATCTAAGAATTTATTCTGTATGATGTTATTCTTTACAATTTGTTAAGCTTAATTTATGGCCCAGAATACGGGTTCTCTTGATGAATATTACACTTGCACTTGAAAGGAAATGTGCATTATTTCACATTGTATTAACTGCTCTATAGATGTTATTTAGGTCAGGATGGTTGATAGTAATATTTGGGTCATCTATATTTTTACTGATTTCCTGTGTACTTTTACTATCAGTTACTGAGAAAAATGTGGAAGTTTTCATCCACAGTTGTGGAATTGCCCATTTCTACTTTTAGTTTTAATTGTCTCGGCTTCACGTATTTTGATGTTCTATTGGTCATTGCACACATTTTGGCTTTTTATGTTTTCTTGGCTCATTAACCTCTTTTTATCCCTGATGCTATTCCTTGTTCTGAAGCTTACCTTTTCTTATATAAATATAGCTACTCTAGCGGTTTTTTGATATGTGCTTGCACAGTACATATTTTTCCATTTTTTTAACTTCTAGCCTGTGTCCTTATATTTAATGTGGGTTTCTTATAGATCGCATATACTTGGGTCTTGTTTTTTATGGCACCTTATTCTTTTTGGTTTAATGTGTTTAGTTTATTCACATCATATGCTGTTATTGAAATGTCTATATTAAAATCTGTCATCTTTCTAGCTTTTAAAAATGATGTTCTTTGTTTTCATTTCTCAATTCAATGTTTTGCCCTCTCTTGGGTTCATTATGCTTGGGACATGATCACATTATTATCTACTCTATTCACATGAGATTGTCATAGGTCAGAACCAATTGAACTGACCTGCTCTAGCCAAAGGCAAGAGTCCCCAACAGCCCTACTAGCAGGCTGACATCACGGTAACCTTGATTGATGCCGGATAGAACTGGATACTTGGCCAGTTGACCTCTCCAGCTGACCTCCCCATAGACACGTCCTGAATGTGTTCTGGGGATAAATATCTCTTAGACGTTACATGACAAAAACTTCTTCCCTGGCTTCTTGAATGTTCATGGGGGCCTTCTCCCACTGACATATTATTTGTGTTTTTGCCTATATACTAATGTGATCTTATACTTACCACCTGAATGTGCATTGTTTTTCACTGTTTTCTGTGCGGTTTCCCAGCTGTGAAGGGCAGGAGGAGTAGATGTACAAGGATAATAATGGATACAAGGTGTTACAGGGGATGTAGGGGAGGGGGATGGGAGGGGAAGGCGAGTTCAGATATAAATTATGCAGCAGGGAGAGGGGAGGGAGCCCTGGAGCAGATTCTAATTACACAGCTCACTTTGGGGGAGAATCCGCCCTGAGGGGAGGGAGTGCTCTAGGCTGGATGTGGCGGTGACTGTACAATTCCCCCTCGATATGTTTGAGAGATTGAACTATTCAGTTCTATGATCTGCAAATTATGTGCCAATAAAACTGTGGGGGGAAAAGAATCAATTGGACAATAACTGGGTTTTGTTTTGATGGACTTACTATTAATTACATTTACTTTTTAGTCATTTCTATATGGTGTACAATATACATCTTGAATTAATTAGTGTCTCCCTTTAAAAATGATACCACTTCATGTGTAAGGACCTTGCAACAACATATTTCCAATTCCATCCTTACATTCTTTGTTAACATATATATTGCTTTTACATATGCTAGACACGCATGATATATTGCTACGAATTTTGCTTTAGACAAGTAGCTTGTAGAGAAATTAAAAATAAGGGAAGCAGTAAAGTGAATTTTATTTAGCCCATTTTCAGCACTCTTTACTTCTTTGTGTAGATTTAAGTTTCTGTGTGGTGTCTTCCCTTGAACTTAAAGAACTTCCTTTAACCTTCCATACAGTGTAGGTTTACTGGCATTGCATTTTCTATTTTTGTTGTTTGAGAAATTTTTGCTTCATCTTACGAAGATATTTTCAGTGGGCATAGAGTTCTGTGTTTGCAGCTTTTTGTTTTCTTTTTCTTTTTTAGATTAAAAAAGAATCATTTTATTGGGGCTCATGCAATTCATCACAATGCATACATCAATTGTGTAAAGCACACTTATACATTTGTTGCCCTCATCATTCTCAAAATCCGCTATTCGCTTGGGTTCCTGGAATCAGCTCATTTTTGTTTTGTTGTTCTTAAAGATGGTACTCCTTTGTCTTTGTGTTTAGGATGGGGACCAGTAGCTAGAGGTTTCTTCTCAAAGTCTGCTTGTCCCTCTTTCTGTGTAGCTTTTCCAGCAGTATTTCGCTGTTGGCATTATTTAGTGCTTGTTACCTTGATAAATATTGACTAGATTTGTGGAAAGCAAATGTTCACTGATTGCTGTGTTCCCCCCCCCAATATTTTTTCCTTTGGGTATCCTTTTTGATGGCCTATTGATCAATTTTTTTAATGGAATGTTTTATCTGCTGCTGATTTCATCCAATATATTTTTCATCTCTCTATATTTAACTTATGCCTTTAAAAATCTTTCCTGCATTCCCTTAATATGCTCATACTCTGCCTTCTTGAGCATGTGGAATACATGCTTCGTAACTATATTGATGTCGTTGCCTACATCACTGTTCCTGTGGCTCAGCAAAGTCATTGAGAAGCCTTGAGTTTTGTCGAGGTGGTTTCGTAATTTCTGGCATGTCTTGCTTCACCAAGGTATTCTCCACTTTGTGCTCAGCAGGTCTAATCAATAGGATGGCGTCAATGTAGAGGACCAATATGATACTCTGTGAGCAGGCCAGATAATTTGACTTTTGTGGCCTAGCTTATGACAGAGAACAGCAGCCTTTTCATAGCTCTGAAGCAAGAGAATAAAGGTGTACTGTTTTCACTGCTTATCTTTGCAAGTTGATATGGAGATAAAGACATTGTGTAGCAGGTGCTAGGACTGTGTTGATGTGTTCCAATGAAGAGATCCAATAGAGAAGCGCGGGTCCAATTGCCATCACCCTTGTATTACATTTATAATGATGTGTTCTCTAAAATTCACCTGCCTTTTGTACAGGTGAAAGAGGATGACCATGAGTGGGTGGGCATTTTGGGTTATGATAGCTCTGGTGATTGGCCTCTGGTGGCGTAGTGGTTATGCATTGGGCTGCGATCCGAAAGGCCAGCAGTTTGAAACCACCAGATGTTTTGTGGGAGAAAGATAGGACTTTCTACTCCGGTAAAGAGTTAAAGTCTTGGAAACTCACAAGGGCAGTTCCACCCTGTTGTAAAGGGTCATCATCGAGACCTTTTCCTTTACGAGGTCACCCCATTGTCGCCATGAAGTAATATTCTTTGTTCACAGAGGTATTCTTAGCTCCGACCTCTACTTTGGTTGTAATACTCATACGACTCCAGTTCGATCCTTTCAAGTCTTGCTCTTTTGAGCGAATCAAGTCTGCAGGAGCCCTGCCATCCTAGTGAATGCTGCTCAGTTTCTTGTTTCCCTTTGGTCAGTCTTTAGGGCCTCAAGTGGTTATTTTTTCTAAAATATGATAAAGACATACATATTTGACGTTTCAACACTCTTCACATGTACAATCCATTGACTTCGGTTATGTTCATCTTGTCAAAGATGGTTGTTTTTCGGATGATTTTTCTTGGAGGGCTATTTGCAGCCATGCCCCTGTTGCTCTGACTCCTGCTGATACCTTGTGGGCTGGGGTGGGCATGGGGGTGTCCTGAGCCGATGGAGCTAGAGTTGTACTGTGTACAGCGAGGGACTCTGAGAAAGGTGACTGGCAGAGCATCATCCCAGTATTTGAGTCAACTTCAGAGGGGTGGTCTTGAGATGGAGGTAAACGATTTGGTATGGTCCACATTGACTCTTCAGATATGTCTCAACTTCGCTATCCTACCTGTGACCAGTATATCCTTGTGCTCTGTTCTTTCCGAGGTAAAGCTTCAGTTGATTAATTTACTCTTAAAATGAGAGGTAGACATGTGTTCCAAGAACGTCTTTGCTTTCACAAAATCATCACTGTAATTAGTATGACCCTCTGGTTTGCAGCTTCAACATCCTTACACATATTTCCAAGGAGGAAGGTTTTAGAAAGAGGGAACAGCAAGAGCTGAGGTCCTGAGGCAAGGGGAGTGTATTTGGTATATAGGAGGAAGAGATTTGTGGATATGGTTTTGTTTTCGTCACTTTTTTTGTTGATTCTTGGTTGACTATTTGTGTCCGTGTTTGGTGTGCCAATTTAGCAAGATACATAAATATAGATAGAAGATACCCAGCTAATTTTTAATCCCATATAAAAAAATTAATGTTTTTGTGTCATACGTAAATTTCATATGTCAATCCTAAGTGTACGGAACACTTGGCAAATGTCTGGAGATATTTTTGGTTGTCACAACTGGTAGGGACAATGGTACTATAGGTATCTGCTCACATCCTCTAATGCTAAGGACAGTCCCACCTCTCGCAAAATAAAGATTGATCCAGCCCCAAATGTGTCGAGGGAGAAACCCTATGATGTTAAAAGGATGGTTTTAATTAAAGGAGCTTGCTTCTTGCTACTCATGTTTGATGGGAAGACCAGGGGCCTGGGTAGGCTGTGTAGGTGGTTTGGCTTCTGGATTTCTGGGTTCCCATAGCAATTGGCCATCTCTGTTACTTAGTTGGGGGTGCCATCAAGGGAGCTGGGCTTCAGTATCTGAGATTTTGTGAGCCCCTGGCGGAGGCCTGTGGGAGAGAGCCAACTCCCTTTGGTCTGCAGCAGTTCTGCTCTGACCCACTTTTATCCTCTTTCGGGAAGAAGGGAGACCGTGGCTCTCAGCGTCTTCAGTGGAAGTGGAAACCTTTTCTACGTCTTTTTGGAGCTCAGCCACCTCTCACTTGATTTCTTCCTGTTAGATGCCCATTTCAGATTTTAATGTGGAGGTGCTCTCTACTTTTCAGTTAGGCTTAGAGGGCATGTTGGAAGTTTCAGATTTACACGGACCGGGCCAGTTTCTTTTTCTTTTTTTAAAGTTCAGCTGGTATTTATTGTAGTATAAAACGAGGAGATCATTTTATTTTTCAAAGAGTTTATCAACTGACCCAACACTCTGTACTCCCCCTCATGTTGTTAGAGAGGGCGTGTTTTGAAGGAATATGTGCACACGGTTCGAAACCAAGCCATAGTAAAGTGCATACAGTGAAAAGTAAGTTTCCTTCCTTCCCCTTTTGTCTAACAAGCTGGCAGCTGGAGAGAGGAACTGAGTGATCCGTTTTTTATTTCCCTTCCAGATATTTTCCATGTCCTATAGGCGCCTCCTGATGTTGTACACAGATGGCAGCAAACTAGGCTCACAGTTCTGTGACCTCTTTGCTAAACTTAACAATGCATTTTGAGAACTTTTCGAGATCAGCCTTATTATCTCCAACAGCTTCATCAGGCAAGTGCTTCGTTAGCTGGAGGTGTCATGTTGTTTTTTTAACATATCCCTCCTTGATAGACCAGTTGTTGTTTCCAACAGTTTGCTTATAAACAACGCTGCAGCACATATTTTGGTACATTGGTCTTTGTGGTTTGGGTTTGGTTTTAGTTCTTAGAAGTAGACTTGCTGAGTCAAAGTGAATGTGAATGTCAAATTCCAGGAGATAGCTAAAGTGACTGTATCAATTTCCCCTTGCAAGCAACAAAGCATGCAAATGCTTGTCCACTGCACTCCGTCAAATGGTGTGATTTGATCTTTGAAAAGCCAGTAGATGATAAGCAGTCGCTTGCTTTCATGGGAATTTCTTTCTGGGTGAGACTGAGCACCTGTTCATAGAACATAATGCTCATTTATATTTCTCTTTCTACAAAATGGTCTTAAATGCAACCCTATTAAAAAATTTTAATCCTTATTGGAGTCCTTTTGGGGGGGCAATTTTGTCTCAGTTTTAACTTATATTTTTTAAGTGCTTTTTAAGTACACATCAAAAAATCTCACCTGCCTTCACCTCAGCCTTCCCACTCACCCTAACGCCTTCAGTGAAACATTTTTATTAGTTATTTTCTTTTTCGTTCTCTTTAATTCAAAGGCTTTATGATAGGACATGCGCTCTGATGCGTGAGCGAGGTCGGACATACATGTAGTGTATCCGTGGTGGCGGCTAGGGAACAGCAGCACTGCTTAGTCAGTCTGTGAAGTTGCTAGTACCTTCTTGTTTGTTTATTCTCTGTGTGTTTTAGTTTTTCTACATTAGATTTACCATGACCTTGTTTAGTTTCAAAAGAAAACCTGTACCTATTTGGGGGGGTGGGGAGTGCATGGACAGTTGTGAACGTTCTAAAGTAACATATTTAGAAATAAAACTGTCATCTTCCTGAGGTGAAATCTTTGTATCCAAGGATGCAATATGCCTTTCCTGTTGTTCAAGTATATTTTTATGTTTTCCAGGAGCATTTTTAAATGCGTGTGTTTCTTTTATTTAAAACATTATTCTGAATTGGGTGAAGGTTTACACAGCCAATAATCAATTTTACATGAAAAAAATCATACACGCTTTGTTTCATCTCATGGAGTGCAGTCCCCTCGATGTAACACTTATCCAATTCCTTCCCTGTATTTCTTGCTTTATTATCCTTTCCTTATTTGCTCCTTATTTTCTCACCCATCTGAACTTGTCACTTTTGGCAAATGCTGTTCTCTTGATATCAAAGGCTTGGTTACCCTAACATGTCCATACCTCGCTAGTGTTAATGTTCCCTTATAAAGCTCTCTAGTGTTTGGCCAACCAGGCCTGAAGGGTACTAAGGATAACTTGGGATTTCCACCCTCTCCATCTGACCAGTAAGATTCATATCCTTAAAAATTTTTTTTTCATAGATCATTTTATTGGGGGCTCTTACATCTCTTATCACAATCCATACATCCATTGTGTCAAGCACATTTGTACATATGTTACCATCATCCTTTTCAAAACATTTTCTTTCTATGTAAGCCCTTGGTATCAGCTCTTCACTTTTTTCCTCCCTCCCCCACCCTCCCACCCTCGTGAACCCTTGATCAATTATGATTATTATTACTTTCATATCTTATACCATCTGCTGTCTCCCTTCGCCCATGTTTCTGTTGTTCATCACGGGGGCGGGGGAGTAGTTTATATGTCGATCATTGTGATCAGTTCCCTGTTTCTCCTCCTACCTTCCCCCCTACCCTCATGGTACTCCTATTATTGTTCCTGAGGGGGTTATCTGTCCTGGATTCCATATGTCTAGAGCTCTTACCTGTACCAGTGTACATGCTCCAGCCTAGCTGGATTTGTAAGGTAGAACTGGGGTCATGATAGTGGTGGGGAGGAAGCATTAGAGAACTAGAGGAATGTTGTGTGTTTCGATGGTGCTACACTGCACCCTGGCTGGCTCGTCCCTTCCTTGTGACCCTTCTGTGAGTGAATGTCCAGTTGTCTGCAGATGGGCTTTGGGTAGGAACATTTCTTGTTACATCTATTTCTGGTATATTTTCTCTCCGTTTTGGTCTTACCAGCAACAAATGCACTTGTTGTATTGCTCTATCTCCATGATCAATTCTAGCCAGTTGTTGTTAGTAAGTATAAGACTGTTGATTTTTTTCCTAGTCTGGCTTCCTTAGGAAACAGCACATGTCAAAGCTGATTTGCCACGCTTTCCTGTGGCTGGGAGCCCAGGGCCCTGAGAGTGATGGAGGAGGAGGGCAGGAAGAGATAGCAGCAGGTGCTGTATTATGCAAGGTGTGTTTGAAGAGGCTCTATGGAATCACTGCCCCTCCAAATGGTCTTCAGTAGCAAAGAAGAGAATGGAAATTATCTACCAGTTCCCTTCTATCTCCTGTCTCTCCTTGGGTAAAATTTGCCCACAAGATCTTACCTTCAGCTCACCTTCCCGACACAACCTGAAGACAAAGCGGGTGAATAAGCAAATGTGGTGAAGAAAGCTGATGGTGCCCGGCTATCAAAAGATATAGCGTCTGGGGTCTTAAAAGCT
>NW_022111376.1:1616413-1634039 GCF_000313985.2 Echinops telfairi
TACACAATTGATGTGTGTATGGATTGGGATAACAGTTGTATGAGCCCCTAATAAAATGTTAAAAAAAAAAAAAAAAAGATCTTACCTTCACTGTTCTTCTGGTGGCATTCACTCCAGGGCAGCCAAGGTTGGTACTCTAGTGTAAAATGGTTAAATTGATAACGGTCCATCTCACCTTGACTTTAACTTTTGCAAGCACGCCTTCCGAGTTTTCCTATTCATAAAAATACTGGTTTTGGAGCTGAGAGTATCCCCCCCCTCCCCCCGCCCCCCCACCGCCATGTTAGTGGCGTATTCTGTTGCTTCCTATATTACTGTGGGGTTTT
The DNA here is from genome assembly GCF_000313985.2 of Echinops telfairi. Taxonomy (NCBI): domain Eukaryota; kingdom Metazoa; phylum Chordata; class Mammalia; order Afrosoricida; family Tenrecidae; genus Echinops; species Echinops telfairi. The sequence goes on from NW_022111376.1 coordinate 1,616,740, forward strand.
CTTTAAAAACAATTTTTTAGTAAATAAATAATTAAAATTTATTTAAGGGTTTCTCATTGAAGCTTTACAATTTTGGAATAGCACATTACTTTTGTTGTATCATTGATTTTTGCATGCTAACATTTTAGGTTAGATTTTTGCATCAGTCTTCATACGTGAGTTTGATCTGTAGCTTTCTTTTTTCTACAACTTTTAGCAGATTTGCGCATAAATGTCATACTTAGATGACATTTTAAAAATGAAAATTTACCATATGCTAGAAGAGTTTAATCAGAGTTGGAAACAGTAGTGCTTTAAACTTTTGGCAGACGTCCCCTGCAAAACTCTCTGAACCTGGTGGTTTTTGTATGTGTGTAGTTAGATATTGCTCAACTTTCTCTATTTCTTCTAGGGAAATTAACCTATTTAGTCAATGTCTTTCTGAGTCAGCTGTATAAACAATTATACTTTCTTACAAAAGCATTTGTTTCACCTCGGTCCTCAGATTCATGTAATCTGACAAAATCGTTCTGAGGAGCACATTTTTTTTCCACCATAGGGGCTTTTCATTGTCATTGTGAATTTGTGCTCAGCCTCTTCCTCCTCTCCATTACCCTAGCCAGTGGCTTTCTTATTTCATTGAATTTTTTCCCCGTTTACTTAACCGTTTTACTTGTTAAGTTTTCTAGCTCCTTTGACATTGATGTATTCGGAGGATAGAGACACAAGGACCGACCAGTCAGGGTTTTCATGTACAAACAGCCAAAGTTGACCCCTGCCCACTTCACTGAAAAGGAATTTATCTAAATGATACCAGGTAGTTCATAGAGATGTTGAGAGGGCTGGAGCACCAGTTTTGAGGTTAAACAGCCAGGAAAAAACACACCAAACCACAACTCAGAGCTAGTTCTGGTGAGAAATCTGCTGTCCTGCTGCCTACTTGCTCCTTGCCTCTGAGGCAAAGGGAGAGACCCTAGGATCTCTGCGTGATGGCCTGTCTTGTCATGCGCTGACCTACTAGTTCACAAGCTGTGACCTAACCTGCTAAGTTTGTTAGCCCCACATGCTAGATGGAAAGAGGGATGATGAAAGAGAAAGCTACTGAAATTGAGTCACAGAGAGGCCAACGTGATGGGCGGTTGATACAGTGCTTGCTCAGCTGCTAAGCCATCTGGTCAGGGGTTATTTTCTGCTTGGTCAGGGGACCTCAATCCTCATTTGTGGGGAGTCTGAGTCCTACCAGTGGGCTTTGGGGGTTGGGAGTTTAGGGACTCTGAAGCACCCAAATACCGTCAAGTGTCCCCATTCCAATCCTTGGGGCTCCTGCCTTTCTTAAACATGTTCACGGTCTCACATGGAGACCTGGTGGAATCATTCAGAAACGCAGAGAATAAAAATGTGAGCCTTGTTTGGGGAAGCCTTTGGGCTTGTTATTCTCTTTTCTTTACGCTCTTCACCACATTTAGAAGCTAATGCCTACCTTTGAATCTTAGAAGACTTCGTGCCCTTCATTACTACTTTATGATCGTGCACACTCGACTCCCCTCACCCAAAGACCATCTTCCATGGGCACGTTCCCTCTGGCAACTAGATGATTGTTTAATCAAGTAGCTAAAGAACTGCTGCAAGGCAGAGGGACTACAGGAGCAATTTTGAGGCTTAAACTGTCAGGAAAGAAGACAGGTCTCCAGCATCTCTCGCTCCTGTAATGGGAGCTGCTCCCTGCCTCTTGCAGAAATGTACACAGGAGGTGGAATTCCCCAAATGGAGCAAAAGCTTCAGATGCTGGGTATCCCAAAACAATGGCAGTGCTTGCTGTAGATTTCTAAGGGTCTGGGGGTCAGGTTCATGTGCGAAGGGGACTTCGTTGAGAGTATTTAATGGGCATGCAGTAGAAGGAAAGACTCGGACATGGATTGTAAAGAAATAGCAGTGGGTCATTTAGTCGTAGACGAGAAAGGAGCAGGGAACATGGTGAACTTGACAGGAAACCATTTACCTCCTGTGCTTCCCAAATCGTTGTGTGAGAGCACTTACTGTCAGAACTGGGAGGTGCTATTACCTATGGAGGATGCACAGAACACGCCTAATTCCTTTTCAGCTTGAGAGCCCAGCAAATACCCAGGCCAAAGGTTGCCCACTGAAGCAGTCATTTTCTTAGCCTAGTCCCCCTCCCAATCCTGATCAGTCTGAACAATGGTGCCAAACCCGAGCAAGATTATCTCCCTGGAGACTCCCCATCCCTGGACAGACCAGAGCAGGACTCTGGCCACGGTCTGTGTCTGAGAATGCAGCATTGCTCTGGCAGCCACACACGGGTGACTCACTCCGTGCTTCCTGTCAAATAAACGTGGTTTTCTTTGGTGCTGTAGTAACCTGTCTGTCTGTTTTTGTGCTCTTCACGCTTTGTTTGAGTTTCGTTCAAGTCCAGGAGCAGGACCTTACATTTATTACTGTTTAAATGTCTTTTCTTCTTTTCTGCAACCGATCCTGCATGTCAAGGTGTCAGAATCTTTTCGGATCCGGGGAGACTTAGAGGGGCAGTCAGGTTGAAGTGCAGGGCAGGCAGCAATCATCAGAGAGAGAGAGAGAGAGAGAGAGAGAGAGAGAGAGAATTTGTCTGGAGATCAAGGGAGAGATCTGGGCCCGAGATGGCGTTTGGGGGGCCTGCTGGGGTATAGGGCGAAAGCATGAGGTCAGCCAGGGCAGACCTTTGGGAGATGCCCACAGTTAGTAGGGAGGAGTCAATGAAGAAGCTAAGATAGAGCGGAGGACAGCAGGGCTAAAGGTTTGCTTTTCAGGGAGGGAGCGCTCCTCACGCCTCCTTCCTCCCAGGCCTCTGACAGAGAAAGCACCCACCGGGAGCTGTTGGCAGATGGATGCAAAACATCTGTCTGTTTCCCCACTGAAAAGGGCTGCCTTGGAGAAGGATGGTGGGGGCTGCCTGCTCCTTCTGCCGCAGCGGATCCCAGCCGTTGGCGTTCAGGAGGAAAGGGGAACCATGATCGGGACTAAGAAGAGAGTCCGGGTGATCGTTCACGAGGAAGCAGGGCCAAGGCAAGGCAGAGGGAATGTAAAGTACCCAGAAAAAACCAAACCAAACCGGACTGCCTCAGGCTACCACAAACCTGGTCAAGCAATGAGACAGTGTCAAAGTGAACAACTTTCCAAATGGGTCCCTGCACCTCTGAGGCCGGAAGGCACTGGGAGAAAGAATTGGCTCCTCCCTGTAGGCTGTGCTTTGAGGCGAGCTCTCCACAAGGCAGGGAGGAAGCAAGCTCAGAAATAGGTCCAACTGCCGCCTCCTCTCCCTGCCCCCTGCACTTGGTCAAGAGATTGTGGGTGCACTGGAAACCTTTATCATCTGGTACATAATTTCTAAGAAACGGCCAGGAGACTGGCAACCCTTAGCCCCACGCAACAACAGCACCTGTTCTTCTGAAGTGGGAGATGGCAGCCCTGCCACCATGTCGATGGACCAAGCCACCTGCAGTCCTGGCTGCAGTCAGATTCCATCCCTTCAGGCTTTTCATTTTCCCTTCTGTGGTTTCTTCTCACTTTGAGGCATGCCACATCATTCTATGAAGGTCCCTAAAGGTCCTTCTGTGTCATAAAGGTCAGCTCTGCTTTCATGAGGCAACTCTTCCACGGTCATCTTTTGAGAGGCTTCCCGCCCAAGGGCTCTGGAACGTGACACCCTACTGGTTCTAGAAATTCAAGCCATATACATAAGAGCATGTGGAAAGAGGACTATCATGACTCACATCAGGTGACCTTGGCTAAAAGCAGAAAGATGTTTACTGGCGTTTTATTGACTGTATGGCTCCTAACCAGCGATGGCTAGCACTGGGGAGAATGGAATTCTAGAGCACTGGGTCGGGCTCTTGTGGAGCACGAGCTCGGATCAAGAGGCAGTTGTGCGAACCGAACCAGGGGACACCGAATGGTTAGAAATCCGGAAAGGCGTGTCTCAGTGTGGACTCGTGCCACCACCCTTGTTCAGTCTGCGTGTGGAGCAAATCATCCGGGAGGCTGGCTTCTATGGAGAACGGCCTCCGTCGGATCAAGTTGATTCATCTGTGATAGACGAATGATGCAAGCTGGCTCGCTGAATGTGAGAGGAACGGGAAGCACGTGCCGATGCAGATCAAATGTCAAGAAGGCGGAATCCTCACAACTGGAAGCGGAGAAAAGATGTAAGCTGTCAAGGATTTTGTCTCGCTGGAATCCACAACCGGTGTGCATGGGCGCGGCAGTCAAGAGATCAAAGGATGCCCGGCATTGGGTCCATCTGTTGCCCGAGGCCTCTCTCAGGTGTTGAAGAGCAAGGGGGTTACTTTGGGGATATTTTCAGTCACTTCCCAGGCATGTGGAAGCTGGGCATTGCATCAGAAGGACTGGGGAGAATGGATGCCTTTGAAGGGCGCTGGAGAAGATGCAAAGAACAAACACACATGCCTCAGAAGAAGTCCAGTCCCAGAATGCTCCTTAGGGGCGAAGACAGAGAGACCTCGTCGTAGAATGCCTTGGGCATGTGGTTGGGAGGGACCGGTCCTTGGAGAAGAACATCAGGCTTCAGAAAGCAGAGCTACAGCCCCAACGAGCAAGACCCTTGAGGAGATGGACTGACAACAGTGGTTGTTGCCACAATGCGGTCCACGGTCCCAACAGCCATGAGGACGGTGCGGCACCAGGGAGTGTTTTGCTCTGTTGTGCGTTGAGCTGCAGCAAAAGGTCAAAACCAACCAGACAGCTACCCCGCCCCACCCCCGGGGCCGAATAGAACCAAACTGGAGCAGAGGCTCTACTATGGGAAAATAGCTCGTAGTATCTTTCTTGCCTTTTTTCTTTTGTTTTTGTTTTAACTTCTTTTCTTTTATTTTTTTAACCGTTTTATTAGGGGCTCACACGACTCTCATCACAATCAATACATACATCAACTGTGTAAAGCACATTTGTACATTCATGGCCCTCATCATTCTCAAAACATCTCCTCTCCATTTAAGCTCCCGGCATTAGGTCCTCATTTTTCCCCTCCCTCCCCGCTCCCCGCTCCCTCGTGAGCCCTTGATAATTTATAAATTGTTATTTTGTCATATCTTGCCATTGTCCGACGTCTCCCTTCACCCACTTGCCTTTTTTCATTTAAATAGTTTGGGGCTGTTATTTTGTGCTTATAAGTGTACTTTTTCTTTCACTCAGACCTGTAAATAAGATAAGGGAAATGGAACACCAAGAATTGCAACAATTATGCTGAGCCGTGCAGAGTATGAAGATAGAATGGGGGAGGGGGGAACGGGCATGTATATGTTTGCTTACTGGTTCCATAATTTTAGCAACCTTTGGTATGGCTATTTCGATTCTTAGTCATTATCACCAATGATATTAACATCCATGCATTAATGTTGTGTACATGACTGAGCATTTTTTGCCCACCTGCATATAGTGTGTGAGGTCATTACTGGTGGATAGCTCTGCCCCTGTGTAACTCTTTATGGGAGCAGGAAGCCCCATCTTTCTCCCAAGGTCTGGCTGGTGGCTTTGAGCTGTTGACCTTGACGATTGTAGCCCAATACATAACCCCTACTCTGCCAGGGCTCCTAGAAGCTCTTTATGTGTTTTGTTTATTAAATATATAGCAAATGTAGCTCACTACACATTGATCCTCGAAACTTTGTCCACATAAATCTCTTCCTTTATAGTTTCTGTAAATTGTTTACATCTGTTCAGTGTTTTCGTCATGAGGGCCTCTCCACTCTAGGATGATAAAGCCAGTTTCTTGTACTCGTTTGTGTTTAATTCTGATATAAATATTTTCGTAGTGGGGTGGAGAGTCCCATACTTCCCAGGCTGGGCACCACCTGAAGTCCTGGCTAGCCTGGCCCCAAAGCACGTTGGTAGCCCTTGTCTTCAGTCAGTATAGGGTGAGCAACAAGAATCAAAATCAGGTTTCCCTCCCTCTTGGAATCAGTCTCTCTCTCTCTGTGTCACACACACACACACACACACACACACACACACACACACACACACACGGCTTACTTGTCTGTGTCGCTCCTGGACTGCGAGCTGTATGAGCGCCTGACACCTTCTCATCTGGGTCTGGAGCAGGAGAGGACACAGGCATAGGCACCTTGTGGAACTCTCCCCCCCTGACGAAGTGCTCACAAGTGCTCCCTGCTGCCCTGCAAGGTGTGGGGGGCAGAAACTTGCCGTCCCACCTTTCCCCTAATTTACACCCAGGACTTTTCCCTGGGGCAACATTTGTCATAAAATACGTGGTTATCTCTGTGTCCCCAATACTTAGCAAAGCCCAAGTACTAGAGACTTTTACACCAGAGTTAGAGCTCCTTTTGCCTTCTTTGCAAGTAATACTTGCGCTTTGCTTTACCTTGAGACCCAGGCCTTCCTAGTCCTCATTAAAAGGCAATGGCAGCCAAATGATCACTCAGCTCTGAATGGGGACTGCTGCTCTCCTGTCTCCCTCACAGGCATCCTTTTTTGTAGTTATTTCGGTTCATCACCACCAAGTCACGACTTCCTGTTAGAGTTTTCCAGTTCTGGCAGGATGGGTTCCTATTTCACAAGAAGTAAGTCTGTTACATTGCAGCTTTCAGTGCTGACAAGAAATTAGTGGCTGGGGGTCCTTGGCCCCGAGAAGGGTCTAAATTAGAAAGCCAAGGAAAGCTTAGACAGCAATTGAACTCCACCCTCACTTTTACACCCAATAAAAAGCAGGGCACGTCTTTGCTCCTTTCTTTAAAAATAATATGTTATTGTGTCTTCAGTAAACACACTTGCACCCCAGTCCTTCAGTGACATGAGTAAGACTTTGTAAGATTTGGATCTCTGCTCTCTGCTGTCCTCCCATTCTGTTGTGATTGGCAGCCAGACCCTAGGTGCCTATGAAGTGGCGCATGTAGGCAATAAGCTCCCAGCAGGGCACTTGTCAACGTTAGCCCCTCAAATGCTATTCTGATCAAGATTATAAAGCAAATATGAAAGAAACGAAAAGTATTATCACTTAATTACCTCCAAGACAAATGACTGTCTCAGAAAGTTTTTTTTAATATCAGAACTCCAAAGAACTAGTAACTCTCATGTAAGAGCTTCAGGCACAAAAAAAGATGCAAGACTCTTCAATTACCTTTGTGATGTGAGTTTAAGCCCGATACCAAAGTCAGGTAAAGAGATCACAATACAAACATGAAAAGTCTGAATCATAAAAAGAAAGAAAAGTATGAATCAAACTCCCTTAATATCCATATGAGCAACTAATTTCAGACGTGTTGTATTGGAATGCTAAGAAACAAAATAATAAAATTTCCAGAAAAGAATATAACTGAATGTTAGTCTGATCTTCGTGTGGGGAAGACTTTTCTAAACATAGCGAGAGAGGGAAAATCAGAATAAGGGAAAATACTAATAGATTTTTCCACATGAAAAGAAAACACTTATAAGATACATGTCAAAATGTAAAAAAATTGCATCATCTGTGTCAAGCAAAACGTTCATATCCTCTACATCTGTTCAGAATCTTTATCCATCAGTCAGAGAGATCAGCAGCGGCGGAGGAAAATGAGCAAAGTATAGGAACAACAGAGAAACACAAAACATCTGACCTCAAACACATGTCGGGGCTTCCTGCCGTCTTCTCTGTACTCCTAGAACTCACTTCTGTGCGACTCATCTGAAGGAACAAAGAGAATCTCAAATCAAGAAGGAAAATCCACCCCGTCCATGGGAAGACTCCAGATCTGGCGAACAGCTCATTGCCCCCAGAGGAGGGCGTCACTTTGACCAAATTAGAGACTTGGTTCTGGAGAAAAGAAGACTGTTGCTTGGGGTACTTCTCCCGTTGTGGACAGGAGGGTGGAGGAGAGAGCAAGTGGGACAGTGTGGGCACTGGGACGTGCACTGATTGGGTGGGTGTCACTGAGTCAGACTGAGCACGCATGCTTGGTGATATGATCTATACCGATGCTCGATTCATTCAACAAGCATTTCTTTTTTCCCCTCTGTTTTAAATCATATTTTTTGGGGCTGTACGAGTCTTTTCACAATCCATACATCCATTCATTGTGCCAAGCACATTTGTACATTTGTTGCCCTCATCATTCTCAAAACACTTTCTTTCTACTTGAGCCCTTGGTATCAGCTCCTCATTTTTTTCCCTCCCTCATGAACCCTTGCTAATTTATAAATTATTATTATTTTGTCATGTCTTACACTGTTTGACGTCTCCCTTCACCCACTTTTCTATTGTCCACCCCCCAGGGAGGGGGTTATATGTAGATCCTTGTGATTGGTTCCTCCTTTCTACCCCACCTTCCCCTTCCCCTCCTGGTATCGCCACTCTCACTAGTGGTCCTGAGGGGGTTTAGCTGTCCTGGATTCACTGTATTTCTAGCTCTTATCCGTACCAGTGTACATCTTTCTGGTCCAGCCGGATCTGTAAGCTGGAATTGGGATCATGACAGTGGGGGCAAGGAAACATCAAAGAACATCATTGCTATACTGCACCCTGACTGGCTCATCTCCTCCTGGGGATACTTCTGGAAGGGGATGTCCAGTTGCCTGCAGATGAGCTTTGGGTCTCCACTCTGTACTCCCCCTCATTCACAATGATAGGATTTTTTTGTTCTTTGGTGCCTGATATCTGATCCCTTCGACATCTCATGATCACACAGGTTGGTGTGCTTCTTCCATGTGGGCTTGGTTGCCTCTCAGCTAGATGACCTCTTGCAGCAAATATTTCTGACTCTTGACTTGCACTATGAATTGTGTAGGCCTCGCACAGGGGAAAGGAAGGGCATGCGGGCCAGTGCAGGCAGTAAAGAGGCCAACAGAATTGCTTTGGACTGTCAACAGCAATGGCTCTTCTTCCTTCTAGCTGTTGTGCTTGGGAGGAAGCAAGTCATGAAACCAAGTGGAAATTCCAAACATTCTTTTCCTCGCCAGGTACCTGAGGAGATGTCCATAGGCAGAGGCCCTCTGGGGCCTAAGGTTCTCCTGTGATTAAATGAATACTGGGTGGAGTGGCTTCGATAGCTTTGGCCATGGGCTGAGAGGAGTGTTTAGAGTGAATGAACCACCCCACCACCCTGGGACGGTCTTCTCTCTTACCTTCCAAGGCTGCAGCCATAGATCCTTCTGCCGGTTTCCTTTATGGCTCAGTACTGCCAGAGCTTGGTTATTGAAATAGCAAAAAAGGCAAACCATTAGTCGATGACGACTAATGGTGTCCCTATAGGACAGGGCAGAACTCCCCCTATGGATTTCAGACACGGAAACTGTTTAAGGGAGTTGAAGGCCCCGTCTTTTTCCTGAGGAGCTGCTGGTGGTTTGGAACTGCCAAATTTACAGTTAGCAGCCCAAAGCATAACCACCACGCCACCAGAGCTCCCTAATTAAAATATGCATCTTGAACGCTGTGTGTGTCACGCAACGTTTCTCTCATTCCAGAAAGATTTACTGAGCCTGCCACGAACACCATGTCCTCTTGTAGCCAGTTGGGATAGGCAGACTCCCAGTGGTCTTAACCCTCAGATTGCTGCCATCGAAGAACACAAGAGACCCAGATTTCTACCTGCTGGTTTAGGAAACAGAATGGGAAGACCTCTTGCCAGCCTATGAGTTGGTGTTTTTTCTTAAATGATGCTACATTTTCCTTCTCTTCCACACATTTCCCCCACTTGCCGCCATGCAGTCCACGCTGACTCACAGCGCCCACTCCGGGGCTCTGAGACGGTAACTGTTGGTGGGAGCAGAAAGCCAGTCTTTCTCCCTCAGAGCTGCTGGTGGTTTTGAACTGCCGACCCTGCAGATTGCAGCCCAACGTTGTAACCACCATGACACCAGGGCTTCCGCCCACACTCACCCACAATCCCAGCCAATTCACCCTTACTCCCCTCTTGCTGGGGAATGAGATTCATCTTTGACTTCTCAACAAGTGTCTCCCTCACCCTACATCCTGAGCTCTCGGGGCAACCAGGCTCGGGAGGCGTAGTGCCCGCGTCATTGACCCAGTCCATGAACCTCTCTGCACCTTCATTTCTTCATATGTGTGGTTGCTGACGTTACCTGCCTCTGAGCTGGTTCAGACCCGTAGTGACCCACACACAACAGAAGGAAACCGTGCCCGGGCCTGCGCCAGCCTCACATTTGTCGTTGCAGCCACTGTGTCCGTCCATCTCCTCACGGGCCTTCCTCCCTTTTGCTGCCCCTCTGCTTTACCCAGCATGAGGTCCTCCTCCAGGGACCATCTTGACAACATGTCCGAAGGATGTGAGATGATGTCTCCCCAGCCTTGCTTCTAAGGAGCACTCTGGCTGCGCTTCATCCAAGACGGGTTGGTTGGTTTGTCCTTTTGACAGCTCACGGTACTTTCCAAGAGGAGTGAAGCCTTCATGAGGTCGGTGGAAGGGGTAAAGGATCTTTATTCTTTCCGTTCTTTCCGTGACTCCGGTACCGGTATCTTTTGGAGGCGGCCCCAAGAGCCCGCACACCTGTGGGCTCAGCTGAAACAGTGAGCGGAGGGCGTGCCTCGGGAATGTATCAGAATGGTCCCGGGGAGGGGGGGGGTTAGTTCTGAAGACTTTGCTGACTTTGCAAGTACCTCTAGACCTTCCCTCCCCCCACCCCCAAAATATTCTTTGCTGGGAACTCAGTTCACTTCTCCCTTCTCGTGGCTTAGATGGCCCTTGACCTTTCTGTCAGACTTGAAATACTTCCTTTGCATTTCCAATTCACTTTGGGCTCAGAGAGGAGAAAGAGGGGGCTTTCTACTCCCCTCAAGAGTGACAGGCTCGGAAACTCAGAGGGGCAGTTCTACCCTGTCCTGGATAGATAGGGTTGCTGTGAATCGGTATAGACTCCATGACAGTGACTTAGGCTCTTTAGTTAGTAAAGAATTTACCAGCGTGTCAAATCACTGCTGATTCCCGAGTCCATTTTGCCTCCTGCTCCTGGTACCAAATAGCCTAGTGCCTGTTCCCGGTTCAGAACATCTGCAACTTTGATTGGCTGGCCTTAACGGCAGGGACGATTCGACCACACAAGAAATTCGGAGAAAGTAGCCAGAGCATTCAGTAGCACCGAGATCGACAAGGCACGAGAAAGGTCAAGTCCACATCCTGGAGTGTGGCAGGGCTTGCACACAACCATCTTAGCAGACTTCTTTCTGATGAACATTTCCCTCCCGGGATTCCTCCTTCCAAGGCCCACAGCGCAGCGGAGATGCAGCCTCTTTCTGCCACTGTTGACACGTCAGGGAAGCAGATCCCGTGGGCCAGCCCATCTCCAGGACAATCACAGGAAGTTATTCCAAGCCTGGGACAAGGCCCAACTCTATCTGGCAGGGAACAGAAGGTTACAGGCCATCAGGCTGAAGGGTCACCAGCAATCCCAGAGCCAATGGCACTGAGCCAGGACTGAGAGGATCAGTCTAACCTGCTCCTGGAAATTCCCAACCCCCTGCCCTTGAGTCCCCTGGCCTTTGTGGGCCCCCCTTGGCAAGGAAGTCAAAGGCGGAGAGAAAGAGCCATCTTGAGTAAAGCTCAGCAGAAAATCGGAAAGGAACAAGAATGCTGTGTCTTCACCTTTGGCAAGGCGTACGCCCAGCCAGGCCCGCCCGACTGTTCAGAAAGCCCAGCCTTGAGAGCGAGTGGGAACTTGGCGGAGGAGAGCCACTCTTGGGAAGTTACCAAAAGTTGCCAAGTCGTCACCAAATGCTTGCTTTCTTTCATCTCGTGTCCTGGGAGAGTATCCAAGATTGCTGGGGGCCTTACAAATGGCAGTCAGTGCTAGAGTTGTTGTTGGGGTTTCTCAACATCAGCTAGCATTTACGGAGTCCACATCAATAGCAACTCAACAATAACAACCATTCCATGGGGGGAGCGCCTTCCTAGTCAGTCAGAGGAGAAGAGATGAGGAAGGACGTGAAGGGAAAGGAAAAATCCGTCAGCCTGACACGAGCCAGTCTTAGCCACCCCCACCCCCCAATGTCTTCTGGACAGAAATACTCCTTTGGAATACAGTGCCACGTGACAGCAGTCTTTGCTGAAAGGACTCAGAGTAACACATGACTTGCAGGGCAATGCTTTCAAAGTCCTTCCCAGGCAACTGCAGAGGGGGGCAGGCAAGTTTTTAAGATGTCTTGCTGGATCACCAACCAACTTGAATCAGCATCTGCTTGATTCCTACTGTGACTCTGTCTGCGTTCTCTAACTTCAGCCAGTTTGAGACCCTGTCTTGAACAGTAAAGAGGGAGTCAGGAGACTCAGCTTCAGAGTCTCTGGGAGGCAATGGACACTTTGTCTCTCTGAGTGTCAGTTTCTTCTGCTGGGAAATCAAAGGCCTTGACGACTTCATAAGATTTTAAATGTAAGTTGATACATTTGTAAAAGAAAGAAACACCACCCACGAAGCTCATTTCGCTTGGAAATCAAACAGCCTTGAAGGCCTCACATGATTTTAAATAGAAATGGATAATTTTGTCTAAAAGAAAGAAACACTATCCACGGAAACTCATTTGCCCTCATTCTGTGCGGAGGACTCTGAGCATCGCGGACTATGTTACCCTGTCATCTTATCTGCTCAGTCACAAACTAGAAGCTCCCTAATGCCTCCCCTGCAGTGGGTGACCCAATTCCATCAGTTTCACCGGGCCTGCCATGTCTCTAGCTTCCGCCTTGGTCACGGAGTTCCTACAATTCGTGCTTCCGGAGCACCAGATCAGTTGTGGTTCCAAGGAGGACCCAACTCCGTTCTCAAATTACCTTCCCTCATTCCCGAATGACTTCTATTAGTTCGTCATCGGGTGCAACTCCATGATGTTCAAAGCCCAGCTTGGGTGTCATTTGCGCTGTCCCTCTCTCTTCAGCCTTCTTGATATTTAGAGGTTCGTCCATCCGTGCACTCCACTCCATCACACTCCTGGGCACAACCCGCTTGAGCACTGGTGTGTCCTGAGAGTGGGCCTGAGACGTCTTGTGTCTGTTCTCCTCCCCACCTCCACCCCCACCGACACATTCAAGGAATATCTCTTCATGAGCCTACTGAATTCATTTGCCTTTACTGCAATTATTGATGCAGTCAGATTTTAAGAAAACCATTTACGCCTTTTTATTTGTGCTACTTTTTCTAGTTTCATTTTCTGTACTTCCTAGGCTTCTTTAGGGCTGAGTATCTTTTGGAAAAAACCCAACAACATACAATTTTGAAATGTTTACAGATTTACAGGAAGTTGTCAGGTATGTACAGGGTAGGGCGGTGCAGGAGTGGCCCCTGGGGTTAGCTTCTTGCCAAACTGGAGGTCAGTGTCACTGTCAGGAAATGGGACAGGTATCCTCCAAGAGTTTATTAATATTTGAAGATGTGCATTTGTGTGTGTGTTTAGTTCTATGGCGTCTTGTTGCATGTGTAGATTCATGTCACTACCACCACAATTAAGATACAGAACATTTTCATCACCACAAGAATCCCTCGTGGTGCCCGTTTATAACCACATCCCCTTTCCTCCCATCTCCACCTCCTCCTTAACCCCTGGCCACCAACAATGTGTTCTCTGCCTCTAGAATTCTCTCTTCGATAAGACTACGTGAGTAGAATCGTATGGCTTATAAACTGTTGAGATTGGCTTTTGATACTCAGCATAGTTCCCTGGAGAGCCACCCAAGTCTATGCATGTCGCAGTAGTTTGTTCCTTTTTATCGCTGCACAGTCTTCCACCGTGGGACTGTTCCAGTTTGTGAAACCATCATCTATTGAAGGGCATCTGGGCGGTTTTCACTTTGGGGCGATGATAGATAAAGCCGCTAGGAGCCCTTGTGTGCCCAGGTCTGCATGTCTGTGGGATAGAGACCCAGGAGTGCAAATGCTGGGGCCTAGGGTAGTTGCATTTGCAGGTTTTAGAGAAACTAGCACACTGTTTTTCCAGCTACCATTCTATGTGCCTCCCAGCAATGGGTGCCAGATCTGCTGGAGAGGATATGAACCTAAGTTGGGTTAGCAAATCAGTTCACTGTGGTAATTTGAAGAGTGTTTCCCACAAAGGCTGCTTCTACAAGAGCCCTGGTAGTGCTGCTGGAGAAGCGTTGGACTGATTACTGGGGAGAACGATGAGACCATCTGCTCCGTCAAGGTTCATCGAGACCACAAATAGAATACGGGCTCCTGGGGGGAGGGGTGGGGTGTGGGCAAGGGGAGCCGAGAGCAAGCTGTTTCAGGAAGGCAGAAAATGCTTTGAAAGTCATTGTGGTGGCAATTATACAATATTGCTTGATGTGATTGAACTGTAGAATGGTATGATATCTGTATAAACTCCCAAGAAAATGATTTTTGAAGCAATTTTTTTTTACCTCTTCTTCCCTGCGAAGTGACAGTCGGGGTGCGGAGCACGGCTTGTTGCAGCCCACGTATTCAGCCCCACCCCCACCCCCAGGACAGAGCAGAAAGGCAAAGGGTGGCAAGTGGGTCTGGTAGGACAAATGGAAGCTAGCAGGCACAGAGAGGCAGATGGATCATCCGCCTGCAAGAGGCCAAGTAGACCTCTGATTACAGCTGCTCAGGTTTGAGACCTGGGTGAGCTCCCCGGAAGTATCGGAGGCACTGAGGCCAACCATTCGGTCAGCCCCGATGCATTGAGTATGTATGCCTGGCTAACGGGCCTTTAGACGTCAAGTCAGACGATGGATGTCCCTGCCCTCACAGTCACTCTGGCTCAGCACAGAGAGGCATTCATGGAGATCACTGATGCTCACTGGCTGTGACTTGGTTTCGAGGATTCTTTTATTTGGCCGGTAACTCCACAATGTCCCCCAAACTCACGCCACCCCTAACTTCATACCATTCTCCCTATGTAGCTCTGAGAACATCTCTATCCAACCAGTCCACCTGCAACCTGAAAGCCTTGTGCAGTTTGATTCAGGCCTTGCTTTCTGTAGGTTCTGAGTTTCCTCTTTGTTGTCCTCCTATAATCTGAAGCCTCTCCTGCAACTTGGCCAAGAAGGTCACCACAAGAGCAGCGCAGAAGGAGCCCAGCACCTGTAAGCAATCAGGAGTGGAGCAGAAGATCGTGGAGCACCAGTCACTCGGGGGCCCGGACCGCATGGAGCACGCTGGGTCCAGAGAGGAAGAGGCGCACACTGCCTCTTGGCAGGCGAAGGGAAATGTTGCCAGTGCGGAAGGATCCAAATCTAGAGCTCTAAATGCAAAGTGAGGGTTTGCTCCCTCTGCTCGGCTAGGAAGGCAGTTTACTGACCCATCCTGTGTACATACGAAGGAAATGATTTCATAGCTCTGGGATTTCACCACTGAAGAGAGGGCAGGGGGCCAATTGCACTGAAACAAAGGGACAGTAATCACTCTTGCCAGAAAAGCAGTTGAAATCAGAGGTGTCTCTTTACAGCCTCAGAGATTTTCAGGATGTTTCTCAGTTCATTTCAGTGTCTTTCAACAATGGATACAATCCAGATGGGCCACTTCAACTTTACTGCAGTGACTTAGGGAGCCAAAGAAGGGAAATTGGCTATAACCTAGCCAGGTTTAGTGTTCTGTGTCTACAGGGATAAAGTGCTCACACTTCTAAGCCTTCCCCTTTATAAACTTGCACCTAATAGCCGGTCTTAGGAGCTATAGCAATGTTCAGATGAGCACGGTCATGCCTCGGCGTCACTGGGAACAGCTTGGACTCTATCTGTATACTGCGACAGTTGTTCTGAGCATGTGCTGGTTTTCGAGTTCAAAGTCCGGTAACAAGTTTTGTTTGGTGGCCTGAGTTCCACTTTGGAGGCCATGTTTATCAGCAGTTATATCCCCCAGATCCCAGGACTTGTTTGTGATAAGGAAATCCTGATACTTCGGTTATAAGGTCACAAATCATGGATGTTTCTCAAGAGTAGTGTTTTCAACCTAGCTCTAGGATTCCATGAAATCAGGTGTGGAAGGTCAGCAAGGATGTCTTCACTGAGTAACTGTTCTGGCCCAGGCACTTTTCCAGGCCCAGGCAATAAAGCTCAGAGTGAGACAGACCAGGTCGAAGCTGCCCGGTTTGTATTCTCATGATGTTGGTGGGGAAGCAAACAGTGAACCTCAAACAAGCAAGAACAATGCGAGCTGACAAGACGTGGTGTGGAGGGAGTGGAACTAGGGGATATGGTAGAGAACGACTGTGTGGCTGCTCATGGAAGCTCTCTGAGGAGACGAGGATTCAGTTGAGGTCCCAGTGACAGGAAGCTGGGATGCGCATGGCAATCATGTACAGATCTGGTGAAAGCGTATTCTCACCCAGAAGCAGAGACGACTAGGGTAAAGGGCCCACGATAGAAACACGTTTTTATGTGTTAAGAAGCAGCAAAATTTCACTCGTGTGAAAACGACAGCAAATCATTGAGCTGAAATGGGAGAGAGTGGGCCAGTTCCTGGGGGACTTTCCATGTTAAGGAATTTGGCTTTTTTCATTAAGACATTGGCAAGTTTGGGAGGATATGAACTAGAGGAGCGACATGATCTGATGTATATTTTTAAGAGGTCCTTGACATCTCCGCTGAGAGCAAGTTTCTCAGGAAGGTGAGGGGGGCTGTGGGAAGACTAGGGGCTGTTTCAGTTCTCCATCCAGGTGAAAGGCAGGAGTTGGCCGCTTGGGCTGGGGCGGTTGGGTTGGACTATTCTAAAGTAGACTCAACAGAGCGTGCTAATGGTTTGGATGTGGAAAGTGGGATCAAGGATCATGCCAAGATTTTGGATTTGGTTCAATTGACTGAGATATTGAACAGCAGAGGCAGGAGCACAATTGAGAGGCATGAACATAGTCTCTAGAGTCAAGTATGGGTGTAATGCATGTGAGAGAGCCCCTAGATGTATGTGTAGAGATGCCAATTAGATGGTTGGTTATAGGTGTCTAACGGTCATGGGATAGATCAAGATTAGAAATATGAATTTGGAAATTGCCCTCAAATCGGTGGTATTTAAGGCAACGCAGGTGGATCCCAGTTACCCGCTGAAAAGGGACCCAGGCGACTGCCTTTATGCACCACAATGGACAGAAGTTCCTCTTAAATATGCACATTCCATGGAAGGCAGGACTGCTTCAGTAAGTTCTCTGTAGGTGAGGTCTAGTCATGTGCATTTTGAGAGCTCCACAGCCAACTCCCCCTCCTCCAACAATTTGAACAGTTTCTCTTGCCTCCTTTTTAGGTTAACTAAGAATTTCTTCTAATATGCTTTTATGAAAATACCCATTTATAAACTATCAAGGGCTCATGCGGGAGGGGGGAGCGGGGAGGGAGGGGAAAAATGAGGACCTAATGTCGGGGGTTTAA
>NW_022111376.1:1635878-1683611 GCF_000313985.2 Echinops telfairi
CATGTGGGCTTTGTTGCTTCTGAGCTAGATGGCCGCTTGTTTACCTTCAAGCCTTTAAGACCCCAGATGCTATACCTTTTGATAGCCAGGTACCATCAGTTTTCTTCGCCACATTTGCTTATGCACCTGCTTTGTCTTCAACAGTTGTGTCGGGAAGGTGAGCATCCTAGAATGCCAATTTAATAGAAGAAAGTATTCTTGCATTGAGGGAGTACTTGAGTGGAGGCCCAATGTCTTTCTGCTACCTTAATACTAAACCTATAAATATAGGCACATAGATCTATTCCCCCATCCTCATATTTAAATATATTTGCATATGTACATGTCTTTAGCTAGACCTCTATAGATGCCCTTTGCCTCTCAGCTCTTTCCACTATTTCCCTGGACCTTCCTCCTGTCCCATTATCATGTTCAGTCTCCACCAGGGTTTCAGCAATTCCTCTTGGTTACATTACCCTTGATCATGCCCTACCAGGCCTCCCATACCCACCTCACCACCAATTTGGATCACTTTTCTGTTCCCTTATCCCTGGGTTTGTTAACACCATTTCCTTTCCCCCCACCTCCCCCTATCCCATGTCTCCCCAGAACTGTCGGTCCCGTTGCTTTCTCCAGATTTGTTCATCAAACCTATCTTATTTAGACAGACCTGCAGAGATAATAATATGCACAAAAACAACACAGAGCAAAACCAAGCAACAGTATACAACAAAACAACAAACCACTGACAATGAACAAATCAAAACACAACAAGAAAGAAAAGCTTATAGTTAGTTCAAGGATCATTTGTTGGCCTTCAGGAGTGTTTTCCAGTCTAGTCTGTTGGAGCACCACGCCCTGGCCCCAAAGTCCACCTTCAGCCTTCCCTGGGGACCTCACCGCTCTGTTCCCTTGCTGTTCCACTGCACTCCCCCAGTGCTTTGCCTCGGTGTGGTGGGAGCAGATCGGGTGCAATTCAGGGCTGCCATCTTTATTACTGCAGATTATATAACTTCTTTTTCTTCCCTGGAGCAGCTGATGGATTTGAATTGCCTAGATTCCAGTTAGCAGCCACATTCTTTTCACCAGTGCACTACCAAAGCTGCTATATTTATAATAGCTGTTTTAAACTTCTTATCTGATTATTCCATATCATCTGCCATTTCTATTGATTGCTTAACCTCCTGATTGTGAGTCATTTTCCTGCTTTTTAAAATAATAATTTATTGATGCTTTACATGATAAATATTATATTGTCACATATATAGAATTTATTATCTTTCCTTAAAGAAAGCTGAACTTTGTTCTGGCAGGCAGTTCAGAAACCTGCTCATCAACTTGATCATTCCAAAGCTTCGTTTTAAGTTGTCTTAGGGCAGTTGAGTGGTGGTAGCTGTTCTTAGATGCTTAAATTCACGTCACTTTTTTTTTTTTCACTCAAAGCTGCCCCATGGAACGGAGTAGAAGCGCTTCTAGAGTCAATGCTACTCTTGGCCGGCCACTTCATGTTGCTGGCTGTGGACTTGTTATCAGGAGATAGCAGCCCCTGAAAAAAGACATCATGGTTGGTAAAGTAGAAGGGGAGCGGAACAAGAGGAAGACCTTCTGTCCGTCAGTGAGATGGATTGACTGTGGCTGCAACAGTGGGCTCGAACAGAACAATTGCCTTTTGTTCTGTTGTACATAGGGACTGAATGGGTTTGAGCCCATGTGAAAGGATCTAATAACAACATCTTCTAGGGCTGTTTTGACCCTACTCGTAGTCCTTAGGCTAGGGGGAGAGGGGATTCAAATGTTTGTGGGAAAATGGAATGGAAAGATAACGGGATTGTTTTGAGGTTTGTTTGTTTGTTTACACTCCCTTGGTATCTGGCAGGAATCGCTATATTCAGATAGGGCCGCCCAGGTAGGTCTTGGATCTGCCTCAAGGGATTTCACCCTCCTCTGGTGGCCGTCAGAGTCTCACTACAAAAGGATGGAGCCATTTGAATCTCTAAGGAGATTCTTCTCTGCATACCCTTCGGTCCTTACTTCCTCCTGCCAATTCCAGCTGCCTTAGTCATGCAGATCGCCTCTTCCCGATTTGAGAGATTGCCGCCAGGCAGAGGTTTTGTTGCAGTGCACTGGCTCAGTTCTGTTCTCCAAAAGCAATTGTTTCACAGATTGAGTACAATTTTCTGGTTCAGTACTGCTGCGGGTCCCCCTTGTGATTCTGGCAGGTGAGTCAGACGCATCATAAAGGTGGGATTCAAACCTCAGTCAGTTCCCAGATTAGGTGCCAAGGCACCTTTCCACTTCCGAGTGGGGCAACACTTCTGAAACCTGAACCTGTCGTGGCGCCCAGGATGCCCCTCGCCACAGGGCGGGCTGTCTGCGCCTTCCACTAACCTAGCGCAGTGGCACGGGCACCACTCGGAAGCAAAGGAGGAGGCAATGGTGCCATCAAGGACTTGGGTTGCTTAAAGATCAGAAGGAGAGGGGCCCATTCTTCCTGGAATAGTCCCACCGAAGGTAACAAGCCAGTGCCCTGGAAGACGGGCATTCCTGGAGGAGTAGGTTCTCCAAGGGAGCACCGGAGCTTTCCTGTCTTGTGTTTGGAAATGAGTCCGTTTTGTGGCTGTGGCAGGAAAGGCTGCTGGGGAATTGATCAGAGCCCACCAGTCCAACCCCAGGGCAAGTTGGTGCCCTGTGCCTCAATAGTTATTTTTTTGAACCACTTTTAAACTGATGGTGATTTGCTGTCCTTTTCTTGTTGGGTGACTGCAATTACCCCGTAAGGAAGGCGGGGCACAGTTTATGATTTCCATAGGCAAAGGACTAGACTGAGGCTCTGGGAAGTTAAATGCTCAAGGTCACACTGGAAGTCAGCAGGCCTCCTGACTTTTAATTCAGCCCTTTTGCCTCGTTTAGGAGCTCTGGTGGTGTCGTGATGAGTTGGGTTGCCATTGGAGGAATGGTTGGCAGTTCAAAACCACCAGCTGCTCTGCGGGAGAAAGACTGGGCTTTCTACTCACATGAACAGTTGTAATCTCTGAAACCCACAGGGGGTCGTTGCTGTGAGTCCACGTGGTGGAGTTCGGTTTGGTTGTGTCTAGTTAAAGTCTTCACTCCCCCTTCCTGGGGTCCGGTACCTGATCCTGTGGTCTGCCCGCGTGCTTCCCAGCTCTTGGATGCACCTAGCACCCCTTTTCCTTAGATGCATGGCACAGTGTCTGGTCCATCGTAGACACTCAGTACGTCTTCATTGAATGAATCCATAAATATGAATACAAAGGAATTTTTAAAAAATCTTTTGACTGTATAGGACAATACCAATATAACAAACCACATAAAAGGTTGTTGAGCTTCTTTGTGACCTCAGAAGTCTTCCCGACCTCCTCTTTGTCCCTGTCACCAACTACTATCTTTTCTTTCTTTTTCTTTTTTTTTTTGCAACTACTATCTTGACATATAGAATTCTTTCTTCACATCAAAAAATATGTTTACCATTCAAACGAGCGTCTGTAGGCTCTATAGTTTAGTCTTACACATTTAAACATTTCTGGTGCATTGTAAGTCTCTTTTAATGTATACATCCCCTCTGTCCCTTGTCTTCTTTATCACCTGTCTAGGAAGAACCCAGGCCTTTGACCAGCAGAGTTGCCTCCATCTGGAGTTTAAGGGTTGCACCTCCCTGAGCGGTTCCACTGGTCCCTGCAGCTGCTTGTTCCCTCGCTGCAGCGTGACCTTTGCCCCTTGTAAAGAGCTGGTTTCTCACAGATCTCCTCCACCTACCTCGGAGAGCACTGGAGGCCTGCCACCACTCTGAGGCAGGGAATCAAAAACTCCAGGAAGAGCTGCTGCTGATTTCCCAGTAGGCTTATGCTGCAGACGCAGGCAGTTGATAAATGACTATTTCTTTTCTGTTCTCGCTTTTTTCATGCCTGCCTACTAGCCCTATACTTACCCAAAACTTCAATCTCAGCCTCGGGAAGCCTCACTGCTACTGCTGTCTCCTTTGCGATCCCACAGCCTCCTGCTTTTCCCTTAACACATCTCTTATCACACGACCCCAATACCTGTTTATCCATCTGTCCACTCCCAGTGGCCAGCAAAGGAGCAGATATTTGTGGACTGACTGGATGAAACTAATGCAGACTTGTCTAGGGGTTTGTGTCGGGACGACTTCTAATCATTGAAGGATAAGAAATCCACTTCTAAACAACCCATCTTCGTTGTTTAGAAATGGATTTCTTATCTTTCAATGATGTAGCAGCAAGAGTTGGTATATTATCTGCTCAATGCCACGCATCCTGCTCTCCACGTGGATTAAGCCCCCTTAGTTGAGGGCTGTGAACAATCCTGTTGACAGAGAACATGGTAAAGTCGATTGTGGCGGATGTAATGAGGTCAAAATGTGAGATCTAATCATTTGATCTTCCCTTTGATCCAGTTTAAAGCTGTTTCCATTTTTAATATTTTCTGTTTTTTTTTTTTTTCAGTTGAGGTTTCTCTGTTTTAGCTAGTGATTGTTCTTGGTTTTTTGGGTTTTTGCTTCTTTCCTGTTTGTCTTTTGTATGATTTTCTGTATATGAAATCCAACACAGGTCAATCTATAGAGACCTGCTTAATAATTACCTAGGGGCACGACAGTGGGGGTTGGGGAAAATGGGGAGCTAACAATGAGCATGAGAAAGAAGCAATGTTCTAAGCTGGCTTGTGGGAGGGGGGTAGCACAGAACGAGAAGTTTCTGCAGGCATGTGGAGGCAGAGCAGCTGGAAAGGTCGAGGCGCAGGGGTGGGGGGTGGTGGTGGCGGTGTCAGGGGCTGTAAAACCCCAGAGCCTCAGCATTGGTGGGAGGGGCTGGGCTGGGCAGGAACCACATTCTAGCAACAGAGAAGGCAAGGAGGGCAAAGCAGAAAATCGGCAACTTTCTCTAAGTTTGCGGGAGGGAGACCAGAGGAAAGAGGTCCTCGTTTTTTTAAAAAAAAGGTCCACTGGCTTCCATGACTCAGAGTTTACTGAGAGATAGCCGGTTCCTAGTTGGGTCCTCTCTGGGATGTGGGCAGAGCTGGGCTTCAAAGGGGTGTGGCTAAATGTTGTGGGGTGGGGCTGGGAGTATTGGGGGCGGGGGTGGTGGTGGTCGTTTGTTTTGTTGGTCGGTTATATTTGCTTTGCTTTGCTGTCATTTGTCCGGTGGGGAGTTGTTCTGGGATTCGAGTTTCGGGTTCTACTTAGAGTATGGGACTAAGGGCGGGAGGGTGTTGGAGATTGGGGGGAATCTTTCTGGACAGAGGGCTTGGGAGTAGGACGGAGCAGCCTTGCCCCTGTGGGTTTCCGACGGTAAATCTTTTTTTAATCTTACTTGTATTATTTAATGGACAAACACAGAGAGAAGTAGGTTATGGTGTAGAAGTATTTCAAAAATATATAAAGCCTCTGAGGTATTTCCAGGAACTAGATTCATGGACGCCTCTGATCTTTCTTCTGGGTCTCTAGTCAATGCTCAGCTCCTGCAGCCACCACAAAGGCCGCCAATTCCCATTTGAATCCCGTTCATGTTTCACCAAGAAAGGAAACGTTGCTTGCAAATCCATCCAGGTATCCCCAAGCTTCCTTGTGGGTGCCATGGATCCCTTAGCCCTCGTGCAGACAGCTTCTCCCAGGCAGCTCCTAATGGTGTCCCAACGGTCTTCCACGGTTTGTAACCCGGAAGCGCCATGTTATGACGGCCACGGCCATGGCCACGGGCCATGTCTGTAAGAAGAGATCCTGAAGGTAACCTGACCTCTTCAGACATTCAAAGTTTAATCCCCGGGCTGGAGTCCAACTGGAAATGGTGAGGCAGTTAAACTTTACTGGAGTAGAAATCATCTTTCTCCACAGGAGAGGCTGGTGGTTTCGAACAACTAGCCTTACGGTTTGCAGCCCAATTCGTAACCAACCCACTCCTCCACCAGGGCTCTAGAGGGGTCTCTGTGTGTGTGTGTGTGTGTGTGTGTGTGTGTAGCTAACCCTACAGTCCCGCCCCTCCTCCCTCCTCCCCAGAAGAAACAAACAGAAAAAGAAGGTTGTAGTGAGGATTGCCCAGCTCTTCTTAATATGATTAAACTATCGAGTTGTATGAAGTCGAGGCCCATAAAACTGTGAAACAGAAAAGCCACACTCACTTCCTCACACTGTCTTGCCGGGAGGAGCTGTTGGCTGCATCTGCTGCAGCCTCAAAGCGTGGTTTCCTTTTGTTTGTTTTGTTTACAAAGACATAAATGTGGGTCAGTTGTGATGAGTGGCTGGCCACTCGTGCTTTGGGGGGGATTCTCGACTGCCTCAAGGAACCCCAACTGCCTCTTGTCCTCTTTCCCTGGCCTCTCCGTCAGGGCCGGTGGGCTCACAAAGAGACAGGCAGAAACCAAGTTCAAGATACAAAAGAAGTCCTATGCCAGTGGTCACCATGCCTCCTGGCGGTATCCAGTACTTCCTGACGTCCCACATGCAGCACTAAGCATCAGAGCTGGAAGAAAGCCTGCTGTCAGCACAGCACCCCGCCCCCTTCTCTGCACGCAGTGTCCAATGGGCGCCAAGGCCACAGCTCCCCACAACACAAAGGGAGTTCGTGCGGCCCTTTCGGGTGGCTGGGTGACACGTAATGAGCAGCGAGAGGACAATGCCAAGAAGTCCTCCGGTGGTTTCTCCCTGGTGCCTGGAGAGGGGCAGGGTACTGGGGCAAATGCAGTGGGCTCTTTCTTCAGACTTCGTGCCCATTTAGGCCGCCTAACCTCTGATTTGTTGGGATCTGCGTGCGCATACACACACACACACACCACTGTGGGGTTAAAGGGAAAAGGGAACCCCACAAAGCATCACAGGTTCGGTAGGCGCAATTGTACAGCGATAATAAGTAGAGATTATAGTAAAGTCATAGAGAGCATGAGAGTTAAAGGATGGAGTCAAGTAATGGAGTCAGACGCGATTCATGGTAGCATTGCTCACCTCAGACCAGCTTGGTGGTCCACGTGGAGAGAGGGGGAAGGGAAGGAGGGCAAGGGAACAAGGGAGAGGGGGAAGAGAGGGCAGTCACCAGGGAGTGAGCAGCAAGGAGGTCAGAGAGTACGAGAGCTCTCTATTGCTGACTCACGCCTATATACCTTTTGGGGGACATGCCAGCCCACTAATTACAGGTAGAGACATACGTCACAGGGAGGGGTTGCACTATAGGTTACACAGCAATGAGAGGGTGGTCTAGGGGGTGGTCTCTGGGTCTCCATAGGAACCATTATCAGTAGGGTGTAAACCCCTCCTACAGGAGCCTATCCATTGTCTCCAGAGGCAGGGAGCAGGCCCACCCCTGTGGTGGGATGAGACAGCAGTCTGGCAACCGATTGCCTTCAGGGGAGGGAATACCTGCGCATCTGACCTCCCCCCACCCCCACCCCCTCTCTTTGCACAGAGCCAAGATGATGTTGTCTCAAGAAAACATTTGAGTGGAAGGGTCCCCGAGTCTGGTTCTCAGCGGCCACACATGTCCCAGGCCTGGCTTCTGTGGAATATCAGCCTCTCTTTTCTGATCATGGGGCCTGGCTACCTCATCGTTCTCCTACGGAGAAGGTGGGGGGGGGGGGGCGAAGCACTGTGCCAATAAAGCTAACAAGAGAAAAGCCCGCAGCTGGGTGGGCTTTGTGTGGCACTAGTACATGGCTGATCTGCTTCTTTGCCTGAGGTCAGCTCTTGACAGAGCTTAGCGATTGATCCCTTGTCTGCTCCCCTCTTGGCAGGCCTGGCGAAAACGCTGGTTCGTCCTCCGGCGAGGCCGCATGAGTGGCAACCCTGACGTATTAGAATACTACCGGAACAAGCACTCAAGCAAGCCACTTCGCGTGATCGACCTCAGCGAGTGTGCCGTCTGGAAGCATGCCGGCCCGGGCTTCGTTCGGAAGGAATTTCAGAACAATTTTGTGTTCATCGTCAAGACCGCTTCGCGTACATTCTATCTGGTGGCCAAGACTGAAGAAGAGATGCAGGTCTGGGTGCATAGCATCAATCAGGTGTGCAATCTCTACAACTTGGAGG
Source organism: Echinops telfairi (assembly GCF_000313985.2). Classification (NCBI taxonomy): domain Eukaryota; kingdom Metazoa; phylum Chordata; class Mammalia; order Afrosoricida; family Tenrecidae; genus Echinops; species Echinops telfairi. The sequence continues at coordinate 1,643,905 of NW_022111376.1, forward strand.
ATGGTGCAGGTAAGAGCTGCTCATTTTACATCAGAATTATCCCACCCGCCATTTCCCAGCCTGCACAGCACTTTGCAACACTCTTTAGCCTACTTCTAAGGGTTACTTGGCTGCAGCTGGGACGTTTGAAAGGCTCTGATTGCTCAGGGCTTCCTAGAAATATCAAACTCTTTCTAAAGTTGGTAGAAATCAGCCTTTTGTATGGCTGTTTAGTTATTCAAAGACAAGAGCTGGACATGTGATTGGGGCCATGACTGGGCAGTGGGAGTGGCGAACTCAGGCAGGGGTGTGCAGGTGAGCCTGTGCAATCGCTGTTGGGGCCCCAACAGGCTCGTTCAGACGACGACTCCTGCTCTAAGGTTGGCTCCAATCTGCTTCACTGGAGCATGTGTGTATTTGGTGTTGGTTGTTGCCATCAAGTTGGTTCCCACCCATTGGGACCCTGTGCACCACAGAAGGAGACCCTTCCTAGGTCAGAGCCCATGGTTGCGGCTCCTGGAGGGCCTGCCTCTGTTCACCTGTGCCATGCCCTTCTCCACCCAAACGCACACACAGACACACACACATATGACTTCCCACCAGGGGACTTAAAAAGGTCCCGGGGAAAATGGGATTACAAGATAATGGGGGGAAAAAGAGGGAAATAAAAGGTGCCAGGATTTCCCCAGAACTTTTTGAAGCCCCTGCATCTGCAGTCCCTCCCTCCGGGCTGTAGTTCATTCCTGTCAAGGGTTCTCATGCTGAACCTGGAGCATCATTGCCCCACGCCTTGATTCTCAAACTGTGGGGTTTCGAATCTGGTGTCTTTTGGTCCCAATCTACTAGACAAGACCGTATGTCTAAATCCTCTGTGCATGGTGGGTTGGAGCTGATCCCATGGCAGGCACGTAACAACGGCAAGACAAGGCCCAAGCGCAGAGCTTCAATGTGGAAATGGTCCCTGTGTGTTTTTCATCCTCTGCCACTGAAGTAGCCACAGTGCAACACCAGGTGGCGATGAAGAGTTGAAGTGGTGGGTTTTCTGAGGACAAAGCGCTTTTCTTTCCACGCACTGTGGAAGCTTAATAAGTAACACTGCTGAGCTGTGACACAAACCAAAGCCAACTCCCTGCCATTGAGTCGATGTGGACTCTTGGTGAGCCTATAGGACAAGGTAGAACTACCCCTGTGAGTTTCTGCAACTGGAACTCTTTGCGGGAGAACGGGGCTCAATGAAAGGAAACGAGGGACGGCGGGTTTTTTCCCTTCAGCACAGCAGGTGAAGCTCCCTTGAAAGGTTGCAATCAGTCCAGCCTGTCTTGAGTCCAATAACATGCAAAGCAAGCAATTGATCCTTGATCAACCCCTCATATTGTATATCTTGTTTTGCTTCTCTTCTGTCTCTTTCTGCACTCAGAAGTTTAAAAAGTTTCCCCCAAACACACAGACGTAAATAGCATGCTTCCCAAGAAACCCAAATGAACAAGAATGAGTGAAGAGCCAGGCAGAAAGCACCAAGCTGCCAGAAGACCTCCACATGACCCCATTGCTCTCTATGCCCCCTGTTAGCCTTTAGGCCACTGGTTCTCAAACTTCCTCATGCCCCGACCCTTTCATACAGTTCCTCATGTGGTGGTGTGACACCCCCCCCCCCACCATAAAAGCGTTTTCGTTGTTACTTCATCACCGTCATTTTGCTACTGTTAGGAATTGGGCGACCCCTGTGAAAGGGTCATTCGACCTCCAAAGGGGTCGTGACCCACAGGTTGAGAACTGCTGCTTTAGGAGGTAGGGAGGGCTGTTCTCTTCATCTGAGAACCATCTTGAAGGGCTTTCTGTGTTTTGTGAATTGCATTCTCATCTTCCCGCCATGCTGATTCAGCGGTCTTGGTGCAATTTCCGTGCTCCTGTCCACGTCAAGGTTTGGTAGTAGAAGCTGGAGTCGAACCTGAGCAGTTTGGGGCCACTCTTGGAGTCCTGAGTTCCTGCACTCTGCAGTTCTCAGCTTCTGGTCAGATTCATCTGGAGGGCTGTTTTCTGATGGGGAGACTGTTATGCCCCTTCTTATTCTTCCCTTTGTTTTGCTTATAGCGGTCATCGGCAATCCCCTTTATTGACGCCTGTAGTAGAATGTACCTCCAGCGAAGGCAGGCTGTTGGTCTCCCCTGTGGTGGCAGTGTTCGAACAGTTCCAGGCCCATAGTGCAGTCGAGGGTGCAGAAAGCTCATGGAACAATTCCGTGATTTTGGGACCCTTTGAAAGACTTCCCATAGATCTCTCTATCAATGTCTAGAGTTGTACATACACGTATATGTATACATGCCAAAGTGAGTGTGCAACATTTCGTGTGTGTGTATGTATGTGTGTGTAGATGGATAGATATAGAGATAGACAGAGCGAGCGAGCCAATGTCCTGGGTGGCGTAGTGGTTACGTGTTGGGCTGCGACTCTCAGGGTCAGCAGTTGGAAACCACCAGCAGCTCCTTGGGAGAAAGACTGGGCTTTCTACTCCTATCAATGTGACAACCTCGGAACCCCCAGAGGCTTGCTAAGATTCAGCCTGGACTTGATGGCAGTGAGCTTGGTTACACACACACACACACACACACACACACACACACACAACTAAACAATGATGCAGGGCGGATCAAGAGGGTCATAAAGGAGCTATGTGTCAACTATCTAACTGCAGGGTTTTAGGCCAAGAAGGCTTGTTTGTAAAACTTTGAATTGATTCAACACTTCACTCTTGGAACCTTGGCTTTCCCTCTAGACGTTGTTTATAGCTCGGGGAAATGGTCTTCTCCCTGAGTACAAACACCAGCTGTGATTTGCATCCTCATAGTTGGCTTCTGAGCTGCGGTTGGAGAAGTCATGAGTGGATGGGAGCGCCATTCTTCACAAGCTAACCTGGGAACCTCTTTCTCCAGCAGAGTCAGGGGAGCGTCTCTCCCGCCCGACCTCCTCCTTCCAGCCTTCTGCCAACTCCTTTCGGACCACGCAGGCGGCTAGGTCCTCCTTGCCCAAAGAGGACCCAAGTGCTAACACCTTAGCCGCCGAGAGACCCAGACGGGACTCCGACTTTCTCTTCCTTCCCGATTATCTGATTCTGTCCAACTGTGAGACGGGAAGGCTGCACCGTACCAGGTAGGCGGAGGCCCGGGCAGCTCGCAGTTGCCCTGAGTCCACAGCCCCCCCCTCTTGTGCTCTCTGTGCCTGCCCAGAGCAGTCCTGCGGGCTGTTGTATCTTCCCGTGAGTGCGTCTGCCCTCACCTCTCTCTGCAGCTGCCAAAGTGGCGGCAGAGCACTATCAGCCCCCAAAGTTGCAGCAAGCAGCCGACGAAACAACATGTGTCATGTGTGTCAGCCTTACGGCTTTCCTTTCTACCCTTGTATCAGACACGGTCCCCTGCCTTAGAGGGTTTGTCAGAACTGTGGGCTAGAGAGGACCCAGGGCTGGACCGGTGGTTTCAGAGGCCTGGGAATGAGGCCAGCATGCTTTCTGCTTCAGATTTCTGCAGTTGGTGGGGGTTGGGGTGTCCGTGGCAGCACTATCACTATGCCACTCACTCTTATCTTCCACACGTTCCTGTCTTTCTGCCCTCAGTCTACCCACTCGCTGTGATAGCTGGTCAAATTCGGATCGCTCGTTGGAACAGACTTCATCTGATGACGTGTTTGTGGACTGCCTGCCTTCACTACCCGCCACTAACTTGATGGCCTCCGCGTGGCCTGGGAATGGAGCTCAGGAGGTGCCTTCCATGAAGCCCCAGGCTGCTCTGATCTGGAACAGAGACATCAATGGGCCATCTAGGGACCACTTGTGCTCATCACCGTTGCTGGAAACTTCCTTAAACCCTGCTATTCAGGTAGATAAAAACCAAGGTTCCTTGCCCTGTGGGGTAAAAGAACTAGACATTATGTTCAACACTCCACCTCCCCGACCCCCTAAGCCCAGCCATCTCGTTGAACGGCGCCAGGAGCAGCTCCTCTGGACTGGGCACAGCCGCATCAAGAACCCAGAATGCTCCATCGTTCCAAGAAGAATCTCTCTCTCGGGTTTAGATAACATGAGAACCTGGAAAGGTAAGTGTTGAGCTGCTAAGATTCTGTCCCAGCGCCTCTTCATTCCTTGTCCAACCTGGGCTCCTCCTCCATCTTCATGCCGGCACCAGAACTTTACCCCACATCCCTTGTTCAAGCCAGCCTCGTCTCTGCATGGGGCCAGGTACTTGGTGGAAGCACAAAGCTTGAATCTTAGTCATTGTCCTGCTCTGAGGCTGACCACCAGAAAAGATTCTGGGCTCCCTATAGTAAGGTGACCAGATTTGAACATTGGTAAAGCGGTACAAAAGTGGGACACCATTGATAAAACTCATATCCCGGTGAAATAGCCACACGGCAGCCGAACACCATGTACCCTAGCTTGTCGTGCATTCTTTCCAACAATTGGGACTTTTTAAAAACGCCGTGGGATGCAGGAACAATTGTTAAAAATCAGGACTGTCCCGCCAAAAGCGGGACGTCTGGTCACCTTACCCTACAGATACTGAAACTAGTCACAGCCTTTGTCCCTTGGTGGGACGGCATCTCTCCCTGAGACAGCTTGTTTGGAGTCATTTGGGATGGAAGGTGGTGTCTTTGCCTCTCCCTCACTTCGGGAGGCCAGAGCCTGTCATCCTTCTGCTTTGCAGCATCTCCATGAGCCTCTCTCAGCGTCTCATCTGGTTGCCCAGTAGGGAGAGGACTTTGGGCCCAGGCATCCTCCTCAGGGCAGTGCCAATGCAGGTCCCCCCGCCAGCTAGGCTCTGTGGCATGCCCCTGGAGCCCTCTTTTGCCTTTCCTCATTAGAGCACTCTGTTCTCCTCGGGTTGCCCATCATCTACCACCCTTATCCTCCCACTAGGATCTCTCCTTGTGACTTGACGGCCTCCCCAACTTACCTATACTGTTTACTCTTCTCTTCATGTTGGCCTGTCTCTCTTAGATACATGCATAGACACATATGTGCACAAACGAGTGCGCAGACACATACAAACAATTAACAAATGTTGCTATGATTTTTATAGCAACACCTTTTGACTCATCCTCATATTTCATAACTGAAAAAAAAGACTGAATACACTGTGTTTGTACATAATAATATTGTATCAGTGTTAAATTTCCTGGATCTGATCATCGTTCCCTGGTTATGGAAAAGAGTCGCCTTGCTCTTAGCGGATGTCCACTGAAATAGTTAGGAGTGAAGGGTTCTGACGACTACTGTGTACCTGAACTGTTGTGGAAGAATACACAAACACATTTATACGTCGAAAACATGTAATTATGGAACCTTTTACAGTGACCCACATAGTCAACATTTGCAGTGTTCTTGATTTCTTTCTCGGGAGTCCTGATGGCGCCGTGGGTTAGGCATTGGGCTGCTAACCTCAAGTTCGGCAGTTCAAACCCGGCAGCTGCTCCACACGAGGAAGATGAGGCTCTCTGTGCCCACAAGGAGTTACAGGCTCGGGAACCCCGAGTAGGGCCATTCAGGGCCAGAATCGCTTTATTTCTTTTTATGGACTTGAGTGATCACGTGGTGTCATTTCCTTGTTCCAACATAGCTCCTTTCTCTCTTTTTCCCTTTATGTTGTTGTTACAGAATCTATTACTTCTTCAGATGACTTTACCCTTCCCCTTTACTTCTTCATGAAGATTTGAGTTATTTTCCTTTAGCATTTCTTGTGAAGGAGGCCTGTCTGCTCCCAGCAAAATTTTTCAATATTTGCTGATTTAGGAGGAGTGTTTTTATTTCACCTTCGTTTTGAAGATGACTACAGAATCCCTGTTTTACAGGTGTGTTTTCTTCTCGCGTATTTTGAGTGTATCATCCCACTGCTGTCTGATGTTCCAGTATTTTCCATGAGAAATCAGCTATTTCACCTGCTGTGATTCCTGCTCACATGATGGGTCAATGTTCTCTTCCGCCTTCAAGATCTTCTCGGACCAATTTGACAGTGACGTGTGTAGGTGTGGCTATCTTTTTTCCCTGCGTGCAGTCTTTGGAGCTCTGTGGATGTGTTGATTGATGGTTTTCATCAGCTTTGGGAAGACTTTCTTCAAATATTCTTTCTTCCCTTTTGTTTTGGCCACACCTTCTGGGACAATCATTCTGCATTCGCTGGTAAACTTGATGGCACCTCACAGGTCTCAGGCTTTATTTAGTTTGCATCATTCTATTTCCAGTTCTAATTTCCAGACTGAATAACCTCAACTGACCTACCGCCCAGGTTGGTCTCCTGTCGAGTCTCTTTTTCCCCTAGTTGCTGTTGCCTGGATTCGGACTCTCCGTGGCCCGTGTATGTCAGGGTGGACTTGTTCTCCACAGGCGTTCAGTGGCCGGTTTCTTGGAACTGAGTCATCAGTTTCCTTCTGATGTGCCTCTGGGTGGACCAGAAAGACCTGCATTTCTGTTTGCAGCCAAGCACTTCACCGTGACTCCATAGTGAATCTTTCATTTTAATATTGTACTTTTTAACTATATAATTTTTCATTTGCTGCTTTTTCATAATTTGTCTTCCTATTGATGAGTCATTGTTTAACTGTTTCCCCCTTAGTTGTTTAAACATGGCTTTGTGTGGTTCTTTGAACATATTTATCGTAGGCATTTTAAAGGTTTTCTTTCTTTTGTTAATTACATCATCTAGACTTCTTCTGAGATGGTTTTTATTGACGCTTTGCCCCATCTTCCCTACTTATTTGCATGCATTATAATTTGCATTGAAATCTGGACATTTTGAATACTGTATAGTAGCAACTTTAAATTCTCTCCACTCCTCCATCCCCGGTTATTGTTTGTTTGTTTGTCCAGTGACTGTTATCCTCAGTATGTGGCCACTGGAGACTGCTTGGTTTTTGTATCTTGTAATCTTGGTTTTTATTTTTATGGTTGGCTTCCTAGGAGTCACCTCTGGGTCAACAGAACTTATTATTCACCCAATTATTTGTCAGAAGTTGCGCTTAAACTCTGCCTTTTGCCAATAGATCTGTGTGTGGGTTGAGGAACACATTAAAGATTCAAACTGTTTGCAAATCTGTCCCAGTAGCCTGGCCTCATGTTCTGCCAGGGACAAGCAAATTAGATTGGGCTCTCTTTGACCTCTCCTTATTGAACATGACTTGCACGCGCACATAGCTTTCCAAACTCCTCGGGATGAATGAGAACATATTACGACCCACTTACGTTGTCTCCGTCTTTGTTAGACTTCTGGCTGTTCTGATGCTCTTCTGCTTGCTCCAACCAGTGCCAAGACTTCAGACTGTCTGCATGCTGGCCTTCCCTGATGGTTTGCCACCCCAAGTTTGCCACCTATTATTTTCAATAATGTCCAGGGGCACAGAATTTTATGAAATCAATTCAATCCCCATTGGAAGCCCTGGTGGCATAGGAGTTACTCATTGGACTGCTAGCTGTAAGGCCAGCTGTTCGAAGCCACCAGCTGCTTCTCAGGGGAAAGATGAGGCTTTCTGCAGTCTCAGAAACCCACAGGATCAGTTCTACCCTGGGTTTACCCTAGAGTTTGTACTAGAGTGTCAAAATAAGTTAGAATCAATTCAATGGCAATGAGCACAGGTCTCTAAGTCATATCTTATTCTGTTGTTTAACAGCATCAAAGGTGCTGATCATCATGACTTGTCTTGCACTGATTGCAACATTTTGCATTGATAACCATCAGCGATATTGGCTTTTAATAATACTCCTTATTTTATCTTTATCAGGTTTAACCATTGGTGTTAAACTTGCTAACTAAGAAGAATTAAAAGTATTCTTTGACTTTCTATGTTTGGGAATAAATTATCTAGCATTGAACTTCTGATCTCTGAGAGTTTGCTAGAAATCCACATTGGAATCACCTCCGGTGCTTTTGAAAGGAAATCTGATATACTGTGTTTCTTCTGAAATCATCTCTTTCCTCTAGGTTTTAGTATTTACTTGCATTGAGATGTGCAAAGTCATCCCAGGTTTCTTTTGTTTGTTTTTAAAAATTGGGGGCAAATCTTTTCTTTCCTGTGCATCTTGTAATTTTGACTTCTTTTCTGAGTTAATTTTTTCCCCTTCAATTTCTTTCCTGAGTGAAATAGATCTACTTTTGAAGTCATGTCTTCTTCTCAGTGTGGGGGTGGAGGCCTCCATTCATGTCCTTTAAGAACAAAAGGTTGGAATGAACTGGATAGAAAATATAAATAGGCTAGTCAAATAAGTGATGGTGTATCTGTAGGCTGGACTATAATACCAATGAGTTTCTCGGACTGCTCCCTAAAACACGATCTGGAAAAAAAGTTGCAGAGCAGGTAGTTTAAGATGATACTGTTTGTATTAAAAGTGAATTCATATAGATAGGAATATATACTCCTAGAATAAACTTTTATAAGTTCTGCAGGAGACTGGTAACACCCCTGCCCCCCCCAGCCCCATCCCTACCCATTCTGGAGATGCGACTGCCAAGCTGTGGGAACCAGCTGAGAGGAAGCCTTCTCACAGTATAACTATCGGAGTGTATGAGTCTATGTAAAATGAAGAAAACTATCCCTTCCTTCCTCAACCTTGTTTTATGGGAGAAAGAAAAGAAATCGAGTAAATGGTATATGATGCATTAGAAAATAATAGGTGCTTTGGAAAAAGAAAGTGGAGCAGAGGAAAGGAAACCAAGCTAATTCTTATTAAGAGATTTGAGGAAACATTTGCAGGGAGTGGCTTCGACTGCTGTGTTGAGAATAGACTGAAGGGGGAGTCAAGGGTAGAAGCAGGAAAAGCAGCCTGGGGATTAATGGCCTAATCTGGGCCAGCGATGGTGACCAGAGCAACAGTCTCCGAACTTGTACAAAGTGGTGGACTGTTTGAAGTATCCTGATCAAGATGGATCTTGAAGGCACAACTTCATGGTTGGATGTGGGGTTTATGAGAATGAATGAAATAACGGATGACTTCCTGGTTTTAGGTTTGATAACCTAAGACAAGAAACAAACTCGAATAGGCGAGGGGTATTTAAGAAGTTGCTTTGGTATATGTTGAGCTTGAGATATCTGGTGGAAATGTCAGGTAAATCATTAGAAATACAAGTCCGAAAGTCTGGTGAGAGAGCAGCAGTGGAGCTCTGAGTGTGAGCGTTCTCAACATATGTTTCCCAAGTGCGGGTGTCAATCCACCTGGTGCCTTCCTTTAGTTTGACCTCGCCTGCATGCTCTCCAAGACTCCTCCCACGCTCAGGCATGTGGATAACTGAGCCTTTTGGTGCAGGGCTTTCTCTAGATTTAGGCTCTTCTGTACTAATTGTAGTAGGGATCTTTATTAACAACATCCCTAACAAGTGCCAGATTGTTTGTCTTCTGTGTTCCTTACTGATATTAACACACACAACCTTCTCAGCAGTCTTATGAAATACACTCTATCCCCGATCTCTGATGAGGAAACTGACAAGAGCGTGTTCATGCTGCACAGCTAGTATGGGGTGGAGTGAACAAAAGCAAACAAAATTGCACCTTTTCCTTGGGGGAGTTTAAAAACAAACAAATGAAAACTGAGTTTCCAAGACTGTAACGAACTCTATCGGAGTAGAAAGCCTTATCTTTCTCCCGTGGTGGAACAGGGCTTGCAGTGTGTCACCAGCATCTACCCCTCCTTCAATAGAAGTATTCCGTCTGTCGAGTCCAGCCCAACTCAGAGTGACCTTTCAGCTAGCAGCCACTAGTGCTTACCTATTGCATCACCAGGGAGCCTTTCTACATATAGCAAGCTCTGTGCAAATACACTTATTTATTTCTCAGAGGCAATCCCATCCTGCATATCTCCACATGCTTCGGCCCCCGACGCTTGCTGGACTTCTCAGCAATGTCCCGCCTCATTGGCCCCTTTTCCTTGCCGGAGGCTTTCCTGACCCAGTGCCTTCCAGAGCTGCTAGGCCTGCTGCTTGTTGAGTCCTGGGGCTTGTGCCCACACTCCTCTCAATACTCTCAACTGCTACCTGCCATTTCCTCTGATTCCAGGCTCAAATATCTTGTGGCCTTTGGGGCCTCTCTTTAAATTCAACAATTATTCACAAATTTTATGTCTGTTGATCTTTCACACCCATCCCATCTGACCTTGACTGAACCAACTGCCTGCATCTCTACCTGACTGACACTTGATACAGAAGATCATGGCCACACATCTCAACCAGACCCTCAATGCTATTGTGTTTCTGGTCAGCCCCATCTCTTACTCATCACAAGGGCCACTCCCAGCCTTGATGACCTTATGGAATGAGTGGTGGCCTCCTAACCGCAAGGTCAGCAGTTCAAAGCCACCAGTTGCTCCTTGCATGGAAAATAGGGCTATTTAGTCCCCTAAAGATTGAAAGCCTCAGAAACCCTATGGAAGATGGCTGTGGGTCAAAATAAACTCAACCTCAGTTCTACCTCCCCCATCTCTAGTCTCGTGATTCATGTAATAAATACAATAAGCATTTGTTAATGACCTGATATATTTCCATCTCACAGCCCAACGAGAGTCAGTGTTATAATTTTCTACCTCATGAGAGTGGAGTTCAGGGAGACGTGCACCCTAGTTTCAAGGGGTGCCTGCATTTGTAACCATCCACCTTGTTTCTTGCAGCAGACGTAGAAGGCCAGCCCTTACGACACCGAGACAAGAGGCTTAGTTTAAATTTGGTAAGTTCAGTACTCAGCTGCCTTGTAGCCTTAAGTTCACATAGTCCTTTGAAGACTTTGGAGATTCCACACTAAGCAACCTGAGGACGGAACTCTTCAGTCTCCCTTAAGATCTGAACTTGTTTGTAAAGTGTATGAGAGTCACCAACTGCCCTTTTCTAATCCAAGTACTTGCTCAACTGGGGGTGGCTACTTAAGATGTTACATTCTACTTAAGAGATGTGCACCCATTCATGCATCTCTCTCTTCTGGCATCAGATCTAGGAGAATCACGTTAAGGTGAGAGGCAGAGCCTGAATTAGAAGCTTGCTTGCCTTTCCTAAGGAAGCTCCCAATTATTCTAGAATAATCTGGAGCTGAAAACATATGCACAGCTTCAGCTACCCACAAGTAGGAGCGTCCGTACTGGCCTGTGGTTCCCAACATGTCCCTGTTCTCTTACAGCCCTGTAGGTTCTCTGCGGTGAGCCCCACAGCTTTTCCAGCCAGTGCTGAAGATAGCTACATGCCCATGGGCCCCGGCCCTGCTGCCGTGGGGCTTGGACCCCACGCCAGCCTGGATGAGTACATCCCGATGAGCTCAGTGAACATCTCAACCCCACTGCCTGAGCTACCAATGGACCTGGAGCCTCCTCCGGTGAACCGAGATCTCAAGCCTCAAAGGAAACGTAAGTCGCTTGACCAGGCCTGCTATGCAGAGAGTGGAGTATGGTCCTGGCAGCTGCTTAGAAGAGGTTTTTGTCCTGACTTTCTCTGGAAGAGAGGCGCTAGGCAAATCAGCTCAGCAGGCTGAAAAGTGATGGTGAGAGAGAAGTGACGGGGCTAGAATGGGGGAGGGCTGGGGCCAATAGAAAGAGTCAGCAGGCAGACAGGGTCCGAGGGCCTAGGAACTTACAGGCATCATGGCTCTCAAATAGGACCTACAAAGCCAAATCCATTCCACAGGGCTCCTCTGTGGCTTCTCTCCTCCCCAGAAGTCCAGGAAGAAGGCAGCCAGGAAGGGCTTTTGACACGAACTCCTGAATGTGCTGATCTGGCCACAGGCACGCACTGTTCTGAGCATGTTCATCAACAGAGGCGTTTGGGGAAGAGAGTACGAGTTCTGTGTGCAGCTTCTGCATGACTCCCAGTCCCCTTTTGTGATCTGCTAAGCACCGTGGACAGATGGGGAGATAGACAGGCAGAGGGGTAGGGGAAACACTGGTCAAAGCAACTGGCTGGCTTCATTCTTGCCCAGCCAGATGGTGTGAATGATTACCAGGAAATATTCTGGCCCTCCCTTTGGTCTGTCTCCCCCCCTCCCCCCTGTCCCCTCCCTCCCCTTTAGATAAACCATCCCCTGAGGTGGCTCTATCCAAAGCTAGTCAACTGGAGGCAAACCACCCTCACAGTGCCAGTGCATTTGCTCTGCGTGTCGAGCTGTGTTAGGCACTGGGTGGGAGGCAGAAATGAGGACAGCAGGACAGCTCTTTGTCTGAGGGGGAGGAAGACATGTAAAACCACCTGGAAGAAGAAGAACTATGAAGTCAGTACTAAGTCGGAGAACAGATGCTGTCTCCTGAGGCTCCAGGGAAATCATCATTCATGCTGGTCAGAAACACTTTCACATGAGGTGAGGATTATTGTTTGGCTCAATGACATTTTGGACAGAAGTGTTGTCCAACAGAACTTTTTGTGACCATGGAAATGTAGTTATTGGATACTTAAAATGTGGCTAGTGTAACTGAGACACTGAATTTTAAGCATTACTTCATTTTAATAGTTTACATTTACGTGTATATAGCCACATTTGCCTGGTGGCCACCATATTGATGCATACAACTCTATAGGACCTGAGAATAGGAGGAGCGATGACAGTTGGTTGGATGGACTTGATGTTGGGGATTCACTAGACCCGAGACCACAATGGGAGACAAATGTGACCACCGGGATGGAGTGTGGGCCCAAGCCGGAGAGCACAGAGGCTGAGCCAGAGGGGGGCTGGAGGAGGAGCTGGAGGCCAGGGCGTCACGCAATCCGGAGAACGTGGTACCTGAGGGTCTGCACGTCCCATGGGTTGTCTCCAGGCCCTGACTGAGACTCCTGGGAAACCAACTGGAGAGGCTAAAGGTTACTTGGTAAACATAGACTTGAAGGAAAGGGAGGTGGTGTCAGGCGCAGGGTGCACCATCTAGCCTCGGGGTGGGGTGGGGGCTCTGAACCTACCTTGTTTCCCTCCCCATCCCCAGGACCTTGCTCCCTGGAGATGGGGTTCCAAGGTGCCCCAGATTGACCTCGACTCTCCCTTGAGAACCCCTTCCCTCTGCCTTGCATCCAGCCTATCCATTTTTCATTTTATGGATTTCGCCTTTGGTACAATATCTAAAAATTCATCTCCAGACCTGAAGTCATTTATTCTACAAGCTTTATAGCCTGATAGTTTTGCCTTTTACATTTAGGTCTATGATCCAGTTTTTCAGTTCCCTTTTTGCAAAATTTGTGAGGTCTGTATTTAGATGTGTTTTTTGCACGTGGATGTCCTTTCTCCAGTGACTTGCTTTTACTCCTTTTTCAACAATCGGTTAACTTTATTTGCGTGGGTCTATTTCTGGGCTCTCTCTTCTGTACCATTGATCTAGTTGTCTGGTCCTTTGCCGCTACCACGATGTCTGGATTAATAGCAACTCCAGAAGCCATACACTATCAGTCTTCCAACTTCGTTCTTGTTCAGGATTGCTATTCTGGGCCTTTTGCCTTTGGATAGATACTCTATCATCTGCTTGTTGATATCTACACAATAGCTTGCTGGGATTTTGAGTAGGATTGTGTTGAAGCTAGAGGAACCCTAGTGGCTTTGTGGTTGAGTGTTGAGCTGTTAACTGAAAGATCAACTGTTTGAAACCACCAGCCACTCTGCTGGAGGAAGAAGGGGCTTTCTACTCCTGCAAACAGTCCCAGTCTCAGAAACTCAAAGGAGCTTATCTACTCTGTCCGCTAGGGTTGCTATGAGTCGGCATGGTCTCTTGCATCTGATTGGTTGTGTGTGGGTTGAAGCTCTAGATCGAGTTGGGAAGAACAGTACCATGGCTCCCTGTCTCGGTCTTTCCCCATGAGACAGTCGTCCTATTTTGCATATCCCCAAATCTTTGAGTACTTTCATCGGAGTTATTCCTTATCTAGATTTTTAAAATATATATTTGGTTACATTTATAACCAAGTGTCATGCACTTTGGGCATATTATCAGGAGAGACCAGCCTGTGGAAAGGGCCATCCTGCTTGGTAAAGTAGGACAAGGCAACAGAGGAAGGCCCTCTAGTGGCTGCAGTAATGGGCTCCAACCGGGCCGTGTCTCCTTGTGTTAAGACGGGGACTGACTTGACTGCACCCAAAACAACAACATACCGAAGTGGTACTTCATTTTTGGTTGCTGTTTTAAGGAGTGCTTTTTTTTTCCTTCTTATTTTCAGATTCCAATTTTTCATTGCTGATATCTAGGAGTACAATTCACTTGCATATTAGCCTTGTATTGTACATCATTCCCACAACTGCTTATTAGTTCCAGGAGTTTTTTGGGTCATTTCTTTGGAATTTTCTACATAGATAATTATGTCATCTGGACAGACAATTTTTTTTATTTCTTCCTTATTTTTGTTGATTTATTGCATCAACCAGGACACCTTTGCCATTTTTCCTAGTCTTAGAGGCAAAGCATCTACTTCTCACCATTAAGGATGTTAGCTGTAGATTTTTTTTTGTAGGTGTTTTTTATTTTTATCAATTTGAGAGATTTCTAGATTCCTAATGTGCTGAGAGGTTTTTTCATGAATGGATGTTGGATGTGAGAGCCTTTTTCTTCTTTAGCCTGTGGATACAACTAAATACATTGCTTGGTGTTTCCGTTTTTGCTTTCAAGATAAAACTTTAGTTATGTTAAATATATACATAACTTAACATTTGCCAATCCAACATTTTCACATATACAGTTGCATTAATTGATTTCTGAATGTTAAACCAGCCTTGGACCCTTGCACAGGTGATGATTCCATTCATGATAACCCTAAAGTACCAACACCATTGTCATTTGATTCCTATGGGTGGTTTCCAGCTGCTTTAGCCACCCAATCAGGAAACTTCGCTAGATGCTCGTGGACTTGTTGCAGATATCTTCCTCCAATCCACAGTCATACATCTGCCCAGATTTGGAAAACAGTAGATAGAAATGTAAGCCCTTGAAATGCATTTTCTTAACTTACAAAGATTGCAATTAGTTTGATTGTTGTTGTTGTTGTCAGGTGCCATCGAGTCGGCTCCAGTTGTTCCCATTGATGCAGCCGCTGTGTCAATCCATCTTCTTGAGGGCCTTCCACTTTACCAAGTACGATGTCCTTCTTCAAGGACTGGTCCCCTGACAACATGTCCAAACCACAGACCATAAAGTCTCATCATCCTTGCATCTGTGGAGCCCTCTGCCTTTATACTTCTTCCAAGACAGATCCATTTGTCCTTTGAACAGTCCAGGGTACTTTCAATATTCTTCTCCAGCACCACAATTCAAATGCATCGATTCTTCTTCACTGTTCCTTGTTTAATGTCCACATTTCACATGCATACAATGCAATGGAGATCACTAGGGCTTGGGTGAGGTGCACCCGTAGTCCTCAAGGGAACATCCTTGCTCTTCATCACTCTAATGAGGTCTTGTGTGGCAGATTTACCTAATGCAATACATCTTTTGATCTCTTGACTGCTGTTTCCAAGAACATTGATTGTGGAGCCAGATCCTTGACAACTTCGACCTTCTCTCCACTGATCATGATGTTCCCTGTTGGTCCAGTGGTGAGCATTTGGGTCTTCCTTACCCTGAGCTGTAATTCTTCCTGAAGGCTACAATCTTTGATCTTCATCGGCAAGTACATCAAATCTTCCTCACTTTCAGCAAGCAAGATTAAATCACCTGCATATTGCAAATTGTTAATAAACCTTCCTTCTATCCTGATGCCACATTCTTCTTCATTTAATCCAGCTCCCATGACGATCTGCTCAGCATACAGATTGAATAAGTATAGCGAGAGGAGACAACCCTGATGCACACCTTTCCTGATTTCAAGCCACACAGTGCTCCCTTGTTCTGTTCACACTACTGCCCCCTTGACCTCATGAACACAATGAAGTGTTCTGGAATTCCCATTCTTCCCAAGGTTATCCACAGTTTATTATGATCCACACAGTCAAATGGCTTTGCATGGTCAATGAGACACCAATAAACATCTTTTGGTGTGTGTGTGTGTGTGTGTGTGTGTGTGTGTGTGTGTGTCTGCTTTGAGCCAAGATCCATCTCACATCAGCAAAGATAGACCTTATTCCACATCCTCTTCTGAATCCGGCCTGAACCTCTGGCAGTACCCTGACAATGCACTGCTGCAACCATTGTTGGATGGTCTTAAGCAAGATTGTATTTGTGTGTGATATCAATGCTGTAGTTTGAGCATTCTGTTGGTCACCTTTCTTGGGAATGGGCACAAATAGTGGTCTCTTCCACTCAGTCGGCCAGGTAGCTGTCTCCAAATTTCTGGGCATAGAGTGCTTCTAGTGCTTCTTTGGTTTGCTGGAAGCATGTCTATGGGTATTCCATCAATTCCTGGAACCTTGTCCTTGGCTAATGCATTCAGTGCAGTGTGAACCTCTTCCTCTAGCACCATTGGTTCTGGCTCAGATGCTGCCTCCTGCTATGGTGGAATGTCAACTAGTTCTTGTTGGTACAGTGACTGTGTATTCTTTCCGTCTCCTCTCGATGTCTCCTGCATCACTCAATTTTCTGCCTATAGAATCATTCAGATTTGCAACTCGAGGCTTGAATTTTTTTCTTGAGCTCTTTCAGTTTCAGAAATGTTGAGTGCATTCTGACCTTTTGGGTTTCTAATTCTAGAAATTTAGTTTGACTAGTGAGTTCAAAACAACGTTAATCCACGGAATTGAAATATAATTCACCTACTTTGTAGATAGGAGAACCTCTGACAAGATCTATCTTTTATTTGATAAGGAATCCATGTTTAAGGTGTAGTTTTGTTTAGCAGACCTACTATAGAGCAGGCACAGTCCTTAGCTCCAGTGATACGGAGAAGAAGTAAGCAATCTCTATCCGTATCAGCTAATGGAGGAAAGTGCTACAAACAACCCGATAAGACAGTGAGCTGGGGATACATGTGGGAAAAACTCAGCCGGCTGGACCACTACGGTGGAATAGGTATCAGAGCACCTCCTGTGTGCCAGACCCTTCTAGACGTCCTCATGGAATGCCCCATCAAGGCCTGAGTCAGATGACCTCAGATGAATGTCTCCTTAAACATGGGAGCTCATCTGGTGGAGCCTGGCTTCATCTGGAGGTCAAAGAGAGCGTCCCCGAGCCGAGGACATGAAGATGAGCATGTTGATTACAGGCAGAAGGCCTGGCAGGTAGAGAATGAATTGGAGTTGCGGAAAGAAGACTTCTGCCTATGATATGAAGGTAAAATGTCCACTTTGGACTTGCTGAATGTGAGGTAGGCATTAGGGTTCTATAAGGGTGGGGACTTGGGCCTGTTGTATCCATACTACGCCTTCAACACCCGAGAGAGCGTCTGGCATGCGGTGAATTCTCAATCAGTATGTGTGGAAAAGATAGCAAATAATTTAAAAATTGGAACAAATTTAAACGAGGCAAAAGGAGCAACAAATAATAGGTTGAGGTCTTGTTGATTTTTGTTTTAGTCTGTCTTTCTGTATATGACATCTATGATAGGTAAATTAATAGAGACAGTAACTGGATCAATAGTTTCTTGGGGTTATGGCAGGGGAGCTTGGTGGGAAATGGGGAGCTAATAAGTCCAAAAAAGAAGAAAATGTTCCAAATTTGATTGTAGTGGTGATTGCACAACTCTTTTAATATACTTAAACTCTTAGATTGTATGAGATGTGAATTATATGTCGATGATAAAACTGTTAAAATGCCAAAAAGTCAATCTAAATTTAGTAACCCGAGAAAATGTCGAATCTATATTAAGTACAGAATCTACGTTGTACATCGAAATGTATATCGTAAGTCTAGTTCATTACTATAAAAGCTTCTAGTTAGAAGGCATGGAATTGGTCAGAATTAGGACAGTATACAATGTGGGCAACATTTAGGAATAAAACCACTAAATGTAGAGTGGTTACATAGGACAGGTGTTGCTTGGGACTCAAGAAGATTTTCAAGTATTACTTCTTTTATGTTTGTTTTTTTTCCCCCCTTTCTACTTTAATGACATATCCTAGACACAAGGTTCATTTTTAACATGTGTTGAATGTAATGTGTCCATTTGCTCGATAGTCATGCTCTTTTCTCCCAGTGAGACAGGCAGGTTCACATTTCTTAATGGGCTACTTGCTAGTATATTTGGATTTGGTACATGAGGAGAGTCGAATATGAGATTTTAACGGTCTTTGAATTTGGCCTTGCAATCTTGAGAACTTACCACACAGAATCCCATGTGTTGTCTTGTAGCACGGCCACCTCCACTGGACCTGAGAAACCTCTCCACCATCCGGGAGCATGCATCTCTAACCAGGACTCTCACTGTGCCTTGGTAAGTCTTTGAGAACTTACAAGGACAGCATTCAGCACAGACAAAACCCTGTCTCCCTTGGGCCTCTGAGTAAATGTAGTGAAAGCTCCTTGACCTAGATGAAGCAAAAAGAGGGGCAGGATTTACTCTTAGGAGCCAGAGGTGTTTATAGACCACAAAGAAGGACTATAATGGAGTCTCCTAGGATACTGGAGCCAGGAACTAGAGAACTGCTGGGAATTCAAAGAAGCCTCTCTCTCCACCTCTCATGTCTATTTCTCTCTTTCCTTTTGCTTATTTCTTTTTCTTTGCTGAGCTCTTTGTTCTTTGTGCGATTCCATAATCCCCACAAAGAGGGTCAAATCGGAGCTCCTGGGATTCTTTATTTAACTGTTACAATGCCAGGACCTACGGAGAAGTGCTCTTTTCCAGTCCCAATTCAGATGTCCTGGGCAAGAGACTTGTCTTATCCCAGCCTGAGTTCCATCAGCTGTGCGACCCAGGGGCTAGGGTCAGTAGCACCAGCATGGCTTCCAGAAACCCAGGGTTTTCTACAGGTCGGGGAAGGGAGTTGTCAGAAAAGGAGGGGTGCTTCATGGGCTAGGTAGCCAGATACTCCCCAGTAGAGCTACATACTCACATCTTACTGTGGGGAAGTTGTGTTTTCAGGGTTGTGATCCTAGCATGGGAGTTTCTGGGTTCAGTCTACATAACACTAGACACACTTTCCGAAGTGGAATTCTGCAACGGGGGCTGTATTCCCAGCAAGACTTCAGAGAGTCTCAGCCTCTGCTTCTGACTCTGGAGTCCGAAATGGACATTTATTTGGAGTCTTGTGCTTTATCCTATGAGGGGACCCATCACACTGGGTCTTCCCGATTACTTGGTGTGGAAACAAGAGAGTCCCAAAGGAGTGTCTTTTGCTAAATGATGTGATGCCTTGCTCTGTTTCTAGAAATCTCATGAGTTGTGTCAAATGTAGCCCTGGGGGGGTGGGGGGTGGGAAGAGTTTTGAGACTTGGGAGCCATTTGCCTCAGAGTGGGCCAGAAGCTGCTGGGTAGTCTTTGCTGCTCAGGAATTGCTTTGCCGGAAGGAAGTTGTGTCTGGAGGGGGAGCGCCGCAGTCCCCTGGGTGCCCTGGCCGTCCCTGGCCGGCTTTCAGAGCAGCTGTAAGACATTGCTCTGACCTCATCTGTGTTTTTGTTCTTAGCAATCGAACCAGCTTTCTCTCTCCAGAAAGAAATGGTATTCATTCTGCAAGATTTTTTGCCAATCCTATTTCCAGAGAGGTGGAAGAAAGCTACATCCAAATGGTAATTCTATATTCTGTACACTCTTTGTATTCTTCACCCCCACATGTACTCTGAGGGGTTCATTTAAAAGGCAATGTACCCTGCAGAAATCCCTATGCAATCTTTACGCCGACATTTGATTATAAAACCAGGTCATAAGGTTTTCTAGCACAAATGGAGTTTCTAGAACAAATGAAACTGCCTTTCTTTCCTGCGACAGTCAATTCCTCACGCCATTTTGAGGCCATAGTATTTCAAGGGAACTCAGTGCGATGAAAACAGAAATGCCCATAGTTCTTTGCACAGGCTCGGTGATGTCCTGTTTGACCCTAACTAGATGTGCAGGCTCCCCGAATGTTCAGAGTCTAGGCTGTGAAACTCACACCTTGCATGTCTCCCTTCCACCGGAGGATGACCTTACTTCCTAGTGACTCTATCCTGACTGACTGACTCACAGCTCTGGCCTGCAGGCAGGGGGAGGGCAGGCGGGGGCGCGGAGGGAGGGCCTCAGTGCTGTGGCCATGGAGTATTTATGTGTCTTAGCCTCAGTCTACTCATGCTATAGAGTCTTTCTGTAGACTTGAGTAGATGATGACTCAGCCCCCCATGCTTTTGTTAACTAGTTACAGTTCAAGATCTGTAGTATCGCCTTCCTGCCCCCTGTTATCATTGCCATTCGACTCATTGTGGATTCTGTTGAGAGCATGGGTTTTGAGGGAATGGGGGCTAGAACTCCCCTCGCTGCAGTTGAGAGATGTAGGGAACTCTAACAAGAGCTTCCATTTGAACTATGACATTTTGAGAATAGATCTTAGAAGGACAAAGTGCAAGGCACTGAGATCATTCTGCCCTCTGCTCTCCTTCATGCAAATAATGGACAATTTAAACGCTCAAAATGGCAACAAGTAGATGCTTCATTTTCTTCCCTTAAAATTTCCCCCCTTTTTATTTGCTAAAAATTGTGCTGTGAGTGCACTTAACCATATGCAGATGGAAAGTGACTCATATACAAGTCTGTTGTGGTCTTCCCAGGGTTTCTCACACTTAGTAATGGCCCTTGGGAAATTTCTAGAAGAAATCATTCTTATAAAGACTGCTCAACAGCTGTACTCTGTCTCCAGAGAACAGAAAGGGAAGTAAATCTAAAACCAAATGCAAATGCAAAGTCATGGAGACACCAGCCGTTCATTCCTGAACTTCGAGGTTGTCTTTCATTAGCGTGGATAAGGATTGAGTCCTTGCCTGAGTTTATAATCATTGGCCAATAATGGGCTCTGTGCGTTACTAGGCAAAATGACACAGTGAATCAAGAGCCTAGGGTGAAGGAGCCACCATAAAAGTATATTTAAAGGATACACCATCTCATTCAATTGTGGGATTTTTTTTAAGCCTTGGAATATAGTATTTTCAAATGATGGATTTTACCTCATTTTGCTTATTCCATACAAGTTTAAGCAGTACAAACCAAACTCACTGCCTTCTAGTTGCTGTTGACTTACAGGCATAGCAAATATCATAAGTGTCCATTTTTTCAATCTTTGAGGAGAAGTTATGATCTAAACTAGAAAATTTAGGCCAGGGGCTGAAGTACACGTTTTAGTTTATAAAGATGTAGATCATCTTTTACTTACTTGAAATATTTGTGAAATAAAACATTTAGAATAGCTTTGAGCAGTGGCAATATCTTAGCCAATGAGGTTTACACGAGGCGTGATTATTGCTAATTGAAAAACTTAGAATAGTCAACAGCAGGTTAATTTGGTTGATTTCTTCTTTGTGTGTCTTTCAAGCCCTTTAATTTCACAAGAACATTTTATAGTAGAATCCCAGATTCTTTAATCTCACATTAATTATTTCATTGTGGTATTATAACCATTTTATACTTTAAATGACCATTGCATAAAACTTGATTTTGATACAGTTATATGAGTGATAACATACTCTTATGGACACCTACTCCTCACTTTTTAACTGTATTGTTATCTGACATTTCACATTTATAATAGTAATAAGAAATCTACTGTTCGACTATTTTGCTCATTAACGAGTGAATGTACATCTGACGGTAATGAATGTTGTGATGTGAAGTGAAAATAACATTGGCTGTGACAATGCAAGCGGGTTGACAGTCAGATAATAATGTAGTTCCCCTCCGTTTTGTGACCGGATGTGACCACCCTTCACCTCCACATCTTGATTTCCACCTGGCCTTTGTCCATAAGTGAGGAGTCAGTGTACAGATTTGTGTAGCTACTACTGAGATCAAGATACAGAACAATTCTGTTCCCCTAATGCTACCACTGTATAGTTATACCCCCACACGAGCCCTTGACAAACACTAATTTGTTCTTTATAACAACAATTTTGTCTTTTCCAGAATGTCATGTAAATGGGATTATATAGCCTATAACTGAGGAGACAGACAGACAGACTAGTATATGTATCGAGAATGTATTCTGTTTTATTGGGTGTGCCACAGTTGGTTTGTTCACTCACCCATTAAGGTTTGGACAATTGTCAGTAAAACTCTCCTTATAAAAATTCCTTTAAGGTTTTTTTGTGGATGCAAGCGTTAATTTTCCCTTCATCTCGGGGCCAGTGAGGATAGTTTGGGTTTGAAAGCACAGTTGGCAATAACCTAGAGATATATTTTTGGTTGCCACAACCTGGGGCAGGAGGGTGGTGGTGCTACTGGCATCCGGTGAGTAGAGAGGCAAGAGCTACTGTTAGAAACATCCCACAAGGCGAATGTCCCTGGTGTGCCTGTCGAGAAACCCTGCTCTCGGGTAAGTCACCACTGATGGCATTACTATGTCACATGGCAACCGGGCTTAACTTGATAAGAAATTGCCAACCCATCGTCTGTAGTATTTTGTTGTGGTTTTCAATATTAATTACCCAATGTGAACATAGTACGTATCATGGGCTTACTATGCCACCCATATATATATACTCTTTGGGGTGGAGTCTCTGTTCAAGCCTTTCACCCAGTTTTGAATTGACTGATTGGTTTTCTTATTTTTGAGTTTTGAAAATTTTAAAAAGTACATTCTACATCCAAGTCCTTGGATGAGTATATAATTTTCACATATTTTCTCTGAGACTGTAGCATCAGCAAATGTTTTAAATTTTGATGAAATTCAACCTGTTAATCTTTTTCTTTTTTTTTAATCGTGTCTAAAAATTATTTGTCTAGCTCCTGGTTCATGGAGATATTCCTCCTGTGTTTTCCTCTGAAAGTAATGAGTTTTCAGTTTTACATTGACGCCCATCCACTTTGAGGTAATATTTATAGAAGCAGATTTCCAGGCCTTTTCTAAATGAATTCCGCTGATATGAAAGAGGTAATATATAATAGTGAATTTATTTATGTATCCCAGGCTATGCTGATTGAAAGTGAGAACAATCTATCCATGGCCATCTTTGTAAAGAAGGCAGATTGAGTAGAAGCATCTATTGTCCCTCCACCTCCAAACATTTTTCTGAATCATAAGATATTTTTTAAAGGCTAGTCCCCACAAGGATAGAAGAATTGGAGAAGAAAATAGCACTAACATTGAAAATTGGAACGCAGACCGAGAAGTAGTAAATTAGCTTATCAGGCCCAAGAAAGTAAAATCCTAAATCCTCCAGGTAAAAGCAAGAACTTGACTTCTCCTCTAGCATACCCAGAGAGTTCACAAAGTGTCCACGCTAGGTCATTCATGAGTGGGAAGTCAAGTAGGGAGTAGTGGCCCAAAGGTATTTCTGAATTAAGTAAATCCCAAGTTCCCCTCTCCTCCTCCATGGAGCTGTGCTACTTTGACTTCCCCTAGTCCACCCCCGCGGAAAACACGGAGAGAGTGCAACACAGGAATCAAGGAAGCAAGAGCCCCAGGACTGGGGGGACGCCAGACAGAAGTGGCAAAGGAATACGCATGGTGGATGTGGTAACCAACCCCTGACTTATCTTCTTCACCATTCCACTTTTTTTCCCTCTAGAATATTGGCATCTAGAGTTTTATAGTTCATCTGGATATTGGAAGATCATTCTCTGGACTCTTTGACATGGCCAAAAGGCAGAACTTAAGTACTGACATTGGGGATTTCCCAACAAAATGGTCTAGAAAAATCACCCCACAATAAAGCCTACAGTTGACAAGCACCAGTATGTACTCTAAGTTCCTGATCCAGCTTCAACAGTTCATACATAAATAGGAGCAAATTGCCTATGATTCTTAGGTATTTCAGGAAAGTGCGAAGTGAAAGACTGAGACCCAAACACACAGACATGGAGGAAATAAAAGTTAGTCATACAAGGAAAAGAATATTAAAAAGCTAAAACACTTTAAAATCCATGGCTAATATTCTCAGAGAGATGAGATCAAATCTTAACAGCTGTAATTCAAGCAAGAACCCTGGTGGTGGAGTGGTTACACGCTGGGCTGCTGACCCCAATAGCAGTTTGGTCAGCAGTTTGAAACCACTGGCTGCTCCGAGAGGAAAGGTGGGGCTTTCTACTCGTGTAAGGGGTCACCATCTCAGAAACTCCCAGGGCTGGGCAGTTCTAGCCTGTCCTCTAGGATCACCATAAGTCAGCATCAACTGGATGGCAGCAATCACGAAAATTGCAACCAACAACATTAATAAATTAAAGGAGGAAACGGTTAAGATGATCTCAGATATCAAAAACAAAGCCCCAAACATTTGCTAGAATTCTACATTTATTCAGGAAAGATTGTATTAGCGAATTAGGAATAGAAAGAATTTACCTTAACCTCGTTCAGAGAAATCTGCATAAAACCTCTAACAGGCATCATATTCAGAAGTGACACACTATACGTAGGTTTTAAAAATAATGTACAAAACAAGGATGTGATCTTTCATGACTTCAATTCATCGTTGGTTCAGGAAGTACCATCCAGTGACAGAAGGTAAATTAACAAAACAAAAAAAGGAGAAGTAGAAGGAAGAAGACAAATTGTGATTATGCACAGATGAAGGATTATTATTATTTTTTTTGATGAAGGATTATTTACACAGAAAACCCCAAATAGTCTGCCTATAAATCCTAAAATTACTCGGAGACTTTAGTTAGGTTAATGGATGTAAAGCAAAATCGAAATACAAAAGGCAGTGGAACACTTATATCATAGTAACAAACAAAATTTAACTTAAGCAAAACATACCATTTACAATAGAATAAAACGAGGGATAAATCAAACAGAAGATTAATAAGAACGTTCTAGAGAAAAGTTTTGAAACTTCATTAAAAGAAGTTACAATTTTATTGAAAGAGGTTGAAAATATTAAAACTTTATTGAAGGCTTTTAAATTTTACTGAAAGGGGCTAAATAAATAGAAAGATAAGGGATGCTCTTTTATTAATAAATAATTTTATTGGGGGCTTTTACAGCTCTTATCACAATCCATACATCCATCCATTGTGTCAAGCACATTTGTACATATGTTGCCATCATCATTTTCAAAACATTTTCTTTCTACTGGAGCCCTTGGTATCAGCTCCTCATTTTTTCCCCTCCCTCCCTGCTCCCCCCTCCCTCATGAACCCTGGATAATTTATAAATTATTATTATTTTGTCATGTCTTACACTGTCCGACATCTCCCTTCACCCACTTTTCTGTGTTTGTCACCCTTGGGGGGGGTGTTCTATATTGATCATTGTGATTGGTTTCCCCTTTATACCCCCACTTTCCCCCTACCCTCCTGAAATTGCTACTCTCATTATTGGTCCTGAGGGGTTTATCTGTCCTCGATTCTCTGTATTTCGAGCTCTTATCTGTACCCATGTACATGCTCTGGTCTAGTCAGATTTGTAAGGTAGAATTAGGATCATGATACTGGATGTGGGGAGGAAGCATTAAAGAACTAGAGGAATGTTGTGTGTTTCGTTGGTGCTATACTGCACCCTGGCTGCCTCATCCCTTCCTTGTGACCCTTCTGTAAGGGGATGCCCAATTGTCTACAGATGGGCTCTGGGTCTCCACTCTTCCCTCCCCCTCATTCACATCGATACGATTTTTTGTTATGGTTCTTTGATGCCTCATACCTGATCCCATCAACACCTCGTGATCACACAGGCTGGTGTGCTTTTTCTTTGTGGGCTTGGTTGCTTCTCAGCTAGATGGACGCTTGTTTATCTTCATGCCTTTAAGACCCCAGATGCTATATCTTTTGATGGCCGGGCACCATCAGCTTTCTTCACCACATTTGCTTATGCACTTGCTTTGTCTTCAGCAATCGTGTTGGAAAGGTGAGCATCATGGAATGCAAGTTTAATAGAACAAAGTGTTCTTGTGTTGAGGGAGTTCTTGAGAAAAGGCCCAATGTCTGTCTGCTACCTTAATCCTTAACATATAAATTCATGTACATAGGTCTATTTAAGAGATGTTCTTGGGCTGGAAGATTCAAATATTAAAGATGTCCATTCTTACCAAATCCCAGACAGGTTTTATGCAACTGCTAAACTGATTCTGAAAGAGCAAAGGGTTGCGATTATCCAAAATAAACAATGACCTCCGTAGGAAAATACAAGTAATTTTTTTCATTATTTTTATTGGCATTTAATCCACATATCATACAATTCAGTAGTTCAATCACATCAAGAAGAGTTGTACAATCATCACCACAATCAGTTTTAGGACATTGTTATACCCGGCATTATTAGCTCCCCATTGCTCTCTCCATCTTACCTGCCATACCCCCAAGGAACCACTAATCCAGTTACTCTCTCTGTAGATTTACCTCTCCTGGATTTCATATACAGGAAAACATTAAACAAAAGCAAAAATGAATGACAATAACAAAGTAAAACATAAAAACCTCAATCAAAAATAAAGAAAATATTAAAAACCGGAACAAATTTAAGTGGATCATAGGGAAATAAAATGATAGTTTACTGAATTTTAACCTGACTGCATCTGCAACAATCCACTTTCCATTGCTTTCTGCATGATAGCAAGGCTATTCACATCCCTAGTCCATGGTTAGAGGGGATTCTCCAGTGGCTTAATCCACATGTATTTATTTCCTTTTCACTTAAAAAAAAACCTCCACTGAAACAGCTTTAAAATGGAGATCAAAAGATGTTATCCTACATTTTAGTCCAACTATGTCTGCTAAGATCAACTTTACAATGTTGTCTGTCTGATAACAGGCCTATTCACAACCCTCGACTACGGTCAGAGGGGATTCACCAGAGGCTTAATCCATGTGTGGATCCTGTAAATGGATCTTGGGCTTCCAATATTGTCCATAGCCTTCTGCAAACCAAGTGTTCACAATTTAAGCTCTGAAACCATTCCCTCTTTTAGATTTGGATTATATTATTTACAATCCTTGGGTCACACAGGCTGGTGTGCTTCTTCCATGGGGACTTAGTTGATGTCTCACCTAGATGGATACTTCTTTGAAAACAGACCTTTAAGACCCCATACACTATTCTTTCTGATACCCAGGCACCATCTTGTTTCTTCACACTTTGCTGAAACACCTGTATCTTCAGTGATCTCTTCATGAAAGCGAGTATCAAGCAGGGTCATGCCATAAGAACTAATTGTTCTTATATTGGGACTTGAATTCGGTGCAAGCCCAAAATCCATTCATGTATGTATGGTTCATATATGTCTCTGGTTCACCTTAGGGAGATCATTGGAATTTTGTGGTAGAGAACATTATCAATCACCCCCCTGCATCATCACTTCCATTGCCATAAAGCCAAGGCTGATTCAGAGGGACCCTCTAGAGCAGTGGTTCTCAACCTTCCTAATGCCGCGACCCTTTAGTACAGTTCCTCATGTTGTGGTGACCCCCAACCATAACATTATTTTTGTTGCTACTTCATAACTGTCATTTTGCTACTGTTATGAATCAGGTGACCCCTATGAAAGGGTTGTTTGACACCCCCCCCAAAGGGATCGCGACCCACAGGTTGAGAACCTATAGTATAGGGCAAGGTAGAACTGCCTCTGCATCTCTGAGCCTGGAAATCTTCACAGGACTAGAAAGCCTCATCCTTCCCCTGTGGAGCTGGCTGGTGGTTTCAATCTGCTGACCAATGTGTAACCACTACATATTTATAGTGTCATTAGTTTAGCCAATGGCATAGAATTTAAAACATTATTGAGAAAAGGAAATTGTACGAGTATAGGCCAGCTATGAACTAATATGCAAGAATTATTGACTTTACAGATTAACCTCTTAATTGACTGGTCACTGTTTACACAAACAACGATGGTTGCTGATAGGGCAAATCTTCCAATAGTATTTATTCACAGAAACAGAGTCACGCCAATCAGATGAATACACATAATCATGAAGCACGGAAGGCATTACAATAAATAGTAAGTGTACAATAGTTCGGAGCCATCGTCCATTGGGCACCCTCAAGACAAAAATTTCAAATCAAAGTCCAGCAACTACCAGTTCTAGGCCCGTGGGCTAGTAGTCATCTGCTTCTTCTCACACCAGGGAGTTTCAGCCTTAAGTCCAATGGCTACAGGTCAGTTTGAGCTAAAGCCTAGTTCACTTAGTGGGGTTTCCACACCGAGTCTTTCTGGTGTGGCCTATTGAGAATGTTATGGACCTCAAAAGAACAAAGTCTTAAGTCTCAGAAATCTATAGCACATGGATTGCATAGAAATTAGGCCCAAAGTGTCCAAATAGGAACCTAGGAGCAGGTACATTTTCCCCTTGGGTTCCACATACGTATTGTAAGCGTTTTTACCTGATGGGCTCCTCCCTGTTTTCCTACTGACAGAGTGTGTTGCATTAAAAGTGTGTTGCCTTGAAATGCACAGTGACCCAGTGTGACAAAGTAGAGCTGCCCCTAGAGTTGTCTTGCCTGTAATCTTCCCAGAAGGAGATAGATTGCTGGGGTTTTCTCCTGCAGTTACTGGGTAGGTTTGAACTGTTAACTTTTTGGTTAGTAGCTGAGCCTTTCACCCTTTGTGCTGCCAGGGCTCCTTAAGAAAAAGGATGAACAACAATGGATCTAAAATGGATGGCACGGAGGGCATAGAATGCCTGCTGGGGTTTGATCAAGTGCAATGTAGCCGAAAGGAATTATTGAGGGCCAAATGAAGGTCGAACATGATTGTGGGTCAAGGGTAAAGTAAAAGAAAATAGAGGAAAGAGTTAGGTGGCAAAGGATATGTATAGAGGTCTAAATACAGGTACGTCCATTTGTAAATATATTTATATATAATGATAGGGACATAGATCTATGTACATATATTTATATGTTAAGTATTAAGGTAGCAGATAGATATTGGGCTTCTACTCAAGTACTCCCTTAATGCAAGAACACTTTGTTCTATTAACCTGGCATTCCATGATGCTCGCCTTCCCAACATGATCACAGAAGACCAAAAGGGTGCATAAGCAAATGTAGTGAAGAAAACTGATGGTGCCTGGAGATCAGAAGACATAGCATCTGGGGTTTTAAAGACTTGAAAGATATTGATGTGAATGTGGGGGAGTGGAGTGAAGACCCAAAGCCCATCTGTAGACAATTGGACGTCCCCTCACAGAAGGGTCACAAGGAAGGGACAAGCCAGCCAGGGTGCAGTATATCACTGACGAAACACACAACATTCCTCTAGTTCTTTAATGCTTCCTCCTCCCTCCCCTACCATCATGACCCCAGTTCTACCTTACAAATCCGGCTAGATTGAAGCATGTACACCAGTATAGATAAGAGCTCTTGACACGCAGCATCCAGGACAGATGAACCCCTCAGGAACAGTAATGGGAGTAGTGATACCATGAGGGTAGGGGGAAGGTGGGGGAAGAAGGGATGAATCGATCACAATGATTGACATATAATCCTCCACCCACTCACCCAGGGTGATCAGCAGAAATATGGGTGAAGGGAGACAGTGGATGGCATAAGAAATGAAAATAATAATTTATAAATTAACAAGGGTTCATGAGGTTGGGAGGGTGGAGCAGGGAGAGAAAAAAATGAGGAGCTGATACCAAGGGCTCAAGTAGAAAGAAAATATTTTGAAAATGATGATGGCAACTATGTACAAATGTGCTTGAGACAATGGATGTACATATGGATTGTGATAAGAGCCGTAAGAACCCCCAATAAAATGATTTTTTAAATAGCCCCAAATTGAGAAGGCATTTCACAGAAGATAACAAATAAATAACTTTTTAACATATGAAGAGATGCCCAAGCTAATTAATCAGGGGAGTAAAAAATACAACCACAATATGATGCCCTTTTATCCCACCAGGTCAGAAAAATATTAGAGTGTTGACCAAATGTGGAACAATAGGTCCGCCGGGCTCTTTCCCATTCTCCGCATGTCCCAGTGGTTCCCACAATGTACTCAGCCTTAAAATGTAGCGCATCTCCATCTGTGCGCGTCCTAAGCAGCGTCCTTACCCAAGTGGTTAAACCGCTTTGGAAAATCATTTGATGCTCTTTAGCAAAATCGAAGATGCATACATTCTACTTGCCAGCAAGTCTACTCTCAGCTGAACATCTAGAACTATTTGCACTTAGTTCTTACACAGGTGTAGAAATGTTCGCGGCAACATTGTTTTACACAGCTCCTCCTAAACTGCAAATAACTTAATGTTCGCTGAAGATAGAATGGTCACATCCATCATGCAGTGGTGTTCTCTACAGCAGTGAAAGAGAATGCAGTGAAGCTAATGCACTGATGTGGAGGACTACTAGATACATGACACTGAATGCAAATTTAAGTCACTGACAGTTATGCAATATGACTTTATTGATTTAAAGTTCAAACACAGCCAAAGCTAAACAGTACATTATCTAAGGATCATTATATAGGAATAAAATTAAATTTAAATAAAAAAGGATGGACATCCCTCACTGAAGGGTCACAAGGAAAGAGGACAAGCCATCCAGGGTGCAGTATAGCACTGACAAAACACATAACTTTCCTCTAGTTCTTTAATGCTCCCCCCGCCCCACTATCATGACCCCAGTTCTACCTTACAAATCCGCTAGACCAGAGCATGTACATGAGTACAGATAAGAGCTCTTGACACACGGAATCCAGGACAGATAAACCCCTCAGGACCAATGGTGAGAGCAGGGACATCAGGAGGGGGCGGGGACAGGGGGGGGAGGAAGGGGGATCACAATGATCAACATATAACCTTTCCCCCGAGGGGGATGAACAACTGAAACGTGGGTGAAGGGAGACAGCGGATGGTGTAAGGTATGAAAAATGATAATTTATAAATTGTCAAGGGGTCACGAGGGCGGGGGAGGGAGGGACGAAAGAGGAGCTGATACCAAAGGCTCAAGTAGAAAGAAAATGTTTTGAAAATGATGATGGTGACATCTGTATAAATGTGCTTGAGACAATGGATGTATGCATTGTGATAGGAGCTGTAAGAGCCCCCAACGAAATGATTTAAAGAGAGAAAAGTAGAAAAGCAATGGTAAACACGGAATTCCAGATGACGTTTAGCGTCTTTGGCAAGGACAGAGAAGGCAATAAGCAGGGGAAGCCGACTCTTGCACGCTTTGTGTTTGCCAGTCCTCACCAGGAAAACAGCTTGCCAAGATCTCTTCCAACGTTTCCCAGTGGTGGCCGATTGTGTTATCAGCTCCAGCTCTTGATCAGATGTTCAGTCTGACTTCCTGAGCTGTCATCTGACCACTCAATTGTGATCCGATGGCAGCTGTTCAAGTGGCGACAACCAGCTGAGAAACCATTAACCTGAGTCCTGTGATGTTGGTTCCCAGCAGGAGCACAGAGATGCCAACTCCCTGGGCAGTGGTGCTTTTGATTGTACAAATCCATTCAGCCTGGACTATTTAGCTCTGGACTTCAATTCGCCGCCACCAGCCACTGGACAGAAGGTATGCTCTTGTGTCGGACACTTCCCAAGCCATTTGGTTTCTGTTTAGATTTATCCGGCGAGCCATGCATGCTCTCTTTAGAAAAGCTGAAAATGTCACCATGTGTCACAAAGAACATTAAAATCAGGACATTCTACCATGTTTCCTTCTAGGGCATTTTATATGTGTGTCTATGTATCTGCTATATTCCAGTTCTTCAACATTTGGACCATAAAGCGTTTGGGGGTGGTGGGGCAGGGTGGGGTGGGAAAGGGCGCTACAGGCAGAGGAAAGAACTCCTTAGAGAACAACTCATCGTCCAATGGGCAAGCTGGGTCTTGTTAGGTGCCATTATGTCGGTTCCAATTCAAAAAGAACATCTGCACAACAGAATGAAGTGGGTCCTGTGCTTGAGCCCATTATTGCAGCCACTGTGTCGTTCTATCTTGACGGCCTTCCTCTCTTTGCTGCCCCATCCACTTTACCAAGTGTGATGTTCCTCTCCAGGGACTTGTCTCTCCTGACAATGTGTCCAAAGTATGTAAGGAGTCTCACCATCCTTGCCTCTAAGGAGCGCTCTGGCCCTACTTCTTCCAAGAGAGATGTGTTTGTTCCCTTGGCAGCCCACAGCACTTTCAATACTCTCGTCCAGCACCAGGACTCAAATGCACCGATACTTCTTCAATCTTCCTCATTCAGTGTTCCACTTTCACAGGCACATGGACCAATGGAGAACACCATGGCCTGGGCCAGATGCACCTTAGTCCTCCAAGTAACAACCTTGTTTTTCAACTCTTGAAAGAGGTCTGGTGCAGCAGGTTGACCCAATGTGATGCGGTGTTTGATCTCCTGACTGCTGCTTCCAGGGAGTGTTAAAAGGAGTCCTGAGCTCACTCTCTCACTGTCTCATTCTCACTCTCTCACTGCCTCACTCTCTCACTGCCTCACTCTCTCACTGCCTCACTCACTCACTGCCTCACTCTCTCACTGCCTCACTCTCTCACACACACACACACACACAAAAAAAAAGGAGTCCTGAGTTGAGAGTGGCCACGTCATGCAGGGCCTCAAATGCCAGGCTGGGCAGTTGCTCCCCTTTGAGCCAGACTGTGCTTTGAAAGTAGGAATACAGAATGACACCCACCTCCAAAGGCTCTTGTGAGGAGGCAGAGTTCATGCATGAAAGCAATCATAACCGCCAAGGAGGGTCACTCGCTGCATAGTGCATGCATGGTAAACAGTGGGCAACAAGTACATAGATTTGAGCAGGGTGCTGTCGTCATCAAAATTGTGTCTTATGTTATGACCAAAGCAGCTCATAGAACATAGTGTGGAGCATGATTCCCTTTAAGATGATTCCCTTTACATCCTAAAAAACCTCTGGAACACTTTCCCCTCTCTTGGTGAATGAACTCCTACTTCTGCAGTTTCCAAACGGCTGAGTCGAAATCCCAGAAAGCAAGCGCAAGGCGGGCATTGCACATGGACGGTCACAGTTGGAGGAGGAGCGAATAGTTCACAGTGAGATATTGTACCGGAGAAGACAGATATTTTCCTGTATGTTGTATTAGCCATAATGAACCCTTTTTTGCTTTCTTCCTGCAGAAAATTTTTGTTTCCGAAGAGCAAAGAGTAGACTACGTCCAAGTGGATGAACGGAAGACACAAGCTCTGCAGAACACCAAGCAAGAGTGGACCGATGAGAGGCAATCAAAAGTGTGAGGCTGTGCTTTCAGAGTATGTCTGAGACAGGGGGGTCCGGGCGGGGTAGGAGCTGGAGACAAGTCTTCGTACTAGGCCCACACTGGTGCTTGATACAGGTCAAAACCAAAAGAGAAAGTGTGATTCCAGTGAACTGGATGAGAAGCTTGAGTGCTTCAGTGGGGAAGAGGGTGGAGTGTTTTCCGCTGAGAGTGGTTGACGGGTGTCCAGCCCCACCCAGAGCCTTGTGCAGCCTCCTTCCTTCTCCAAGACTCTTCGACAGGACTCTGCCGTCCTCCGCACTTGAGCTCCATCCACATCAGCACAAAAAAAGCCGCAGGAGGACATGCTTTGACCTAACCTTTCGTTAAGATCTGATCATTAGAATGTTTTGAGAGAAGATGGGAGCCAGTATTGCTATCACTGCTTTACTCCACGAACTGGCATGGTGCTTAGATGGGAATGTTACATTGTCCGAGCTAATGGGACCCCTGAAATCCTGGAGACATGATAGAGAGATTAAGCCTGATGATGATCACATTGGTGGCAGAATTTGGACTCCCTCTTCCTACAACTCTAGCCCCTAAGAAAGCAGTCCCAGGCGATGCGACAAAGAGCCCCAGGCTCTATGTTATGCATATCAAATGACCCTTGTGGCGAGCTCAGTATGCCAGTGCTCTTAGCCCCTTCCCACTCTGCTTTCTCACTCAGCATCACCTCTGTCCCCTGTGAGGTGCATCTCCCTGTGAGCTGGCAGACACTCGCAGAAGAATTTTTATCACTTGGGGTAGGACATAAATCACCCGTGGCTATCCCATGATGGACCCAAGCTTTGAGTAATAACAACAAATGACTAGGGAAAGAGTTTATTTCTTTCACACATTTTCACTCCTGACAAACACTCCTACTGTGTAAGGATGCCACCTTGTGACCTGAGTCTGTGGTCATGGGCTTCAGAAAGACATTCTCAGTAGGGCACAAGGATTTCTTTAATGGGTGTTCCAGATTCTTCTGAGGACGTACAGGCAGAAGACATAATCAAACAGTTCTGATTAAGTACAAACTAGTCTGTCCCTCCCTTTGACAAGAGTGGACCAAATAGGTGGCAGATCTGTGAGAGAGCACTGGGGGGATTGGAGGCTAGGCTGCAAGGGTTCAGGGTTTCCAACTTCCCTCACAGGGGAGTGAATAGCAAAATCATTGCAATTTTCAAAACAGTAGTCGCTGGGAATACATTTTTCATCTTCAGGCAAAGAACAGAGGCCTTATTGAATGCACTGAATGAATGCAGAGTCCTTAAGGAATCCAGCACCAGCAGAGGCCTTAGAGGTCTCTCTTCCCTGTGGTCAGCTGCCCACGTACCCTGCAGTCACAGAGTCTAGGCAAGAACTTTTGTCTCTAGGTGGCCAGCTGGAATAATTCATTGCTCAATCTTCTGTACATAGACTTCCTGGTCTAGACTGTCCAAGGATCAAGAATCACACTAGATTGAAGATATATCAGAAAAGGAAACCCAGCTGAAATGATGTCAATGGAAACATCACTCAATTAAAAATAATAACACCTATATATTTCTATAGGAATGTGTTTACTGCCTGAAGCAATAGACGCTTGAGTACCATCACCTGTTTTCGAGGAATTAAATAAACCAAGAATGCTCTGAATAGGGACTAGCTTCTTCAAAGGTAGCTAGATGGTGATAAAAGTATACAAGTTTCTGTTAGATGAATTCACTGTCCGTTCCAGGGGGTAATGCAATCATGTTTTGCTGTTATAAACTGAGAATCGGTCGCTAAGCAAAAATGTGACATTTCAGGGAAGCAAATGACAAGTCCATTTAAACTTGCTGCAAATTTTCCTGAAAAACAAAAACCCAAACCATCCTAAATCCAAACGATGCTAGGCAAACCTTAGTTTCAGGGAGAAACAGCCAATGTGTTATAGAGGTCTGTTTATGGTGAAACGTGTGTTTTCTTTTTGCTAGAAGTGAACCGCATCTATCCTTCTGAGCCTATGATAGAGGCACATATCTGTACTCTGTAGAGTGTACATCTTCCTAAAAGACTTGGCAGTCAAATCAACCAGACAATGCCCTACTGTCATTCATTTGTTGCTTTGTTTCGCGGGAACATCCCTCCAGGTCAAGAGCTATTCGGTTCATGAGGAGGAACTAAAGCGCCTCCATCAAGCTTGCAAGCCCTGGAGCCCGAGTCCTCGGTGGGTTAAGCGGTGATTGAAGAGTGAGGGGTCCTGAGGCACGGCACCCTGCTGAGCTATAACAATGACACCACATGATCCGTGGGAGGCAAGATGCAAGTCACGTCACCGGTTTACCCCATCTCTGCGCCCACAGCCACACCGATTTGAAAAGTTTTCTTTGTACAATTTTCATTTTGGGCATTAATAAAGGTTTGATCCAGAAGAAGAATGACTACTATTGTCTTGATTAAGGGTAAGGCTGCACTGTGTATGCTTGTAAATCGTGTCCATAAGTTGTACAAATTGTGTGGATGACAATGAAAAAAAAGCTGCCTGGGCTGCTTATGTAGCAAACACCTCATGGGATTTAGTTCCTTGGTTTGGAGGGTTAGGATCCTAGTTTCCCAGGAATCCGAGGAAATCGGCTCAGCGTGTGTGTCGTGCTTCAGTTCCCCCTCCTGGTCTGGTGAGGACTTCCTGGGCTCTTAAAAGCTTGCACAACAGTTGATCTCTGTTGGCCTGAAATAACAGAGGAAGAGGAGTCAAGACCAGGAGGAGGAAGTGGAGCGTGTGGCTAACTGCCTTCTTGAGCAGCTGCCTCTCTGCCATGGGGCCAGAAGAATTGAGTGGTGGCTGGCCACCATTGCTGAATAGTTTGATCATAGAGTCTATAGAAGAATCCTGATGGAAATGGGGACAATATTTCAAATTCACGTGAACTTAGGACTTCCTGGCCCCATGGAGGCTGGATGAACCCCCAGAATGATTGCTCTGGGGTCATCTTTAAGCTATAGAACCAGATCATTGTTTTGCTTTTTAAGTTTATCACAACATGTTGGCCTTGAGCATTATACTCTCTTTTCCCCCTTCTGTTTTGTTGGCATATAATTCACGTATCATACAATTCGATGGTTTAAATATATTCAAAAGAGCTGTGCGGCTATCATCACAATCAATTTTAGATCATTTTCTTCATTCTTGTACCATTTTTATTAGCTCCCCATTACCCCCAAGCTCCCCTGCCATACCCCTCCAAAAATATAAGCGCTACCATGGAGTGGATGCCGACTCATAGCGGTCCTACAGGACAGGACAGAATTGCCCCTGAGGGTTTCTGAAATGATAACTCTTAAAAAAATAATTGGCAGTTAATCCACATAGCACAAATTCAATAGTTCAATCATATCAAGAATTGTACAATCCCAAAATTTTAAAAATTATACAATCATTACCACAACTTCAGAATTCCTTCTTTTCCCTCCCCCCATGGTTAAATTGCTTTTAAAATGAGTTGTGTAATCACCTTCAATTCCATTGCTCACTCCCCCTACCACCTTCACTGTTTACTCCCGAAATCCCCTTACCCTCCCTATCTTCCCCCCACCCACATCCCTCCCTCCCCATTCAAACCCTCACTCACATCATGTATTGTCTTTAGCCATCCACCCCTTCTGTGCTTCACAAACTGGTAAACCCAACAGAAACAATAAAGAACAGGAATGAAATGAGGTGATAAGGATTAAACGATAGTAACATAAAGATACAAATACCAACAATGAGTAAGGAAAAAGGACCACCACCAATATTTTAAAAGCCAGGGAAGAAGTGTTTGTCATGGAACAAGCAAGAGATCCTTGCACCTAGAACAAATTCAGAGGGAGCTCAAGTGACCAAGTGTCAAGCTTTATCCAGCCTAATCAGGACGACAATGATCTATGTTGGACAGTAAGGCTGCTCTAGATCTTTGCCTGTGGCTAGAGGGGATCTTCCAGAGGCATAATCTGACTAGCTACTCTGCAAATGGATTTTGGGTTCCCACTGCCCTCCACAGCCTTCCACAAATTGGGTGTTCATAATTTTACCTCTGATACTGTTCCCTTCATCATATTTGAATTTTATTATCATCGTTATCCTTGGATCACACAAGTGCGTGTGCTTCTTCCATGTGGGCTTAGTTGACTTCTCGCTTCGATGGCTGCTTGTTTGAATAAAAGCCTTTAAGACCCCAGATACTATTCTGATTAGATAGCTGGGCACCATCTGCTTTCTTCATCACACTTTTCTGTAGCGCCCTGATCTTCAGTGAACATTCCATGAGGGGGAGTATCGAGCAGGGGCATGTGATCAGAGCTAACTGTTCTTGGATTGGGGTTAGAGTTAAGCGGGGGCCCCGACTCCATCTGCTGGTGCCTGGAATATGCCTGACTGGTGTACTGTGGCAGTCATATTATGACAAATTCAAAACACCGTAAGACTAGCTACCCCAACAACAGCTACAAACCAACTAGTAGTCAATGAAAACCAAACAAAAACTAGCAAACTAAAGGCAGTAAAACAAAAGCCCTTATAATCAGAAAAGTATAACCTGTCAAGCATCTTCCTGGGGTATAAGGCAGCTGCACTTGCGACATCATCAGTTTTTCTAATGACACATCCCTCTGGACACTGTGGCTGTGGAGAGTCTATGCGAGTACAGCTCCACCGTGAGCTGCACCCATGAGTTCTTGCTCCACACAGATCAATCTCCCATTTGATTGAGTTCTGTTTACCCTAGGCATGGGGTTGGTGCCCGGCGGAAACTTCCTGGATCAGTTCTTCCAAGTTCAAATCCTTACCCAAACTCAAAACTTGTCATGGTACTGCGCATTAAGGTACTAAATATATGGTGATTTTGGATCCCTTTCCATTGGACACCCACCAAACCCGGGGTTCCCTCTAAGGTCTAATGACTGCCACTTCCACAGGTCCAGGGCAGCCACTCTCTGTGAAAACATCACTCTTATGGGAGTAGAAAGCCCTGTCTTTCTCCCAAGGAGTGGCTGATGGTTTGGAACTGCTGATCTTGCGGTTAGCAGCAACCCAACACATATCCACTGAGTTACCAGAGCTCCTTGCAACAACCCTAAGGAACTATTAGTTTAGTTACTGCCTCTATGGAATTACCTATCAAGAAAGTCAAACAAAATAAATTACATAGAATCTAGGGTCCCACATGCTGGAAGATAAACAAGGGGCCATCTAACTGAGAAACAACAAAGCCCACATGGAAGAAGCACACCAGCCTGTAAGATGACAAGGTGGCAAAGGGATCAGTATCAGGCATCAAAGACAAAAAAAAAAAAATCATAACATTGTGAATGAGGGGGAGTGCAGAGTGGGGACCCAGGGCCCATCCGGGAGAAATTGGACATCCCCTTGCAAAAGGGCTGCGGGGAGGAGAGGAGCCAATCAGAGTGCAGTGTAGCAACAATGAAATATGCAATTTTTTCCTAGTTCTTAAATGCTTCCACCCCCCCACTACCATGATCCCAAGTCTACCTTACATATCCGGCTGGATGGGAGGATGTACACTGGCACAGATAGGAACTGGAAATACAGTGAGCCCAGGACAGATGAACCCCCCAGGACCAGTGGAGAGAGTGGCAATATCGGGAGGGTGGAGGGAAGGTGAGGGAGAAAGAGGGAACAGATGACAAGGTCTACATATGGCCTCCTCCCTAGGGGACGGACAGTGGAGAAGTGGGTGAGGGAGACGTTGGATGGGGTAAGATATGATAAAATAATAATAATGTATAAATTATCAAGGGTTCAGGGGGAGAGGGGAGCGGGGAGGGAGGGGGAAAAATGAGGAGCTGACACCAAGGGCTCAAGTAGAAAGCCGGTGTTGTGAGAATGATGAAGTCAACATATGTACTAATGTGCTGGGCACAAATGATGTATGTACGGATTGTGATGAATTGTATGAGCCCCTAATAAAATGATTATTAAAAAAATAACCCAACAATGACAACAAAATAAAACACAGTAATCTCAATCCAAAAGAAAGCAATATAGAAACTTGAGCAAATAAAAAATGGGCCCAAAGGGAAAACTGGTGCAAATCGGCAAAATCATGACATTCTAGAGATGTAGGGGGTATATTCACAGGCATTTATTATATTACCTCTCCTTTCCTATCTGAGTAATCAAAACAAAGTCTCCCAAGCTGTAAGGGAATATTTATATTAAGAAAAAAAAAACACATTAGAAATCACTCATGAACTTGTCATTCAAAGATACAGTGGACACAGAGTCCACCCCTTTATGTTGAAAACACATCGATCAGAGGACTGCGGAGAAAACAATGGGACCGATGGTTCCAGGGGGACAAGGGAGAGAAGTTGGGGGAGGAAGGAAGTGGTATTAACAAACCCAGGGACAAGGGAAAAAAAGTGATCCAAATCGGTGGTGAGGAGGGTATGGGAGGCCTGATAGGGCGTGATCAAGGGTCATGTAACCAAGAGGAATTACTGGAACCCAAATGAAGACTGAGCATGATAGTGGGACAGGAGGAAAGTCATAGGAAATAGAGGAAGAGCTAGGAGGCACAGGGCATTTATAGAAGTCTAGATAAAGACATGTATGTATGCAAATATATTTATATATGAGGATGGGGAAATAGATCTATGTGC
>NW_022111376.1:1684626-1698192 GCF_000313985.2 Echinops telfairi
TAATAATTTACAAATTATCAAGGGCTCATGAGGGAGGGGGGAGCGGGGAGGGAGGGGAAAAATGAGGAGCTGATGCCAAGGACTTAAGTGGAGAGCAAATGTTTTGAGAATGATCATG
The DNA here is from genome assembly GCF_000313985.2 of Echinops telfairi. Lineage (NCBI taxonomy): Eukaryota > Metazoa > Chordata > Mammalia > Afrosoricida > Tenrecidae > Echinops > Echinops telfairi. Next base: position 1,684,745 of record NW_022111376.1, read on the forward strand.
GCAATGAATATTCGAATGTGCTCTACACAATTGATGTATGTATGGATTGTGATAAGAGTTGTATGAGCCCCTAATAAAACTATTTTTAAAATAAAGAAGTATCTTCCAGATTTGCAATTCGAGGCTTGAATTTTATCTTGAGTTAGTTCAGGTTAAGATGTGCTGAGCGTGTTCTTCGCTGTGGGTGTTTGAATTCTAGGTCCTTGAACATTGCATTCTAATACTTACTTTGGCTTCTCAAGCTGCCCTTTGAAAATTTCTACTCTGTTCTTTGATTTCCTGCTTTCTTCCACTTGCTTTAGCTACTCTGCGATTATGAGCAAGTTTCAGAGTCTCTTCTGACTTCCACTTTGAGCTTTTCTTTCTTTCTTTTTAATCACCCTTTGCTTTCTTCATGAAGGATGGTCTTCATGTGCTCCCACAAGTCATCGTGTCTTCTGTCACTGACGTTCAATTCATCAAATCTATTCTTGATATGTTCTCAAAATTCAGGTGATAGGTGCTCCAAGTTGTGTTTTGGCATCTGTGGACTTGGTACATCTTAAAGAACAATTTTGTGGGGGAGGCCTCCCCTCATCTGGGGTTAGTTGCTCTTATTGAGAGGAGTGGGAGAAGACCAATCAGTTTCTGCCATGTAACATTGTTCAGCAAACACTCCTATAATGGACCTCAGTGAACCTTGATGGAAAGTGAAGTTCAGAGGTCAGGGGAAAGGATGGACATGCCTTTCTTGGAGTAGGTGATTTTACTTCTGTAGGCAGTTAAGCCAGATAGGACAATGTAACCTTGGGAAAAACTGCTTATCATTATTTATAGAGACCTCCCCCCAAGGGGAGACTATACCCCGAATTACGTTCGTAACGGGGTACTTTTGGCCTAGTCTCGATCCAGCACTTGGTGACCTAGGCTGAATGCTATAAACAACAGGAACTTTGGACTCAGTCCTTTTAAGGTACACAACATCCTCCTAGGCCACGCCAGAAAGATCTGGTATGGAAACCATCGGCGGAAATTGGACTTTACCTGAAATTCCCAGGGAGTAAATTGAAGGAACTTTAACACGCTCTTGGAATTAAGGCTGAAATGCCTTAGTGTGAGAAGAAGCAGGAGACATGGATTTGGAAGTATTTGGCCTGTGATTCCAAAGTCTTGATTTGCAGGTGCCCGATAAATAGCAAATGAAGACTTACCATAAAGGTAGGAAAGGAAGAACAAGACCAAGGAGGAAGAGACAGCACGGCAGAAACATGATGCCATTGCCTAACCTTTAAGTTGCTCCTGTTTTCTTTTCTCCTACTGGAGGGAGGAAATGGAATTCTTGTGCATAGTTGTGTGCAGGAGAGGCTCTTTAGTAAGGTAAATTCAAGAGGCGGGATCACTGACTTAAATAGTCACTGTTGCACTCATATTTTGCATTCCCATCATCAATAATTATCGATCCATCTTAATTGCAGGTTTGGTCAATTTCCAGGTGAAGACCTTGGTATAATTCTTCAATTTCTTCAGCACCATCTGTGTTGGTAGTTGCATAGATTCGAACAATGTCTGTATTGATTGGATTTGTTAGGTGGGTAGATATATCCTATCACAGACCACATTGTACTTCAAGATTGATTTTGAAATTTCCTATTTTTGGCAATGAATTCACTGCCGTTCTTCTTCACTGTGTTATTCCCGTCAGAGTAAATCATATTGTTTTCTGATTCACAATGGCCAATACCAGTCCATTTCAGTTCAGTGAAGCCTAAGGTATTGACCTTTATGCTTCCCATGTAATTTCCGAGGACTTCCAATATTCCTGTTTTCATACTTGGCGCATTCCAAGATTGGATCACTAGCAGATTTGTGCAGCTCTTTCTCTTTACATTGAGTCATGCCCCATCAACAAAGGAAGATCCAGAAGGCTCATTGCCACAGGCTTGACTCAACTCGGGTGCCCACAGTCGACTGCACTGCCAGGAATCAGCTACTCCATAGTGACATTTTGAGTGCCCTCCCCCCAGTGAGACCCACCCTCTGGCGCCATCTCTGATAATGTGCTGCTTCCATTCATTAGGTCTTTAGTACCTGACAATGTTTCTAAGCTCTGTCAAAGCTTTCAGCAGCTAGAGCCTCCTGCTTTCCAGAAGTATGGGGCACTGCATCATGGGTACAGGGGGAGAGCCAATGCTTCCCTAATTCCAGCAGGCAGGAGAGGGATGTCCTGTTCTTTCCAAGAGGTGAGAATACAGCCTCCTAGCAGGCAATCACTTCTCAGGCCTCAGGGGAAGTAACTTCCTCTTGGGTTCCAAAGGGCAGGAAACCTTCTCTTACACCCAAAGCCTGGGTTAGCTCTTCAGGGATCAGGAAGGAGAAACTGTGCTTGTGGGGAAGGGTACATAGTTTCTCCAGCCTGCGTGGCTCAGGAATGGGAGCTGTGGTTGCCCACACTGCAGGGCTCTTGAGCCCTAAGATTGAGTCGTCCCCTCAGGACAGTCTTTCCTGCTCTGTGCAGTCTGATATTGCAGCTCTGTTCGCTCTGCCTACAAGGAACTAGAGGCCCTCTCAATATGCCCGCGCGCCTCCTGCCTAGAGCTCTTCAATGGTCCCCTCCACGTAACAACATGTCTTCCAAGGAGACCAGTGTCCCATATGCTCAACAACCCTAGCAGGACCTCAGCTCTTTTTCTGGGTCAGCAAGACCACCATAGTCACATGCTCTAGAGGCCAGCAAGTGCCTTGAGCTCTGATGACATGTGCCTAAGGCAGTGGTTCTCAACCTTCCTAATGCCACGACCCTTTAATACAGTTCCTTATGTTGTGGTGACCCCCCCAACCAATATCCACTATCCATCTTTAGGATTTGTTTCTCTAGTACCCCACTCCCAAGGTGCCAAAATATGTTAGTCTGGGTTGACTAGAGAAACAAATTCATAGATACTAATATGTGTATAAGAAAGAGCTTTATCAGTAATGAATGCATGAAGCACATGGCCGCGTGGGAAGAACTGGAGGAAATTATGCTATATGAAGTAAGCCAAGCACAAAAGGACAAGTACAATATGAGTCCGCTGAGGTAAACTCAAAAAATCCAAAAGGGGTGAAGGAGGAGACAAGATGGTGGACCAGGTGAGCCACACATTCTGAGGGCTCTTTTGAACAAGGCGGGTTTAGTGTCCAAGTAGCCAAGTGGAAGGATTCTGGTGAGTGAGAGATCCCCCGGGACCACACCCCACCCAAACCCCATGCATCTGTCCTGAGCCGGGCCCCAGGGATCTGGGATCCGATTCTTGGGACATCTCGGCTCATCAGGCTTAGCGGACCCCAGCTTCCATGCTGCCACCGCTGCCCTGATCAGCAATAGACCCACTCCACCCCCAGACTGGCTCTCCACATGAGTTGCTTGGCCTCCCTGCCAAGACTCGTGCAGCTGTGGTGGGACCCCCCTACAGCAGCTACCCACTTGTGGGACCCCACTAGGAGCGAAGTTTTTCTTTCCCACAATTCCCCTCTCCCCACATAGCAGTGATCCGCCCTTGGGCTCGGGTCCCTCCCTCCATTCACCCAAGGCCTCAGTAACTGACCTGCAATCTACTAGTGGCTGGCTGGGTGACCTGCACTGGGGATGATCCACCCCCATTGCTGCCTGGGCCCTCTCCACCGGCACTTCCACCTTCCCACCCACTCCCGTCAGTTTAGTTCCCGCTCCCTGCCTGTGAGGCTGAGTTGTGGAGCACTCTCTCAGCCTCCAGCACTGGGTTTTTCCAGAGGCATGGGCTCACTGCCAGGGCTCATCCTGCTTCTGCCCACTGCCCTGCATTTCCACTGGAGCCACTTCAGGCTGGCCCGCGCCACTGCACGGCCCTGTGCCCGTGGCTCCAGAGTGCTAAGTCTGCCTGCTCCAGCCTGTTTCTCACAGTGTGGTGGGCTGCTGACACAGCCAGGACCCTGCGCCATTAGCAGCGCCGGCAGCCCGAACAGTGAAGGTTCCTTCCTACTAGGAAAACTAACGACATGGCTTTGTGTTCCCACTCTGGTGCACTGCGGGGTATCCCGCACCAGCAGCTCTGAGCGCTAAGCGCACCCGCACCAGTGCATTCCTCCCAGTGCAGAGGGCGGGCACCATTGCTCTCTGTTTCCCACTGCTGTCCGTTCCTGGCTCGGCCAGCGTCACTGTGGAGCCTGCACTGTTCACAGGGCTGGCGGCTCAAAAGAGAAGCATCCTGCATGCTCAGGAGTCTGCTGGAAGACCTTTGTGCTCCCCACTGGAGCCCTCTATGTCCTCTCAGGCTGGCTCTCACCACTGCAGTGACCTGTGTGGTCTCCAGTGCAAGCTTCTAATCCTGCCCTCCCAGACCCTTTCCAGCCAGCACAGGAGGCGGGTACTGCAGCTGCCGTCTCCTACAGCACCCCTTGCGGCCCCAGCTTTTTCCTGCTGGTGCAGGAGGCTCCCTGTTGAGGTGCATGTCCTACCAGCGTGGCGTCTGCCTACTGGCTTAACTCTACAAGCCTACAGGGACCTGGGGAGTGCATGATCAATCTGAAGAGCATTTTCCTTTCACATAGCCTGGCTCTGGAGCCCCATATCAGCACCATTTCCCATGGCAGCTAGGCCTCCCCCACCTCCGCCTTCCATTACACATCTCTAGAAATTGGAGGGAAAAGGAGGGGAAAATTTTTACTATTTTTTTCTTTTCTTTCTCTTTTTATTTTTAGTTATTATTATTACTTCTTTTTTCTCCTCTATTATGCTTTTCCTTTTTTCTCTCTTTTTTGTTTCTCCTCATAAATTTTTTTTAATTAAACAAGAGAGGTGCTAAGTGTGCCCTGACAGACCAGGTCAAAGCAGCATAGGGGCATTAATTGAGGCTCCAGTTCCCACTCCAGTCACTGAAACGTCTCACCACTGTTGGCCACTGAGCCATCAGTGAACTCTGCCAACACAGCAGTCTGATCCACCTCTCTAGTAAGTTATAGGAAGCCCCCTGAAAGCATCCATAATAGTAACACAGAAACGGTCCTAAGTGCCCCCTGGTTTCCCATAAACATGGGGGTTACAAAAACGTCGAGGAAAAATCAACAGACCACATCATTCCCAACAAAAAAATCGGAGAGACAAAACACAGTAGCAGAGCTAACGACTCTCATAGAAGAATCAGGCATGGACATGTCACCAAAGGAAATCTTCAGATGTCTGCTCAGAATAATACAGGAGTTTAAGGAAGCAATGCAGAATAAGGATGCAATGATAGAGATGAAGTACACAATAGAGGAGATGAAGTCCACACACCAAAGGTAAATACAGGAGCTAGTGGAGGAGGTAGCAGAGGCCACACACAAGGTTACAGATTTTATGATTAGGCTTGAGGAAGCAGAGAACCATATCAGTGACCTCAAAGACATTCAAACAGACCTAACCAAGTGGGAAATACAGTCATATAGGAAAAATCAAAGAAACAGAAGATAACCTGAGATAAATGAAAGATGCTATGAAGAGGAATAATATTCGAATAATTGGGCTAACGGAGCACAACACACCACACAAGTTGACAGCCAAGATAGTGAAGAAATTTTTGGAAGAAAACTTTCACACCCTCATGAGTGAGAACCAGGCCCTCATACAGGAAGCAAAAAGGACACCAGCTAGACTAGACCCCAAGAAGAACTCGTCAAGACATATAATAGTAAAAATATCCAACTTCGAGGAGAAAGAGAAAATTTTAAGAGCAGCAAGAGAAAGGAAGACAGTCACATACAAAGGAGCTCAGGTAAGAAGATGCTCAGACCTATCAGCAGATACCATGAAGAGGAGGAGAGAGTGGAGCAACATCTTCCAAAAGCTGAAAGAAAAAATGCCTCCCCAGAATCTTTTACCGTACCAAATTATCCATTAGGATATATGGTGAGATAAGGGTCTTTCAGGACAAGGAAAAGTGAAATAATATGCTGCAAGACACCTGGCCCTGCAGAAGATACTGTCTGACTCACTATGGCCAGAAGATCAACCTCCACCAAGCATAAGCAGGAGACCACCGTATAACCCATTTCCATCCAGAAGCCAACATGCCAGCAACAATTACCAGGACATCAGGATCTCGGAGGGAAAAGAAGACAAGGTAGAAACTCCCCACACAAACACAGCACACTGATATAAAGGGAGATAGGAAAACACCCCAAACATAAGACAGGGTATGACAACTATGAACCCACAGATTGTGACAATAACTCTGAATTCCGATGGACTAAATTCATACATTGAAAGAAGAAGGCTGGAGGACTGGCTCAGAAAACATAATCCATCAATCTGTTGCCTGCAAGAGACACATCTTTAGCTCACAGACAAAAATAAACTAAGAATAAAAGGCTGGCGGAAAGTATACCAGGCAAATAGCAACTTAAAAAAAGTAGGGGTGGTAATCTTAATCTCCGACAAAATGGACCTCAAGGTTCAAACCATAAAAAGAGACAAGGAGGGATACTATATAATGTTCAAAGACTCAGTAAACCAAGAACCAGTTATCATATTGAATATTTACACACCCAACAATGGAGTGGCGAATTTTGGCAAAAAAACTATTAAAAAGATGAAAAAAGAAATAACGGATTCAACAATCATAGTAGGCGACTTTAACACTCTGCTATCAGAGAAAGAAAGATCACTGGGAAAGAAGCTCAGCAAAGAGGCTGCAGAGCTAAACAATATAATTAGGCAACTGGGCCTGATAGACATTTATAGAGCTTTCCAGCCAAAGCACCCCAAAATTCACATTCTTCTCAACCCCACGTGGATCATTTTCAAGAATAGACCACATGCTGGGACACAAGCCAAGCCTGAGTAAATTCAAACCAATAGATATTATTCAGATGTCTTTCTCAGATCACCATACCATAAAGCTGGAGATTAATAAGAGGATGTCAAAAAAACAAGGGAAACCAATTGGAGGAGGAACAACGATCTCCTGCGATATGAATGGATACAGGTCCAGATTAGAGAGGATAATAGGAAGTTTCTAGAAACTAATGAGAACGAAAATACAATGTATCAATACTTATGGGATACTGTGTAGGAAGTTATCAGAGGTAGCTTTATATAATTAAATGCATATATGAAAAAATAAGAGAGGTTTATGATTGATACGTTATCACAAAACCTCCAACAACTAGAACAGGGTCAGCAGAACAACTCCTCCATTAGCAAGAGAAAAGAAATAATAAAAGTCAGGGCAGTGTTAAACCAGTGGGAAGACAACAGAACAATGCAAAAAATAAATGCATCTAAAAGCTGGTTCTCTGAAAGGATTAACAGAATTGACAGACCGCTGGCAAATCTGACCAAAGATAGGAAGGAGCAAACATCAATAGCCAGGATGAGGGATGAAACAGGGGTAATTACAACAGACCTAAATGAAATTAAAAGGATAATCAGAAAGTAATATGAAGGTCTAGTATCCTAATGAATTCAGAAACGTGGAAAACGGATAAATACTTGGAAAAACAGTCCCTCCCTAGATTATCTCAGACAGAGTTCAAGAACCTCAACAAACCCATTGTGAAAGAAGAAATAGAGATGGTCATCAAGAAGGAACCAAAAAAAAAAAAATGCACCCAGGCCAGATTGCTTCATAGCAGAATTCTACCAAGCATTCAGGGAAGAGTTGACTCCAATCCTCCATAGGGTATTCCATAGCATAGAAAAGGATGGCAAACTCACAAACTCATTCTACGAAGCCAGCATAACTTTGATACCCCAACCGGGTAAAGACCCCACAATTATAGAAAATTACAGACCGATATCTCTAATGAACATAGATACAAAAATCCTTAACAAAATATAGGCCAATAGAATACACAAGTATATAAAACATATCATCCACCACAACCAGGTAGGATTCATCCCAGGGATATATCCAGTGATGGTTTAACATCCAAAAATCCATCAATGTTATACACAGCATCGATAAGAAAAAGGATAAAAACGATATGATAATATCCACAGACGCAGAAAAAGCATTTGATTACATCCAACACCCATTCCTAATTAAGACACTCACAAAGATAGCAATGGAAGGTAAATTCCTCAAGCTGATACAAGCTATCTATGAAAAGCCAACAGCCAACATCAAAGTTAATGGAGTAATGACAAAAGCAATCCCACTGAAAAAGGGTACAAGACAATGATGCCCCTTGATCCCACTTCTATTCAATATTGTGCTGGAGGTTCTAGCTAACACCATAAGACAGCAGAAGGACATCAAAGGGATCCAAATGGGAGAGGAGGAGGAGAAACTATCACTATTTGCAGACGACATGATTCTGTACATTGAAAATCCCAAAAGCTCCACAATAGGAATTCTTACAGCAATAGAGGAATATGGAAGAGTGGCAGGATACAAGATCAACAAACAGAAGTCGGTAGGCTTGCTATACACATCGGACAGGACCATGGAAGAGGAGATCAAGAAGGAAGTACTCTTCATAGTAGCTAAGAACAAACTGAAATACCTAGGAATATATTTAACTAAAAAAACCTAAAGACCTATACAAGGAAAACTACAAGACCCAACCACAGGAAACTAAAGGTGACCTCCACAAATGGAAGAACATCCCATGCTCATGGATTGGAAGGCTTAACATAGTAAAGATGACAATCTTACCCAAAGCACTTTACAAGTTCAATGCTCTTCTGATTCAAATACCAACAACCTTCTTCAAAGAATTGGAAAAATTGATCACCAGTTTCATATGGAGAGGGAAGAAGCCGAGAATTAGCAGAGAATTCCTCAAGAAGGACAAAGTTGGAGGACTCGCCTTACCTGATTTTAATGCCTAGTACATAGCTACAGTGGTCAAAACAGCGTGGTACTGGCACAACAACAGACACTCAGACGAGTGGAAAAGAATAGAAAGCCCAGGAATAAAACCATCAGCATTTAGACAACTGATCTTCAACAAGGGTCCCCAAACCATCAAGTGGGAAGTGGATGCCCTTTTTAACAAGTGGTGCTGGAAACAATGGATATCCACATGTAGAAAAATGAAACAGGACGTTTACTTCATCCCATGCACAAGAATAAACTCAAGGTAGATCGCAGACCTAGAAGTTAAACCTCAAACCATCAGGACCATCTAGGAGGCAATCGGGACAAACCTAAGAGCATTGGCCCAGGGAACTCATAGGCTCACTGCAATAGGGAAGGGTACACACACAGGAGAACTGGAAATAGACAAATGGGATTTAATAAGAATAAAACACCTGTGTACCTCAAAAGACTTCACCAAGAGGGTGACAAGGCAACCCACAGACTGGGAGAGGATTTTCAGTAATGATACACCAGACAAAGGGCTCATTACTAAAATCTATAACACCCTCATGGCCTGCAAAAAGAGGAAAACAGTTAACCCCCTAAGGAAGTGGGCAAAAGAACTGAAAAGAACTTTCACTAGGGAGGAGACCCATATGGCTAACAAGCATATGAGAGAGTGTTCCTGTTCATTAGCCATAAGATAAATGCAAATTCAAACAACCATGAGATACAAGCTAACACTCCTGAGGCTAGCCCAAATCAGTAAATCAGAGAGCAACAAGTGTTGGAGGGGTTGTGGTAAAGTAGGAACCCTCCTCCACAGCTGGTGGTCATGTAGATTTGTACAGCTACTGTGGAAAGCAATCTGGAGATACTTAAAGAAAATGGAAATTGATTTACCTTATGGCCCAGTCATCCCTCTACTGGGCATATACCCAGAAGAGGTAAAAAAATAAAACATGACCTCAGTCACCTGCGCTCCAATGTTTATTGCGGTGCAATTCACAATCACAAAGGCTTGGAAACAGCCTAAGTTTCCATTGATAGAAGAGTGGATTAGTAAATTCTGGCACATACACACAATGGAGTACTATGCAGCTCTGAAAAACATGGACGATCACATAAAACACGTCTTTTCATGGGAAGAGTTGGACGGAATCATGTTAAGCGCGGTAAGCCAATCTCAAAAGGACAGGTATAACATGAGTCCCCTGAGGTAAGTACAATCAGCACGGCAGGAATAGAAGACTAGACACTTATCTCTCAATAAACGAGTGGAAGCATAGGTAGCCTGGTGGAGGGGAGGTCAGACCACACCCAGGGAGGTACATGTGAGTCCAACATAAAGAAGCGGGAAGGAGGAGGGAGAATTGGGGTGGGGAGAAACAGAGATGATGATATGGGGGGAACAGGGCACTAATCCACCCAGGGGGAGAGTATTGGTTGTGTCCCCACAGAACTGGAATGTTCATACAGACCCCACCATGACACGCCAAACCAGAAGGGCAACGTAACACGCACAGGAATCTATAAAAGACCAGACTATATGCCCAGCCCCAACCAGAACCAGCCTGACCCCCACCATGAAAGGGTGTCCCACGGAGAATGACAATAGATAGGCTGGATAAACAATGAGGAGAAGAAAACAACGGGACCAATGGTTCTAGGAGGGGGGCATGGGAGAGGGGGAGGTGGGGGATGGGAAGTGGTGTTAAGCAACCCAGGGACAAGGGAACAAAGAGTGATTCAAAACCGGTGGCAAGGAGGGGGTGGGAGGCCTGGTAGGGAGTGTTCAAGTACAATGTAACAGAGAGGAATTACTGAAACCCAAATGAAGGCTAAGCATGGTAGTGGGACAAGAGGAAAGTAAAAGGAAATAGAGGAAATAAGTAGGAGGCAAAGGGCATACATAGAGGCCTAAATACAGGCATGTACATATGTAAATATATTTACATAGGATGGTGGGAAAATAGATCTATGTGCATATATTTATAGGTTTAGTAGTAAGGTAGCAAATGGACATTGGGCCTTCACTCAAGTAGTCCCTCAATACAAGAACACTTCACTCGACTAAACAGACATTCCATGATACCCACCTTTCCGACACAATTGCTGAAGACAAATGTGTGCATAAGCAAATGTGGTGAAGAAAGCTGATGGTGCCCGGCTATCAAAAGATAAAGCATCTGGGGTCTTAAAGGCTTGAAGGTAAACAAGCGTCCATCTAGCCCCAAAGCAACAAAGCCCACATGGAAGAAGCACATCAGCCTGTGTGATAACAAGGGGTCAAAGGGACCAGGTATCAAGCACCAAAGAACAAAAAATCATATCATCGTGAATGCGGGGGGGTGCAGGGTGGGGACCCAAGGTCCATCTGTGGGCAACTGGACATCCTTTGCAGAGGGTTAGCTGGGAGGAGACAGTCAGGGTGGAGTGTAGCATCGATGAGACACAAACTTTCCTCTAGTTCTTAAATGCTCCTCCCGCCCCACTATCATGATTCCACTTCTACCTTACAAACCTGGTTAGACCAGAGGATGTACAGTGGTGCAGATAGGAACTGTAAACACAGGGAATCCAGGACAGATGAACCCCTCAGGACCAGTGGTGAGAATGGTGATACCAGGAGGGTGGAGGGATAGTGGGGTAGAAAGGGGAAACTGATTACAAGGGTCTACATATAGCCTCATCCCTGGGGGATGGACCACAGAAAAGTGGGTGAAGGGAGATTTAGGGAAGTGTAAGATATGATAAAATAACAATAATTTATAAATTATCAAGGGTTCATGAGGGAGGGGAGAGCGAGGAGGGAGGGGAAAAATGAGGAGCTGATTCCAAGAGCCCAAGTGGAAAGCAAATGTTTTCAGAATGCTGGGCAACAAATGTACAAATGTGCTTGACACACTGGATGTATATATGGATTGCGATAAGAGTTGTACGAGCCCCAATAAAATGATTTAAATAAAATTTTTAAAAATGCAAAAGGGACATAGGAAAGAAGCTACCCTATACACGCATTCCTGGGGTGAGGTACAGGTAATCTGACAGGGGCCAGACTAAACCCAGGGATACATATGGTAGCCAACTACAAAGGAGGGAGGAAAATGACATGGGTAGCCAGGGGAACAGGGCACTAACCCACCCATGGGGAGGGTGTTGTTTATATCTCCACAGTGAAAGAGGGACCAGACTTCAACCTTGTGCCCCAAGACAAGAATGCACCACACTGTCACGAAGCAGGGAGCCAGTAGAGAAGCCTGAGGGGCAGTCACATTACCAACTAAGTGGACAGTCACCCCACCCCAGAAGATTTTACTTCAGAAGACAGCACTGAAGCTACAGCTCAAGGAGAGGGACGTGTCTGATCAGAGTGAAGCACATCATGGCCCACCAAGGCCTGAGGACAATATTTCTGCTCACAGCAGCCAATGCACAGAGAGGACCGTAGGGCTGGCCCTACCACAACACATGACATTCCTCACTGACCCATAGCCCTACGGGGGACAACACTGGAGACTCACGGTGGGAATTTGGCCCGCCCTGAGCCCACCACGCCAAGAGGAGACACTGGGGGCATGCAACAGAGCAGCAAGGGGAGCAGAGCAATGAAGTCCCTAGGCAACACCAAAAATAAACTGGAGAACACATGTAAAACAACAAATAGACCTTGAACTGTTTATAGGCTCTACTTTTTTTTGTCGTTGGTTTTTATTGCTGTTGTAACTATTGTTTCATTTTCTACTGTTGCTTTGTTTTGCTCAATCTTGTGCTTGTGCATATCGTTGTCTCTGCATGTCTATCTGGCTGGCATAGGTGGGGTAAACAAGCCGGAAGAGAGAACATCAGGATGACAGTTCGGGGGGACATGGGGGTGGGAGGCAGGGGAAAGGAAGTGGGTGTTAACAAACCCAGGGTCAAGGGAACAACAAGTGATCCAAAATTGATGGCTAGGAGGGTGTAGGAGGCTTGGTAGGGCTTCATCAAGGGCACTGTAACCTAGAGGAATTACTGAAACCCAAATTAAGGCTGAGCATGATAGTGGGACAAAAGGAGAGTTAAAGGAAATAGAGGAAATAACTAGGAGGCAAAGGATATTTATAGAGATCTAAATACAGGCATGTGCATATGCAAATATAGTTATATATGACAATGGGGAAATAGATCTATGTTTATATATTTATAGGTTTAGTATTAAGATAGCAGATGGACATTGAGCCTCTACTCAAGTATTCCCTCAATGCAATAATACTGTGTTCTATTAAACTGGCATTCCATGATGCTCACCTTCCTGACATGATCGCTGAAGACAAAAGGGGTGCATAAGCAAATGTAGTGAAGAAAATTGATGTTGCCCGGCTATTAAAAGATATAGCGTCTGAGGTCTGAGACACAACAAAGCCCACATGGAAGAAGCACACCAGCCTGTGTGATCATGAGGTGCCCAAGGGATCAGGTATCAGGCATCAAAGACCCAGAGCAAAAAATCATAATATGAACAGGGGGGGTGGTGGAGTTCGGAGTGGAGCCCCAAGGCCAATCTGTAAGCAATTGGACAACCCCTTACATAAGGGTCATGGGGAGAAGATGGGCCAGTCAGGGTGCAGTATAGCACTGATGAAGCATACAGCTTTCCTGTGGTTCTTTAAGGCTTTCTGCCCCCCCCCC
>NW_022111376.1:1698292-1703491 GCF_000313985.2 Echinops telfairi
GGTATAGATAAGAGCTGGAAACACAGGGAAGCCCTGACAGATAAACTCCTCGAGACAAGTATTGAGAGTAGCCATACCACAAGGGTAAGGGGAAGATGGGGGGAGAAAGGGGGAACCAATCACAATGATCTACTTATAATCCCCTCCCAAGGGGATGGACAACAGGCAAGGGGGTAAAGGGAGACATCAGACAGTACAGTTCAAGACACAAAAAATAGGAATAATTTATAAATTATCAAGGGTTCTTGAGGGAAGGAAGGAGTAGGAAGGAGTGGATAAAATGAGGAGCTGATATTAAGGGCTCAAGTAGAAAGAAAATGCTTTGAAAATGGTGATGGCAACATATGTACACATGTGCTTGATACAATGCATGTATGTATGGATCGTGATAAGAGTTGTATGAGCCCCAAATAAAATGATTTATTAAAGAAAAATGTTTATATACAAGAGCAGTTGAATATTGAGAAAATATCCCATCCCGGTCTAGATCAAGTCCAATATTAGCCCACATGCCCAAGAGCAATATTGAGAAAACATCCCAGTCCAGTCCAGGTACCGTTGATAAGTCTGATATTAGCCCACATATCCGATACCAATCTATAAAGTCTTCTTCAGATTCACGCAACACATGGGATGGTGCCGAGTGCAGAAAGATTACAGGCCATTGGGTGGGAAGTCTTGTGGATACCATAGCAGTGGAAGCATCTTAACGCAGTCAGCAGTCTCCACATGGCTGCTCGAGGGCTAGGGTAGCTCCATGTGTCTTGTCAGAAGGAATGTCACGCAGGGAGTGAGCGTGTGTCCCACCTCCAACGAGCTATTTATCTCCTTGGTGCCTTCAAATGAGGTCATCAAGCTGCTACCTGATTGGCAGGGTAGACTCCACCCCCTCACTCTTAAGTCTCAAATTGACAACAGATGATGTAACTACCACAGAAGGGAAGGAGGGGTGTAAAACCAAGAGGAATCACAGAAATGAAAAGAAAGAAGCATAGAAAAAATGGAAAAGACAATTAAAATAAATGAAAATGGGTCGGAGCAAGGTCTGGAGGGGAGAAAAGTATGGGAACAGGGAAATGAGTGGGTTGGTACCCTGTGCCAGGCAAGGAGCTCATGGGGTAGGAGGTAGCGCACAGGATGCTCAGTCATAGACAGAGTTCCTGCTGGCCTTGGCTGTTGTTTGGGATCGGTCCACCTGATCCAGAAGTAGTCCGTGTTGGCTCAGGGTCCGGTTGAGGGAGGCCACTTGTACCTGGAAGGAACTCATGCCCTGAGAGCAGCTAGGAGCCAGGGTGTTTGGCTATGAAGGAGGTCTTGTTTGCCCAGGACTAGCTGGGGACCCAGCACTGGCATTCTGCTGGTCTGCTGAGACAGACTTTATGTACCTTCAGACACAGGTGCATGAGGAGCCAAACCGGTCAGGGCAGAGTAGGGCCTGTAGAACCCTCACCTCCACCATGCAGCTTTACCAGCCATGGGGGGGGCAGAAGGTGGAAGCGGCCATGCTTGCAGTCACCAAGAAGGTGTGGGGAGCAAAGGAAGAGCGCACCTTTCTTGCAGCCACCCACCTACCAGTAGCTTCTGTGCTATGAGGCTGCTGTCCCAGGCAAATGCTGCTGGCAAAACTTCCAAGTGGATCAGCTGTATCAGGCCGGCAATCACCTACCCCCTCCCCAAGTTCCCTGTCTCTACTCTTGCTCAGCGGCTTCTCTCCTTCAGTGTTCAATCCACCTCTCTAGGCTTTCCTCGGAAGCGCAGGGTTCCAGGGCTATGACCCGTATCTGTGTCCTTTGGTTTCTCGTGTCTTTGCTGTCGAGAGTCTGGATAAGTGTGTCTGCCTAGTCAGCCATCTTGCTGGAAACCGCCCGCTTTTGCCCTTTAAATGCAGTCTCTGTGTCTGAAGTCTTAGTGTTGCTTTTCTCGATTTCTGTTTGCAGCTTATGGAGGGTGTCTCATGTTTCGCCTATTTGGTCACTTTGTTCTTGCAGTTTTCTTGAAGTACTCTCCCGTTGCCTGTGTCTTCCTGGATTTCATCTGCGGCTTCCTCAATCTTTGTCTCAGGCTCCTGAAGATTCGCCGAGCATTCTTTTGCATCTTCCTCCGGTGGTTTCACTGCCGTCTCTTCCTCAGACAGTTTCTGTCTGTGTACTTGGCCTTTTGTCTGAGCCACATGGTCTTGATTCTGCGTGTGCCGCCTCTGTCTGTTAGCTGTGAGACAGGGCGGTGGTGGGGTATTTGTATTCAATTGGCAATTGTAGGTGGCTGTGCTCTCAGATACTCACCACCTCTCTCCTTGTGGCTGTGGAATGGAGTGAAACTCTGGACAATTCTGTGTGCTGTTTGTGGAATGCAGCTGAGGCTGAGCTGGGATGGTGTTGGTTGCTGTATTGTCAATCAGCTTGCACAAGAGCAGGTGGTGGGCCTTGCCTGGGTGTGAAGTTACAGGACGTGTAGGTGTGAAGGGGCCATATGGGCATGGTTGCTGCCTCCCACCTGGTGGTACAAGAGGGAAAAAAGGGGAAAGGGAGGGGTGGCGAAAAAGAAAAAACAAACAACAGCAGGAACATACTAAAGAGAAGCAAAAACAAGTAGGGAGAAACAAGTAAACAAGGTAAAAGAAATTGGTAACTGAAAATAGAAAAGAAAAAGGAAAGGGAAATAATAGCAAAGGAAACAAAGAAAGAAAAGTACTGCAATACAAACTGGAGGGGTGAAAAAGAAAAAAAGAATAGCAAAGAAAAAGAAGGGAAAGTAAAGAGAGAAGCAGGTTAAAAGAAAATAGGAGAGAAGAAGTATAAGAAGGAAGGGAAAGAGAAACAAAAAGAAAGGAGAAAATGCACATGGGCAGGCCACCAAGGGAGAAAGTAGTGTGCAGCAGGGCACTTCGTTGAGGCCAGGGACACCAGGTAGACTTACAGACTGATCTGGACTGGACTGGGCTGCTTTCTCAATGTACACTTGTTCTTGGATCTAGAGCTCTTTCTTATCCACACACCTGATGTGTTTCTCTAGGCCACCTGGACCTAACACACAGCCTGCTGGTCTGTCTTATCACCAGGTGTGTCCAGCTTCTCTCCTAGTCCGTATTCAAGCCCTCGGTCAGTCCTTTCCTCAGAAGCCCAGGGTTCCAGGATCATCATCCACATCTATGTCTGCAGGTCTCTCATGTCTCTCAAGCAGATGGTCTGTGGAGAGTTTCCACTGTCGTGATCTCGGACCACTGCTACTCCTGGTCCTTCCCGAGCCAAGGTTGCTGGGGTTCTCAGTAACCCTTTCCCCAGCCTCTTCTCACCTCCCCACAGGCTTGTTCTGATCAGGACTCTGCTGCCACCTGGAGGGGGTGTTCTTCCCTTCTCCAGGGCCCGCTCCCTCTGCAGCACTTGGTCCTACTGCATGCTGGCTGTGAAGACCAGACTTTAGTCTGACTCTCCTTCCCTCCCCCTGCAAAACCCACCGGCAGTCTGTAGCTGTGGCGCCCTAAATGGGCCTCTCCAGGTCTTGACCAACACATTTAAATTCTCATCTCACCCACCGACTCTACATTGCTCATCACCCTCCACCAGGATCGCCCCAGCTCCTGGAATCGGGCCTGCCTGGCATAGGAAAGCCCCGGACACCCTCAAGACACAATCCCACCAGGGTCTCTCACCAGGCTGGTCAAACGCCACCCACTTGACCTGGGTGCTCCTGGCCTGCCATGCCTGAGCCCCCCCGGCATGCTCATGTGTGCCCTTCCTGAACAGGGGTGGGAGTTAGAGGTAGGCGAGCGCAGTGTAATGGAGGAGACTGTACATGGAGTACATTTGGGCCACGAGCCAAGACTTGGCACAGGATGAAATCTCTGGGGTTTAAGGAGTGTAGGTGCAGCTGAACAGAGTGGCAGCACTTGCCTTACAACTTAATAGGAACGTTCTGTCTCCAGCAATGAGAATGGTCTGCAGAGGGTGAGAGAGAACGTCGGTGCACTTGGAGGGACACGCATGCATTCACAAATGGAAACGACGAGGTGGAGTCCCATGAAATTAATGAGTGAATGGGGGTACAGAAAAGAAACCGAGTGGTGCCGTGGTTAAAGCGCTCCAAGCAAGGTGTGACCCTCGCCAAACACAAAATCCCGGGAATCTCAAAAAAAGAACACTATCAAAATGCGAGGCTGTTGTTTCTCGATGTCCTCCAGCTACGTCTGTTCACAGACGCCACTGCTTCCAACTCTACCTCTCCCCTGAAGAAATCTGCACCCTCAGCTTTGACCGTGCATCCAGTGATAGTTCTGGCATCCTCCCAGGAACCAAAGGGGTCTACAGTGGGTGGGATCAGGTCTCCCAACAAAAGTCTACACTCCCAGATTGAGCAGGTGCCTTGTCATGGTGGAAAACAATTCCTTGACACGATTTTCCTAGCCTTTTTCTCACCAGTGCAGTTTTGGATTTGCTTAACACTTCTTCCTGATATGTTTTGCGTCCTCCGGGGAAAGCTCTCAAAATTATTTCTTTGAAATCTTCATAAAGGTTCTGAGCTGTCATCTCCGCCTTGCATTGAACTGGTCCAGCAGCTCCCCTTGGAAGCCACTGTGTGCATTGCACCTGTGTATCAGGCACCCCGTAAGTCAGAACAGACCTCAGGGCAGTGAGAGAGAACAACATTCAAGCCAGTATATTGCCGAGAGAATTTGTCTCTAGCCATCCACTAATTGCAGAGACCTGCTTAAACATGTGCGATGTGGAAGAGCCCCACCCATGTCTAAACTATGCATGAGGTTTCCAGTGGTTACCTCCTCCAATCTGGGCCGTTGTTTCCTTCTTTGTTGTCCGTTCTTAGTCTGGAAGCTCTGCTGAAATGTGTACATGGATCAAGAGGCAGCTGTACGAACAGAACAAGGGACTACTACATGGCTTTACATCAGGAAATGTGTGCGCCAGGGAGGAATCCTCTCACTGTGCATACTCAATCTGCATGCTGAGAAAATCATCAGAGGAACTGGATTGTATGAAGAAGAATGGAATCAGGATTGGAGGAAGGCTTATTAACCACCTGCGATATGCAGATGACATTTGCTTGCTGAAAGTGAGGAGGCCTAGAAGTACTTGCTGATGAAGATCCAGGACTGCAGCCTTTAATGTACATTACAACTCATTGTAAATGTAACAAGACCAGAATCCTTACAACTACACCAATAGGAAACATCAAGATAAATGGAGG
>NW_022111376.1:1703669-1711479 GCF_000313985.2 Echinops telfairi
CAGTTCCCTGCTTCAGCTTGCAAGGATGACTTCCTGCAAGACATCCCCAAAGAGAAACCACATGGACCTACCCCGATGCAGCCCTGGGTGCTGGAGCAGCTGTGTGGAGACCCCTGCCAGCGCTGAGATGCTTACACGTTCACTGACTCGGCTTTCCTCCTGCATTGAGTCTGCTTTGTGAGATGGAGGAGGACTTTCTGGATTGGTGTTGGACATATGGGTTAATAGGCTAATGTTGGACTTGTGGGCTTGGGCAGTACTGGGTTGGGATGTTTTTCTTGATGCACAGTTAACCTTTACATAAAACTCACACATGAGTTTCTGTGGATTTGTTTCCCTAAAGCACCCAGACTAACACAAAGTCCTCAACAATTTTGTCTTACTTGGCTCCACAATCAGCTCATGGAAACAGGGGTTAAAAGATCCAAAGGCACATCATATTAGGTAAATCTGCTGCACGAGGCCTCTTGGAAGAAGTATGGCCAAAGGGCTCCCTAGAGGCAAGGTTGACAAGACTTGTTCTTATAGACACTGAACATGTTATCAGAGGACACCAGTCCCTGGAAAAGGGCATCATCCTTGGCAGAGTAGTGGGGTAGGGAGGAAGAGGAAGGCCACGAATGAGCTCAATCAACACAATGGCTCCAACAATGGGCACGTGCACAGAAGCAGTTGTGAGGCTGGCAGAGGACCAGGCAGTGTTCGGTTCTGCTGTGCGTTGGGTCGCTATGCTTCAGAACCAACGCAACGGCACCTAACAACAGCAATGTTGGAACTGCAATCGTATGAACAGTCCTTTCCCCCCACAAGATATTGAGAATTTTATTCTTTTTTTAAAACAAGCATTTATTCTGTTGTTATACAAATATACACAGCCAGTCCAGCAGTTTCTGCATCTATAATTCAGTGGCGTCGATTGACATTCTTTGTTTCAGGCAAGTTTTCACACTCCTTTTCTCAGCTGTCTCTGCTCCATTAACAAACTCCCTGCCCCCTAAGGCTTCTGTCTAACCTTTCAAATTGATGATTTGACCTCATATTGTAGAAGAAAAAGCATTGTGGTATGATATATGAATTATGTACGCCAATAAAATAAGTAGTTTTAAAATAAAAAGAATCGTGTATAGTTTTTTCCGAATCATTAGCTTGTCTTCTTCTCCCTCTTCCTTCCCTATCCCCGTCTTCCTGTTTACGTGACTTTCATGATGTGACCGTGATTTACAGGAGCCCTGGTAGCATAGTGAGTTCAGTGCCCCCTTACATTTGTTTTGGTAGTAGGCAAAAAAAGGGTGGGGGGAGGAATTAATTTTAAAACGGATTTGTTTTTACATTTTTAAAATATGTGATAACTAGTTGATTTTCTTTATTAGGATTGACCAAAGAATTAACCATGTGAATATTGGGAATTAATCTCAATTCACTAAATTAAATATGGTTATTTGTAGAACACTTATTTTCGGGCATGATAAAGATACTTGCCACCCCTAAAATCAACAGATACTAATTTTTTCTAAAGTGGAACTCTAGGTGTTTGGCAGATATTTTCTTCAACCGTATATAAACCCAAAGAGAATTTCTTTCTTACTGACAATATCCCATGTATAGAAAACGGGTCACTGTTTCTTTCTTCTTTTTCTTTTCAGTTTTATTGGCAGATAACCAACATCATACCATTCAATTATTTAATCATGTCAAGAAAATTGTACAATCATTATCACAATCAATTTCAGAACATATTCTTCCTCCCCGCCCCCAGCTATAACTAAATCACCTTCAAAATGATCTGTGTAGTTGCCTTCAGTTCTAATGCTCTCTCCCCCTCCCGTCTTCACTGTTTACTCCTGAAATCCCCTCACCCTCCCCATCTGTCCCCACTCCCACTGATCACCCTACACACCCTGCAAATCCTTGTACCAGTTATTATCTTTATGCATCCACTCCTTGGGCGCTTCCTAAACTGGTAAACCCAACAGAAACAATAAAGAACAAAAACGAAATGAAATGGTAAGGGTAAAACAATAGCAATATAAAGATGAAAATACCCCAATAAGCAGAAAGCAAAGATCTCCATCTATATTTAAAAAGCCAGGAACAAGCAGGAGATCCTTGCACTGACAACAAATTCAGGTTGAGTCTAAAGGGAGGTCAAGTTGTCAGGTTTGATCCAGCCTAATCAGGATTACAATGATCTCGGTTTGATAGTGAAGCTGTTCCAGACCTTTGCCTGTGGTTAGAGGCGATCTGTCAGTGGCTTAATGTGACTAGATACTCTGCACATGGGTTTTGGGTGCCCACTGTCGTCCTCCACAGCCTTCCGCAAATTGCATGTTCACAGTTTCAGCTCTGACACTTCTCCCTTCATCCTATTTGAATTTTGTACTTGTCATCTTTGAAGCACACAAGCTGGCGTGCTTCTTGTGTGGGCTTAGTTGACTCCTCACTTAGATGGCTGCGTATTTTTATGTAAGCCTTTAAGACCCCAGACACTATTCCGATGGATAGCTGGGAACCATCGCTCTCTTTGTTGTAGCACCCTTAGCTTCAGTGATCATTTCATGAAGGTGAGTATGGAACCGGGCCATGTGATCAGAACTAATACATGGTCTTTTATTGGGACTTGAGTTAAGTAGGTGCCCAGAATCCATCTGCTTGCCCATGGAATATGCACAACTGAGGTTTACATTGTCATTCATCTTTTTTATAGATATAAATCATTTTATTGAGGGCTCTTATAGCTCCTATAACAATCCATACATCACTTGTATCAAGTACATTTTTACACATGTTGTCATCATCATTTTCAAAACATTTTCTTTCTACTTCAGCCCTTGGTATCAGCTCCTCATTTTTCCCCTCCCTCCCTCACAAACCCTTGATAATTCATAAATTAATTTTTAATGTCCTACACTAAAAAGGGATGTCTCCCTTCACCCACTTTTCTATTGTCTGTCCCCCAGGGAGGAAATTATATCTGGTTCCCCTTTTCTCCCCCCACCCCCACCCACCTTTCCCCTACCCTCCTGGTATGGCTACTCTCATTATTGGTCCTGAGGGGTTTATCTCAGAATTGGATTTATCTCAGTTTTTGGTTTATCTCAGTAATTGGATCCCCTTTGTTTCCAGCTCTTATCTGTACTGGTGTATAGTCTCTGGTCTAGCCGGATTTGAAGGTATTATTGGGATCACGATTGTGTGTGTGTGTGTGTGTGTGTGTGTGTATAAGCATTAAAAGAACTAGAGGAAAGTTGTATGTTTCACTGGTGCTATGCTGCACCCTGACTGGCTCGTCTCCTCCCAAAAACCCTTCTGTAAGGGATGTCCAGTTGCCAACAGATGGGCTTTGGGTCTCCACTCCGCACTTGGCAGCTGTCTTATGTGACAAAATTAAACTCCCATATGACCCAGTACATTATCACCAGTAGCCAGCCAACCAGGAAATAATCAAACAATCATTCATACAAAGAAAAACTAGCTAAAGGCAGGAAAACAAAAACCCATATAAACAAAAAAGCACAACACTGTTAGTCTCCCCCCTGGGGTATAAGGCGATTGCACTGCTGAGATCAATATTCCTACTTCCTCCCCCTTCTGAATACCTCAGTCCTCAGTCCCAGGGTGCAGGCAACTTCAGGGCAGAGCTTAGTTTATTCAATTGGACCCCTATGTTAAGTCTTTCTGATGCAGCCCCTGCTTTATTTCACAACCGAACGTTGTTCTCTTAAATCGGCCATCACAAAAAACGAGGTTCAAGCAAAACTGTTTTTATGGGGGGAAAAATTCACGGTTGCTTTTAGCAACAACAACAAAAAATTCACTATGACCATAGAGAACCTTTCCAGGTGTCGCCACTGGGTACACTACCTCAGGGTGAGTTGCTGGATGCTCGCGTAGTGGGAAACGTGTGTACTAAGAGAACTGCGCCCAGCAAAGCTTTTTTCTGTTGTTTTTTTTTCTTGTGGGGTTTTGTTTTGGGTACCCCTTGTATTAAACTATTACAGATGGCATTATACTTCATGCTAGATTTTGAAATGTCTTCTTTGAAGATGAATGGGAAGATACTCTTCTTTAAATTGTCATTGTCAACATCGTAAACTATATGCTTGTCTGATTCAAAATGGCCAACACAAGTCCATTTCAGCTCTCTAATGGGCCAGGATATTGAACTTCACTCTTTCCATTTCATTTCTGATAACTTCCAATTTTCCTACATCCATTGTTTGTCCATTCCGAGTCCAATTATCAATAGATATTTATCACTGTTTCCTCTAACTTTGAGCCACGCCTCATCAGCAAACAAAGCTCCCAAAAGCTTACTCCTACCATGTTTTATAGTTGACTGTACTTTGAGAAGGTAGTTCTTCCTCAGTCATATTTTGAGTGACTTCCGATTGTTGGGTCAGGGACAGGCCATCTGGGCCTCAACCCTTCTCTCTGCACATCCCAGGAAATGAAGCTGGCAGACCGTTCTCGGAACTGGCTCCAAGAATAACTGTCTTTCCTCCCCACCTGCAATGGCTGGACAATTGGACTCAGGGAGAACATGACAGCAGTGGAAAATCCCCAGCAGCTGTAGCCCCAACCCCTTGTCAAAGGGACCCTCCTCGGCCTCTCCTTTAAAAACCCACCACTCTCCTCACTGGGCTACTTGCTAGAACACAGAACCTCATCCCGGAACTTCTTTTCTAATAAAGAGCTGTGACAGCCTCTTACCTTTTTTTCTCTCTTTGTTTGTCCTCTTGCCCCAGTTTACCTCTCCTTGGGTGCCAAAACCCGGGGTTAGTAAAGAGGTGTCTTGACATTGCCCTGCCTGCCCTTGGGCGAGTGCAGCGCCCCTTTCCTCCAACCCCCCCCTTCCTTCAGACCAGAACTTTTCAGCTGCCATCCTGTCCATCTATGAGTGAGTACCTCACTAAGTTATATCTCTGCTATTTTATCTCTCCTTATTGTGGTTGCCCCTCACCATCAGTTCCCTCCGCTACCCCTCAACTTCCAACCACCCCTCTCCAACCCTCCCCCCGCCCCCAGACTCCAGGCCCTGCATCCTCTCATTTGTCTTCCCCTGTCAGTCATCATACCCATTCACACCAACCCCTCCTATGCCCCCTACGGGAAGTTGCAAGCACTGAAGGTCTCCTCCATGTCCACATTCCCTTCTCTCTCCCTAACTTATCCCAAATTTAAAAGCACTGAAGTTCATTTTCCAATAATCCCACCACCTACATCAAAGAGTTTCGCTCTCTATCTCAAGTCTATGATTTATCATGGCAAGATTTTTTTTAGTCTTTTCATCCACTCTCACCTCAAATGAAAGAGACTGTGTTTTTGTCACTGCCCAACAGCATGCATACCAGATTCATCTTACTGACCCCAACATGCCTGTGGGTAATGAGGCAGGAACCAGGCTGGAGTTACCAGACTGATGCCCAGGCAGGGCAGGATGGCCAGGCCCGCCAAGACCAAGAGCTCCAGTGTGTCTTGGCCAGCCTCTAGGCAATTTCTCACAAAGCAGTTAATTTTAATAAGCTCAGGGAGATTACTCAAAGGCCAAATGAAAATCTGGCAGCTTAAAAATTTTTTTTTCTGGCAGCATTTTTAAATGGCCTGACTAAAGCCCTTACCCAATACACCCACCTATACCCAACCTCACCAGCAGGGGACATTGTCCTCGCCACACATTTCATTACTCAATCAGCTCCAGACATTAAAAACATTTTTTTAAAAAGGCCAAAGACAGCCCTCGGACTCCTGTCTGGTACCTGGTAAATATGGCTTTTAAAGACTTTAATACCAGAGAGAAGCAGGCAGAGGCAGACAGGGAGTCCCTAAATTGCCAGAAGGCAAGCTTATAGAACCAATACTTGATTTCAGCCCTGAGGCCCTCGGGAACCAAGAAGAAGTCGGCATCCTCCTCAGGCCCTGGGAACAGCAGTTTCAGACACTATCTGGAAGCCTGCTTCAAGTGTGGCCAGCAAGGTCCCTGGGCCAAATACTGCCCACGACCTGGTCAACTCAACAAGCCTTGTCTGGCATGTGACTAATGGGGCCACTGGAGAACTCACTGTCCTTTGGCACCCAGCCATGGAAGGCCAGTCCCTCCAAGCCCTGACCCACCAAGCCCTGAGCCACTGGGCTTAGCTGCCATGGATTGACAGAGCCTGGACTCAATGATCTCAATCACCCTTGCCTTGCCTGGGGTAACAATCACGGTAGCAGGTAAGGTTTTGTCCTTTCTGGTAGATACAGGGCCTGCCTTCTCTGTTTTGCCTTCCTTTTCTGGTCCTTTACCGTCTTTCCCAGGTCTCTGTCATGGGAACTGATAGCTGTCCTGCTCACCCATTGTCCACTGGGCCCCTTATATGTCGGGTAGATAGCAGGCCAGTTACGAAAAAAAAAAAAAGATAGAGACAGTAAGTTTTAAATAGTCACAAAAGTATACAAAAAGCTGTTAGCCAAGAAGTTAATGAGAACGAAGCAATGAACGTGTTCATTAGAATCACAGAAAATGCAGAATAGTAAACAATCCTTGGCTAACCAGCTACCGGCAGTAGATAGTCCTTCACCCAAGAAAACACCCCAGTAGCTCATTCGCCTGGTTAAAAGTAATCCAGGAAGCTGCTGCCCTCCTCAATGTTTTAAAAGGAATCAATGCAACCACTTGCTTTCTCTGTGCCTCCCTACAGCACACATTATTAGCCGCCGTGTCCTTATTAACTTTTTCCCCATCTACCAAGTGCAGGGAGCGCCCTACACCCTTACAGGGAATTCCTTTTTATAATCCTTCCAACATAAGCAAAAACAGAACATATCCCATTTGCTATCAAAAGCCAGCAGCCTCAAGCCACCAGTGCAACAATACCCACAGCGTAACAGGGGTTCTCAGCACCCCCACCCCCCGCCAGGAATGTTCTTTTTGTGCCAATGGCACCCTTACCAAATGCATCATTGACTCTGTAACAAGCTCCTGCCTCCCAACCACTGTGGTTCCCCAAATTACTATGTATGGGACTACTGAATATAAATGGCTATGGGGTCCCCAAACCAACCCATGCAACAAAAGGGCTGTCTTCCTACCTGTATTTGTTGGCCTTAGCTTTGCCTCCTCGCTAGCATCAGTTAGGCTTTCTAGTGGGGCCCTCAGCCAAAGCGTAGTTCAGGCACAAAACTTAAAAAAAACCCCCTCTAGTTGGTCATGGATTCTACTTCAGAATCCCTAATCTCCCTACATCAACAGCTTACTTCCATAGGACAAGTAACCCTCCAAAACTGTAGGGCCCTAAATCTCCTAACCGCAGAAAAAGGAGGCACCTGCATGTTTTAAAAAGGAAAATGTTGTTACACATGAATGGATCTGCAATAGTGGCGCAGAATGTAAGAGTTCTTAATAAAATGGGGACAGAATCAGGAACCATCCACAGGACAGCACCTCATTAACATCTTGGTCTCAAAACCCTTCTGTCTCCTGGCTTCTCCCTTTGGTTGGGCTGCTAGTAGTCATGTTTTTTGTTGTTAATAGCCCCCAGTGTTTTCAACTTTCTCCAAAACAGAATAAAGGACATAACCAATGTCACTGTTAACCAGCATCTTTTACACCCTTACAGCCCCTGCCTACCAAACCTGACCCAGCACACTCCCGCTTGTAGGCCCTTGTCGCCACCCCTACCCCCTCGCCATCAGCAGGAAGTAGCCAGAAAGACTCACGTCGCCCCCATGCACCAAAAGGCCGGGATGTTGGGTCAGAGACAGGCTGTTTGGGCCTCAACCCTTCTCCCTGCACGTCCCAGGAAGCGAAGCTGGTGGCCCATTCTAGGAA
>NW_022111376.1:1711724-1712852 GCF_000313985.2 Echinops telfairi
CCTGAAGGGCTCGTGTTCTGGCGCTGCATCTGACAAGGCTCCAGTGGTAGTCATGGGATGCTCAGTATCTGACAGTGTTCCGCTCTTACCCATAAGGTTTCCAGTGGCTACTTCCTCAGGACTGGACAGCCTATTCCTCCTTCATTGTCTGTTCTTAGTCTGGAAGCTCCGCTGAGACTCGTCCACCCTACTGGTATTTGAAATATCAGTGACATCGCCTCCAGCATCACAGCAACACACGAGTCACCACAGGTCGAGAAACTGGGTGGCACGCGCAAATACACTTGCGTTGTGAACGATTCACATACAGGGATACAGAGAATGAAATGTGAGGAGTATTCCTTCACACACCCTCCTGCTGTTACGTTTTCTTTGGAAATACTGAGCTAGTTTCTCTTTCCACCTCATTTCCCATTCCT
The DNA here is from genome assembly GCF_000313985.2 of Echinops telfairi. NCBI lineage: Eukaryota > Metazoa > Chordata > Mammalia > Afrosoricida > Tenrecidae > Echinops > Echinops telfairi. The sequence continues at coordinate 1,712,144 of NW_022111376.1, forward strand.
TCCTTCCTTCCTTCCATTCATTCAACAATACCGTCTCTGCCAAAGACAGGAAACTGCGACATTGTCCTGCTGACTTTAGGCCCTACTGGTGTGCTGGAGACATTTCATTACCACCCAGTTGTCACCCAAGGGGTGAGGAGGCAGGCACCAAGATCTCACAGCCCAGGGTATGCATTCATATATTGTCTGGGATGGAAAGTCACACTGGACTCATAAAGCACAAAATCGCAATAAAGATGGTTGTTACTCACAGATCCTAAGGGTGCGTGGCATGCCAGTAGGCCACTCAGGGAGGATGTGGGCGGCGAGATCTCTCGGAGCTAGGGTGGTGTTTTTGTTTGGTAACACCAAGTCCGTTGCAACGCATCGTGACCCTGTGTGCAACAGAACAACACACTGCCGGGTCCTGTGTCATTCTTGCAATTTTCCTCACGTTTGAGTCCATCGTTGCAGTCCTGTGTCAACCCACCTTGTCCGGGGCCTTCCTCCTTTTTGCTGCCCCTCTTCTTTACCAAGTATCGTGGGCATCACCAGGGACTGGTCTCTCCTCAAAACACGTCCAGAGTTTGTGAAAGGAAGGCTCACAATCCTCACTTCCAAGGGACATTCTGGCTGTACTTCTTCCAAGACAGATTTGGTTGTTGATTTGGTTGTCCTCGGTACTTCCAAGCTTCTTTGCCAGCATCATAATGCAAATGCATCGTTCTTC
>NW_022111376.1:1713346-1715501 GCF_000313985.2 Echinops telfairi
AACTGTACTCAGTGGCGGAGAAGCTGGAGTGTTCATCTTCCAACTTTGCCCAGTCTGTGGTCTGTCTTTGGATCTGCGATAATTGACTGAACAGTGACGATGGCTGCTTTGATTTTTGTCTGCAGTTCTCTGAGTTCTTCCATATGCAGCAAGCGAAGAATCTGAGCCTCTTCACTAAGAACTGCATCTCCGGTGTCAAAACCAAGACTGTGCTTGCCTAAAGCAACAGGCAAGCCCTCTTTTGTTTCATGAGCTTAAGCAACTGCATCCTGCTTCAAGCGCTCCTGAACCAAAATTCAAACTGCCTTTAGCATTCCCAGGTAATCACCATGGTAGACAAAGCCATTGCTCCAGCCTTGAAATCAGTGTCATTTGCATCCAAGTTGACCAGTGGCTCTGCATTTGTAGCTACATTGTCAGCATTTTTTGCATTATGGGGAACTGGGTCCTTGTATTTTTCAGCATTAGTTCCATATTCTAATCTAACAGCTAAGCCAAGAAGGCAGTCAATTGCTTCTTGTCGATCTTGGATCTTGAAAAGACAGTTAACATCTTTGAGATACTTTTCTAAGAACTTGGGCCAATCATTGCTGGGCATGTTTTTTAAATTTCCTCTGTCTTCAGTCTTGTCCTGTCTGATTTTCTGGGCTTCAAGCCACACAATAAAATTTCTAATTCTGTGGCATCTTTGCAGTGGAAGCCGGCAGGTTTGTGGTAGTCTAGGGCAGTCAACTTGTGTCCAAACATGGTCCGAGCTTCCCACAGCGGTCCCCCGCACTGCAGCTAGGAGACGGCTTTAGCTGTTGTTTTCAAAATACACACACTGTTTATATTTACACAGCTTATCTCAAGATCTTTTTTCCACCAACAATTTTTGGCATATAATTCACACATCACAGAATGGAATAGTTTAATCGCATCAAGAAGAGTTGTACAATCATCACCACAATCCGTTTTATAGCATTTTCTTCCTTCTTGCATTCATTCATTTTTTTTGCATTCATTCTTATTAGCTCTCCACTTCCCTCTCACCCTCCCCTGCCATTTTCCTATCCTGGATTGCATATGCAGAAAAACATTAAAAAGCAAACAAACAAATAAGTAACAAGAATAACAAAGTATACAATCCGAAATCGAATGAGGGATCAGTATCAGAGCCTAAATTTTGAGCATTCAGTGTGCAGAAGATCATGGATGACAGTGGGAGCCCAAGATGAATTTGTGGAGCTACATAGGAATTAAGCCTCTGGCGAAATCTCCCTATCTAAAATCGAAGGTGATCCCTAAACAGAGTGCTTGGGAGAGAGGATTCTAGAAGATCAAAGGCATAAATCTGAATCGAACAATTAAAACGTTGTCAGTAGCTCCCCCCTGTGATGCAGGCTGGACCCCATCTGGTTTCCAACCTTTTCTATATTTTTGGTTTGCATTGCTTTGTTTGGTTTTTGTTTGTTCATATAAGAGTGTAACTCAGAGGTGTTATGTCAATGGAGGTCACCCTCTTGAAGCTGTGCTAAATGCTTTTCTGTTTTTTGGTATATGAAACAGCATTGATGAACCAACAGGGACAACAAGTAGAATAAGGGGTTCAGGAGGAGGCGTGTACAGTGGTGGTGGGGGGTGTGTGAAAGGGAGACCATATAGAAAAAGAATGTTTGGACACTGATAGTGGTAGCAATTGTAAAATTCTACTTGACCTGATTGAAATATGGAATGGTAAGATATATGTGTTAACTCCAACTCATAATAAAAAAGAACACAAAATAAATTAATTTTTAAAAAGAATAACAAAATAAACATAAAAACTTCAATAGAAAAGAAAGTAGAGAAAATGCTTTGGAAGATGGCAACTGAGTAACACATACCAGATGGACTCCGTAGAAGTCAGCGCAAGAGACTCACTGAGTGGAAAGTTCCACACTGCTGGGTCACAGGAGGAGTATCGTAGGGATAAGTAGCCACAGATCCACTAGGTTTTGAGGAGCTATGGGCTTTTGGCTTACTACAGTGGAGGCAAGCTAAGGCTTAACCTTAACCCTGCCACCGTCTCGGCCAGAGCCGGGCTCCTTTGGCCAGTCCAAAGTCTGGGCAGGGCTTAACCCCCTAGCCTCAGAGTCTGGCAATCAGGGCTCAGCTTTATCTTTACTTTTGTTTC
>NW_022111376.1:1730193-1731428 GCF_000313985.2 Echinops telfairi
CTCCCAGGTCATGTAATTTCTAATGCAGTCTCCCTAGCTAGGAGGTGGTGTGCATGTTTACTGCTTATGATCCCTGCATCACCCCTTTATTGGTACATCGTAAAGGACACATGCATGGTCAAGAAGAACAGCCTGGGACCCGCACAGGGACATTTCCACACTGTCTGATAGGGTACCTAAGAGGCCCTGGGACTTGGAACTACTTAATGGCCGTGAAACCAGGGACTGCTGACCGACCACAAGGTAGGCGTTTTGAACCCGCTGGCCGATCTGAGTCATAAAACGGAGGCTTTCTGCTCCTGTGATGATGAATAGCCTGGGAAACCCACAGGGAAAGGGCCATGGTGTGAGAGGTATCCTAGGAGTCAGACTTGACCCCGTTGCCACTGAATCATGCCTGATGGCACTGTTGGGTCAACATGGCACTGCCAACCCCATGGCTGCCAGTGCGAACCTAAGAGATGCTCCCTGGCAGGAAGATGGGGGCATTCAGACCCAACAGCGAGCCTACGTGAGGTATCTCACTCTGTAAGCCTTCAGGGGAACAGACAGTCTCATCCTAGTTTGAACCACAGTCCTTCAGAAACACCCCTTCCCTCTCCCCAGGGCTTACCCACGAGCCCCAACAAGGCTTCTTTTCAGCCTTGGAGGTCTGAAATAGACAGGGTGGCTGTAAGCTGTAATTGTCTGGAAGGCAGGGGGTTTTCATGTAAAAGCACCAGTCCCTCTACTGGATCATGATGTAAGGGTGTCTGCTGCCCTAAAGATTCCCAGCCAGAGAAACCCCCAGGAGCAGGTGCCTCTGTCACTAGAAGGGTCACCAGACGTTGGAGTCTTCTTGACGGCCCCGGCATGGAGGAGGCGGAGTGGACCTGAAGGCAGGGGGTTTGGGGAGGGTGATCAAGGCATTACAAGCATAGCAGTGATTCATCATCCACGGGCATTCTAGAGCCCCCGCACTGAGTTCCTAATCCCCCCGGGACCCCACTTGACATTGGCCTTTCCCTCTTTCTGCAGATTCTCCAAAACCACGTTGTTGAAACTTATCACTTGATCTTTCTTCTGATGAAGTCTAAAGTTGATTCAGTTTTTTAATATTTTCTGCTTTCTTTTGTTTGAGGTCTTTCTCTGTTTTGTTCTCCTTTGGGGTTTTCTTGGCTTTATTTATAGTCTGTGTTTTGCATGACTTTCTGTATAAGAAACCCAGCATAGGAAACTTTACAGAGACAGTAACT
>NW_022111376.1:1731528-1735392 GCF_000313985.2 Echinops telfairi
GAGAAGGAGAAAGAAAAGAATGTTCTGAAATTGTGATGATGATTGTACAACTCTTCTTAATAGGATTGAACCGTTAAATCGTATGCTGTGTCAATGACATGGCAATAAATCTTGTAAAACAGAGGTTGTGGGATGGATGACTGAAAATGATCATCATGAAAAGTAGAAGACATACACAACTCACCAAAATTGGCACTCAAGTGACAAGAAGCACAGGGCAAAAAATGCTCACGACCACCAGCCATCTGGGAATTGCAGACGGAAACAACAGTGAGTTAAATCACGGTACACTCACAAAGATAGCCTAGTTACAAGACACAAACAAATGGTGGGCTTGTAAGCATGTGTGACTATTGTTAAAATCCTCCTCTTCAGAGGTAACCCTTTGGTGAGCGAATCTTTAAATGGGTGAGGACACGCCTGCAAAGATGGAGCTGAAAAGATAAGCCCCACCCAGCGTCGTGAGTGCTCAGGATCTTCAAAGATGAAGAGACTACAGTAGGGCACTGTTGATAGATGTGACATAAAAAGGAACCCTTTGGTTTTGGGTTTTTTTTTTTTTTTAATTTTGAATAAGTGGCTTGTGTCAGAAAGTGAAAAAAGTTTGCAGCCACGAAGTCACTCTCCTCTCTAGGACTGAACGTTAAAGGGAACCTGTGGGCAGGCTGAAATGCTTGCTAGGTGTCTACCTGGATCCACTTGTTGAGTGGAAGTGAGATAAGTGCAGCCATAAAGAGATGGGTTGACGGTTGCCACTGACAACCGTGGACCTGGTTCACAGGGACTAGAGGAGAAGGCAAGCTGATTTGACTGGTCTGAACTTATCAGTTAGCCCCAATTGGGCTGGGGTTTTTGAGAATTTGTCATTCTGCCCACAGTCTAAATACAAGGCGACCAATGGGCACCCTGGTGAGCCTAAGAAAGGCGGCCCACACTGAGTAGACAAGAACCTGACCAGATGAAGGATCATTTTTTGAGCCTGTGAATTGGTGCCTATTGCTGCTGACTTTATGGACGGCCTGCCCTGATGTGACTCTGCTTACAGATGCAGACTCACAGTGTTCCCACTGGAATGTGGATTCTTTACATCAAAGAATGTGCTTGACTCCTCACAGCACTGGGTTGATAAAAGTGGGCAGCATAGAAATTGGATATCCACAATGGGGTGGATAAAGGCATGAATTTGCTGGCTTACAAACATCCACAGGTGGGGGAATATATTCATAGGATTTTAGGATTAGGGTGTAGGTGCTCACTTAACTACAACTGTAGGCATAGAATACTGTTGTGTTGTTCAATTATACTATACTATGTTTCAGTGAGGCTGGCACCTATTTAATTGTATGCATTTTAGTTTTATCCCCTTAGGTACAAGTATGATTTTATTATTGTTCTGTGTAATATTGTAAATGGCTAAGTAGTTGTGCAAAAGTGTCAAGTTGACAAGGCGTGGTCTTGTGGCAGTTACGTGATCTCCTGTCAACTTGACCGAAGAGGTTGAGTCTCGCCTATCAAGTATGTCATAGCTAATCATGCTTCTGTGTGGGCATGGCTTTCTCCTGAGGATTCTGGGAACTTCTGTCTTCCTCCCTGGAGGCGGGACACACACTCTTCTCGGGAGACAAGCCAGATGTAGCAACGCTGATGTAGTTAGAACCCTGAAGCTGGAGGAACCTCATAGAGACCCAGGCCAGCGACCAGATGCTTCCACTACCGCTACATTCATGAGACTTTCCACCAACTAGCCTGTGACCTTCCTGTATTTGGCGTCCTTACATGTGTTGTGTGAGTCTGAAGAGAAACTCATAGACTGGTATCAGGCATATGAACTAATATCAGATTTATGGACTTCACCTCGATTCGGTTGGGATGTTTTCTCAATAAACATTTGCGCTTTTATATATAGCTCTTTCTTTTACACATGAGAGGCAATGAATTTGTTTCTCTAGCCTACCCGGATTAACATACCACCTGAGGTTCTGTAGGTGTCTGAGTTCTGGGGCCCCTCACCTGTTATGGTTTTACAGGTCATAATAATTGGAGATGGGCTCAAAGAGAAAGCCCTTGGACATTAATCTGCACCATCCCAGTGTGAGAGCAGGAGACTGCTATCCCAAGGTTATGGCACTGAAAGTCTTTGGGCTTGGGTTCAAAGTTCTGGCTTTGAGGGGGCCCTACAAAAGGCAACTCAAGACTCCCGCAGAAGAAGACCAAGCAGCAACATGATGCCGTTGCTGAATGGTTAAGTTGCTCCCGTTTTCTTCTTTCCTCTAGGGGGAGCAAGTGGAATTCTTCTATGTAATTGTTTGTAGGAGAGGCTGTTTGCTAAGATAGACTTCAAGAGGTGGTATCACTGACTTAGTTACTGTTGTTAGGTGCCATCGAGTCGGTTCGGACCCACAGCGGCTTCTCTGCACAGCAGAACAAACCCTGCATGACCCTGCGCCATCTTTACCACCGGTCCCACGCCAGAGCCCCTTGTGGCAGCCGTGGTGCTGCGCCAGCTGGCTGAAGGCGTATTGGAAGCTTTGAAGGCTAGACAGGGGGACCGACATCGTCAATCTGCACGGGGACCAGGGAGCCTCGTCGTTCTTCCGAGGAGCAGCTGGTGCGTTGGAACGGCCCACCCTGTGGTTCGCTGCCCAGTGCCTCCCCCTCCGTGCCAGCAGGGCTTCTTCGGAGGGGGTCGGACACAGCCCCTGACTTCAGGCCAATATACAAATCTGATGGCCTCTGGGCCACAAGGCAGTTTTTATATGGAGACCCCGACAGTGGCGTCACCCCACATGCTCTACATGCCAGGACCATCGAATTCTTGGCCTCAGATGAGTCAGCAATCTTCATCAGTGCCATTGCCACAGCCATGCCCAGCCAATGTGCCATACCAAGTGACACAAGACTCACCACTTGTGCCACCAGCAGTGGTGACAGAAACACAACGAGCAGCAACCCAATTCCAGGCACCACCAGGGATAAGCTGCCGGGCTTACATGTGGGCTCCAGTGGGCTTCCAGGCAATGGCCCCACAGTGGGACTGGAGATACTATGGCCAGGGAGACGCTTCTTTCATCTCCCAGGGGATATTGCCCCTGGGGAACAGCAGTTGTGACAGTCAGGCAGAAGATGCAGCAAATCTCCGGAACATGGCCCCTTTGGAGCCTCAATGGCAGTGTACGTGGCCCCTGCAGGAACCTGGTAGCCCTCGGTGTACAGCTTAAAGTGGTGAATCAGCGACTCCATGGAAGTCTTCATCTCGGCTCGCTTTGGAGGAGACACTTTGGCGTCATCAACCTTGATCTCCCCGGGAGGCATCTTGTTTAAACACTGTAGGATGATCCGAAGGGACTGGCGCATCTCTTCCACCCGACACAGGTACCGATCGTAGCAGTCCCCGTAGGAACCAATGGGAACATCAAACTCCACCTGGTCATACACATCATAGGGCTGTAACTTCCGAAGGTCCCACTGGATTCCAGAGCCCCGGAGCATCACCCCACTGAAACCATAGTTAAGGGCATCCTCTGCTGTTACAACTCCGATGTCCACCATGCGATTTTGCCAGATCCTGTTGTTGGTCAGCATCTCCTCCACCTCATCAATCCGGAGAGAGAAGTTCTTAGAAAACTCATAGATGTCGTCCCCCTGTAGGGGCCAATGTCACCCCTAACCAAGATGAAGGGGCAGTGAAGCCGATGAGATGGCCCCTGTGGGGGACAGTAGAAGCCACATCCAGGAAGAAGGTCTCTTGGGACCCAAAATGATGGCCCACCTGGGGAACATCAGGAGCCATGCTGACAAAGAAGAACCAGAGAAGCAGCAGCCACAGGGGCAAAAGGCAAACGAAGCAACAGGGAAAAGCCCCTC
>NW_022111376.1:1748019-1771552 GCF_000313985.2 Echinops telfairi
GGCCTTCAGTCTAAAGAAAGGGCGGCCTTCAATTTCCACATGAGATTCCATCCCAGATTCCATTTTAGGACCTCGTTCCAAACTTTAACTACTAATAAAATGTGTGCATTGACTCTACTGTGTCTTCTGTGTCGTTTGTCTCTCAGGGCAGGTTTACAGAACGGTGATAACTTAATTCCCAATCTCTCCATCCACTGAGGTGAAGCAAGGCTCAATCTCATTTCCTGTTAGAGGGCCTCGCCTCTTCCCTCAGCAGCTATACAAGAATTGGGGGTTGAGGGCGGAGTGTGTCTTCTATGGGACCTTTAAGCTATCATGGCTGTCACTGCTACCCCCACTGTTCATCTTTCCATATGGTTCCTTGTGGATGGGCATCCCTTTGACTCGAATCAATGGGGCATGGGTAAAAGGGATATCTCTGTCTAGGCTGGAAGCCCTAATGCCTCAGGTCTGAACCTCCTACACGCACCAGGAAGCCATTCCTGTGGTGCTGCCTCCCTGCGGCCTGCAGAAGTAGAAAAGGGCATCCTCTCTTTCTGTCTTCCCTGGCACTCTGGGCCCTCATAAGCTTGTGCATAATCCTATCCAGGTGCTTAGGGTTCAGAAAGTAGCCTGCCTGTTGCCTGTGGGCTAAGAGGATACATGTTCCATGAGGGCTGGGAGCTGGGATGGTGGAAGCTGGTGGCCTGCTTGGTATAGGCACGGGGACTGGAGCAGAGAATTAAAGTGATGCTCACATGGGAGGGACGCACTGGGAGGAAGGGGTCCTCAGGGAACTCAAACCCAAAGCTAAATTTTCTGGAGATGGCTTTGTGCTTTGTGGTACTCTTGTATGTGCTAATAGCCCCTGGGGTTTGGGGAAGACGGGACACAGAGGAGACTTAGGAATGAATGTTCAGTTGCAATCCATTTTGAAGGACCGGCAGGTCATTCATCCTGTTTCATTTTTGGCTTCAAAATGGATTCGGTTGACCGTTGACAAGTCTTTCGGGTGAATGAAAGCAGACTCAGGGCTGACCTGTCGCTCAAAGCAACCTGCATATTGGGGCCTGAGTCACTGAGGCTGCCTGTTCCCATCATTCTGCTTGTTGGGGAGGGGCACACGCAAGTAAAGGGAGCAGGTTTCTGTGGTGGGAATCTGCGCTTTGTACTCTATGGACCAGAGTTTGGAGCCCTGAGAAAGTTACTGAACTCAACAACACATGTTCCCTTTCCTTAGCCTCAGGGTCCTGCTTCTGGTGCGGTGGTTGCAAATACCAGGGATTATTAGTGATCGCAAGTTACTATTGCCTGTTTACTATGTGCCGGCACACTAAGTGCAGTATCTCCTTTGATAACTATTACGTCTAATGATAACCTCTATTAATAGTTCTTTAAGGTAAATATTACCCCAATTTTATTGGTGCAGTAATTCAACATCCAAATTTGGAAATTGGTAAGGCCTGCCTTGAAAGTGAAAGCTCACAGGTTCCAATTCTGTGTTTCCCCCCCATTGAACCACACTGGTTAGCCTTTTCCCCTTACTAAGTGGATTGCTAGGCACCCTGGTGGCGTATTTGCTTACATATTCGGCTGCTAACTGGATGGTCAGCAGTTCAAAACCACCAGTTGCTCTGCGGGAGAAAGATGAGGCTAGTTTCTACCCCCGGAAAGAGTTACAGTCTCAGAAACCCACAGGAGCTGTTTTACCTTGTCCTGTAGGGTTACTATGAGTGAGAATTGACCCTATAGTCGTGAGTTTGGAGTTAGAGAAGTGGATTTCTAGCTAGAAGGCAGGGGGTTCAATACCACCAGCTGCTCCCTGGGAGAAAGATGAGACTGTTGGCTCCTGTAAAGATTTACAGCCTTGGGAAACCTATACAGGGTGGCTATGAGTTGGAATCCACTCAATGAAACAATTTGTTTTTATATTAACAGGGTCATCAATGCCTAAACCCAGTGAAATAACCACCATTGAGGGATTTTATCAGTGTAAGGCGATCTGGTGGCAGAGAGGTTAAAACACTGGGCTACTAACTGAAAGATCAGCTGTTTGAACACACTAGCTAGCTGCTCCGAGGGAGGAAGATGTGGTAGTCTGCTGCAGTCAGGAAATCCCTAAGGGGCAATTCTACGTGTCCTGCAGAATTGCTGAGTTGGAATCCACTTGATGGCAGCAGGCACAATAGTGTCAGTCGGTTGGACAGGAAGTTGCCCTTTTAGAATCTCCCACTTTGGGGGACATGTGACCAGTAGGTAGGGCCATTTATTATCTCAGTCACCAGCACTGTGAAAAAGGGTGACAATGTTGGCCGTGGGAGGAACTCGTATTTGATTCAGCAGACATACACAACGTTTGTATCTGTGTTCAATGTGATCCACATAGATCTGCCTGAGTACCAGGTGTTAGGCGTCCAAGGAATGTGCCACGGATAGTGTTCAGTGAGGCAGGAACAAGAAGAGTGACTTCGAAGGCCTCACACGTCTGCTGCAAAAGGGGGAATTGATGTCTTAGGAAACATGGTATTTAACCATGACAGAGTGAGGAAAAATATGTGCATTTTCTTATCACATGCTCTGTAAGATCCACGGCCGCAGCGTGGTAGCGGATTCCTATTAGGTGGTGCAGGCCCTGTGCGCTGCACGCTCGAGTAATTTCTGCACTTCTATCGCACGCCAGAGCAAGTGCAGTCACTGTTACTAAACCTCTCATAAGGTTCAGGATACTGAACAGCCCTGGCCTATGACCGGATGAGGATGCCGTTGAACAGATGTTCTCATGGACTATACGTTTGACTTTCCGCATTTAGGCAAAGTTGTTCGGAAGCGCAGTGCGATCCGCATCGTGCCGCTGCATGGATAGTGATACCCTCAGCGGGCCGAGCATTGTCAGCCGTCCTCTCTCCAGCAGCCCTACGCGTCCTCTGGCAGAGGCAGAGAGCAACTGTGGAAAAGCCCATGTCCACCCGCAGGTTAATTTCACAGGTGTGCAACACGATTCGGGATCTCTGGCTGGTTTCCTCACGTTGCCAATTCAGCAAACTGCACACGTTTAGGGAAGGCTTCCTAGGAGCTGAGCACCGTGCTGTCTTCTAGTTGTGATCATGACTGCCCTCAAGGACGTCCATTCTATTTGAAGAAATGTGGCTAATGTGTACCAAACTGTAGCTCTCTGCCTTCCCATAAATTATTCTCACCTAGATTTTGGTCTTTAGATGTCAGTCTTTGAAAGACACTAGCAAAGAACATTTATTAAGAAAGAATGATTTCCCCATTTAAAATGAACGACGCATATATGACTGGAAAGTGCTTGCCGACCAAGTGGCTATAATTCCAATCATAAACAATCCCTTGCCCCTTACATTTCAGATTTTTTTGTGAAAATTTAATTTACTGGGTAAATACATGTTTAGAGCACAAAGCTGTGCTTTGTACCCTATCATTGTTTTCATTTTTAAACAAATTTATGATAGAATAGACATTCCAATATTATTATGTTGCCTGCAGTCCAATCACAAGCAAGTGCAGCACTTTACTGAGCCCTGTGTCATACCTCAGCTTCCACTCACACAGCCTTTTGGAACTTCTACCCACTTTGGAAACACAAGATGAGAACCATGTCGGTAGAAAAGTCATAGTTTTAATACGTGTAAATGTCAGTCGGTGCTAAGAGATTTTAGAGGGGACCAAGTTTATTATGGACCACTTGGGGTTACGAACCATCCTTGATAAGCACATGGTTTCAACTTGTGGCCCCGCCCCGCCCCCTCAAAGCCAAGCAAACTCATGGCCATCCACTTGCTTCAGATTCAATGTTTATGAAAACTTACCGGGGAAAATCAGCTTGACTTGGCTTCAAAATAATACACAATATTAGAGCTGCATTTGTGACAGTTCCCAGCTCTTTGTTTTTTATTCATGTATCTATTTTTGGTCATAGTCTTCATTCATCACCGCATTACAAATATAATTGCACACGAGGCAGAAGCCTGTGGTTACGTTTGTGCTAGGCAGAATTTAACCATACCTCAGTGTTTATGAAACGATGGCAAAGGCTCTCTACGGGTTTTGCCTGTAAGTAAGAATTTTAGGGCATTTAATCTCATTTATTTATTAAGTTTACTGGTTATATATTTAGTTTGCTCATTTCAGTAAGCCACACTGATTCCAGGACAGGAAAATATCAAACATGTACTGAAGATTCCATACATCAACCATTCATTGCACCTCCTGATATTATCTGGACAGTTGCAAAATTTTAGAACCTATATAACCTACTTTATAAAAGGTAATTGAAATCCCCACTTATCAGTGATTGAAGCATCTCATGTGAAATGTTTATTACCTGGAATTAAAGGCAAAGAATGCCCATGTGGCACCTGCAGCGATGAAATGCATCTTACAATGTCCCGTTGCATTTTCTTTTGCTGGTTTGTAGTATTTCATTTAGATTTATAAAGCTGTGCAGGGAAACAGTTCTTGACCATTTCATTGCATTCCTTTGCCAAAATTTGGTGCTTGTGATGTAGAGATCAAAAGTGTCATCCAGGTTTCAGAACATCAGAGATTGCTTTATAAGGGTTTCAGACAAAAAAACCCCATGGACAAAAGAAAATTTTCTTAGACTTTAATCTTTTGGATTAAACTCCAGTGGTGGGATTTTATTCTTGAGTGTTCAAAAAGGAGCACAGAGTTTTGATTGGAAAAGTGGGACCTCCTTTACAAACAAGTGACATTTTGTGATACTGATCTCATACGCTGGGCTTCTCCATCCAGGATGAGGGAGGCAGAGAGAAGACTCAGTCAGTACCCACACAGGCAACTGAGTTGAAGCCAAAATAACTACATGATGACTTATTTGTTTGTCAAGTGCTAAGGTGTGAGATGAGAAGAGTTATTTTTATAAGCCAGAATGGCCAGACCATAAGATAGACAATGGAAAATAATGACTGAGAACAAAGTCAATGTCAGAAATGATATATTTGCAGCTCATCAGGAGTCACACGTTCAGCAGACATCATCCTTACAGGGGGAAGAAACCAAAACCAAACTCACTGCCAGCAAGTCACTGCTAACTCATAGTGACCCCTGTGGGTTTCCCAGACTCGAACTTGTCACCAGAGCAGAAGGCACAGGCTTTCTCCTGAGGAGCTGCTGGTGGTTTCAAACTGGCCCAATGCATAACCAGGACTCCTCATAAAAGGGAAAGGAAGGCAGCTAACCAGATGGTAGAATCTGGGGGTGCAAAGAGGAATATGATATTCCCCCTACTTTTAAGAAGTTCAAGAAGTTAGGTCCCAGGGCATTACATATGAGTATGTCAGCTCCTTAACCTCACAGGCAAGAGAAATAAAAACTGGTGGTGTGGGGGGTGAGTGGCTTTTATTGCATCTAGATCAAGGAGGACAAGGGAAATTGGATAATGAGACTTGATCTGTGTATGCAGGGCTATCCAGGATAGGAGATGCCCAGAACGCTTTAACAATACATTAATCACTGTTCTGTGACTGTAGATGGATGTGCTGATCCAGACTCCAGACCTGTAAGCTTGAGAGAACAGATGTGGACTCTATTGCAAGACTCTTACAAGATAGGATGACCAAAGAGACACAGGTTAAAGCAGTGTCCCTGATCTCAGAGGGAATATACACATAGGTGTGCTGTGAGTCAGGGTGGAACTTTTCAGATGCCAATATTAACATTGCTAGACAGGAGACCAGGAGTTCTGGTGGTGTAATGGGTTATGTGGTGGGTTGATAACTGCAAGCTCAGCAGTTCGAAAACACCAGCTCTTCCGTGGGAGAAAGACAAGGCTTTCTACTTCTGCAAAGACTACAGTCTCTGAAACCCACAGAGGCAACACTACTCTGTTCTATAGGGTCGCTGTGAGTCAGAATGGACTCAAGGGTGGTGAGATAGGAGGCTGGAATCTGAGAATGTCAGTACAGTGAACTCAGAATTAATGGTGGGATGGGCACAGGATCTACTTGGCCAGGCTGTGTTCAAACCTGACACTGATCAGTTGTATAACCTTGAGCAGGTTACTGAGCTTTTCTGAATGTTAGCTTCTCTGTTGGTAAAAAGGGGGATAGTAATAGGTCTACATCATTCTATGGTCACTATGAGTCAGAATATACACAATGGCCGTGAGTTTGGTTTTTGATTTTGGTACATAGGCTCACCATGAGTCTGAACCAACTCTCCAACAGCTAAAAACAGTAACAACCCTCCCCAGAAGAATTCTGTCCTCTTTGATTTACACATCAGATCTGAAGTTTGGCATCCTTGAGAGACATATAGCATGTTCCTTTTAAATGTTCTTTAGTTTGGGGAAGTCTGAAGGGACAAGATCAGGGCTGTAGGATAGTGGGGTAAGTCTTCCCTATAAAATTCTTGTAGGACAGCCCTTGCCACCCGCAAAGAATGAGCAGGTGTGCGCTGTGATGGGAAAAAAAATTCCTTGGGGCTACATCAGAAGGACTTAACATAGAGTCCCGGCACAAAGAACCGAGCCCTGCCTTGAAGGTGCCTGGACCCTTGGTCTGAAGACTTGGGTACTCAGATAGGAGAGGAAGTAGGGAGTAGGCACATTGGGGCTGTAGAAGTGGCAGTCATTGGACTTTGGGGGGAACCCCAGGCTTGGTGAGTGTCCCATGGAAAGGGACCCCGAATCACCATATATTTAGTACTTTGATGCCCCCGTCGCAGTGTGACATGACAGGTTTTGATCTGTTGGACAGGGATCTGAACTTGGAACAATTGATCCAGGAAGTTCCCCCCTGGAATCAGTTTCCATACTTGGTGTAAACAAGGCTCAGTCAGATGGGACATGGAACTGTGTGGAGCAATAACTCATGGGTTGCCACTCCTGAAGGATCTGTGCTCACATAGACTCCTCATTCTCAATCTAGTCAGATCAAGCCACTGGCAGATCCCCTCTAGCCATGGGCAAGGGTCTCGAACTGCTTCACTATCCCTCAGAGATCCTTGTAATCGTTATGATACTAGATCAACGTGATAGTTGATCAACAATTGACCTCCGTATTGACCCAACCTGAAAGTGTTCTAGGTGCAAGAATTTATAGTTTCCTCAATGACAAAAAGTTCTTCCCCAGCTGTTTAAATATAGATGGTGATCTTGTCTTTCTTATTCATTATTTTTATATTTACCTTTATATTATTTCATTGTTTTAACCTTAACACTTTATTTTGTTTCTGTTTTTGATTGTGTCTGTTGGATTTTCCAGTTTATGAAGCACAGGAGTAGATGCATAGAGATAGGAACTGAAGCAAGGGTTTATAGGGAAGGTAAGAGTGGAGGGTGGGTGATAGTGAGGGTAAGGGCGTTGGGAGAACAAACAATGTATTCAGGAGGGGGCAAGGAGCACTAGAAGTGATTGTGATTACATAAATCTTTAAAAAGCATTTGAACATGAAAAAAAGAGAAAACATTTAAAACTTGATTGAGGTCATGATTGTACAATTCCTTTTGATACAATTGAACTATAGAATCATATGGTATGTGAATTATGTGCCAATAAAACTAAAAAAATTCCTCGTTGAAAATTTAAGGTCTTTTTTTCTCATCAATTCAGTTTTCCACTCTCATCAAACTTCTTCACAAAAAACCCGTGGTCCTCCTTGGTCCTTTGAGAAAAATATACCATGATTACCCTTGGGAATCCCCAAAACAGTCATCATAACTTTCTGAGCTGACTTATCTACCATGCATTTAGTTGGCCCAGCAAATTTCCTCAGAAACGGAGGAGTTTTAGTTGGACTTTGTTTCTTAAAGGCACCATACTGAAATGAAGACAAGTGCGTTACTGAAAGAACTAGTCTAGAGCCACCCACTGGTCACAGGGACAGGTTTAAGCACATTTTGCTGGGAACAAATGGGTGCATATATGAATAGAACACCCCCCAGGAGCAATACTTTTTGACTGACGCTTATATAGGCTTCACTGGTTTTGCTCCTCTAGAGAATGCAGCCTAAGACAGGTACGATGTCTACAAGAAAACCTCGGAAGCAGGTCAAATTTTAGCTAAAACTAGAGAATTTCCCTCGAGTCATGACAAAGGAAACATGAGTACAATGAAAAGGAATTGTACCGAGTAGACAGAGATTTTAAAGAATTGTGTGTCTCTAGTGGGTTGTGCAGGCTTAGAGTAGAAGTTGAGTTAGACTTCCCACCATCACACGCCCACAGCTCTATCCTTTCCTTTTTCACAGGCCTGAAGTCAGTGGTGCTGGGGTTTCCTTGTCCCTTTTCCTCACTGGACTGTGCTCGACTTGCGGGGTGCGCATGGTGCTTTCCTTCCTCCCAAGCTAAGTTCCTAGGACAGTGTCTGGCCCCATGACCTGGTCATGAACGTCCCTTGAGAGAATAAGAACATTTAATGCAGGCTTAGCTCAACACACACGAGAACCCTGTCTTTGACTTCTCACTTACAAGAACGAATTGAAAAAGTGGCCTTAGAAATCAATGCATCAGAAGGTGCTTTTTTGGGTGTTGTTGTTTGTTCCAATTTCTTTTCAGAGAGTGCTTTTTCTCTTTCTCATTTAGGTAAAGGAAGTGAAGCTGAGTGAGTGCTGTGAGAATGCGTTAACTCACCGCAGGTGACCACATCATAACATTGTCACAGGAGAATCCACACCAGTAGATGAGCTGGTTGGAGAACAAAGTTAGCTTTGAAAGGCCAGAGAAAAAGACTTTTTGACATGTCAAATCCACTCTATAAAACTGGCCACCCTTCACATCATCCCTTTAATGGACCTGAGCCTAGGAGTTTCAAAATGAAGACTAACAGCACTTCAGACAGGGTGTCCAAAGGCAAAATCCTGGCACTTCTCAGAGACCTCAGGAGATGAAAACGTTGGAAAAGAAGCCACTTTCAAGTGTGGCTGGCACTTTTTCTAACTTGAATGCGATCATATTTTATTTAAGTGGCATCTGTCTAAAAGGCTGTCCTTTGCTTTAAACTGTGAAGAGATCTTCCTCCACATCATGGTTTTTATTTCTTAGTTTATTTTCAGGCAACAAGAACAAAACATATCTTCCCTATTGGGTGAGGCTTGAGAAAACTGCTCTTGCTTCTTCCACATAAAGGAGCTTGGTACTCTCCCCCTCCACTCCCCTTCGTATTGTTTTTTTTCAGTCAAGCATGCATGGCTTTCGTTGAAAGGACAGAATTAAAGCTAGCAATGGCCTTGAGGGTCATCTAATTCAACTCTATTCTAAAGATGGGTAAAATGAAGGCCAAAGAGAGGAAGTTAATTTACTGGGAGGACAGGGAGTATAATTTGACTGTCTTAATTAGTTGACTTATGTGCATTGCAAATCTTCTGGCTGTTTAAAATTTGTACAGGAGGCATGTAGAACTAAATTTGTGTCCGCACGTGTCTTTGTAGGGAGCCCTAGTGGTGCAGTGGTGAATGGTTTAGCTGTTAATCCAAAGGTGGGCAGTGGGACCGCACCAGCAGCTCCACAGGAGAAGGAGGTGACAGACTGCATCTGTAAATCTTTACAGCCTTGGAAACCCGATGGGGCACTTTATTTTGTCCTATAGGGTCGCTATGGATCAGAACCAACACCATAGACACAGATTAGGTTTGATGTGAGTTTGTTTGCATAAAAGAGCATATGAATATTATTTAAGTTTTCTGTTTTCAGAGCATTAATTTCATTCATACAGCAAATATTATTGACTGGATGGCAACTAACAAGAAGGACAAGTGCCAAGCACCAGGGACAGAATGATTAAGAATACACAGAAAGTCCCACTATCAGGCATCTTACAATCTTGTGGGAGAAACAATAAGTAATAATCAGATGATCCACCTCTCAGTGGACAGAATTGTTCTCAGATCTGAGTCAGTTGGAGTCTCCCCCTCTCTATCCCTCTGCTCTCATCCCTGCCACCACCACCCCTTCTTGTGGATCTGCAGAGAGAAGAGAACGAAACCATTTCAAACCCCTCTTGCTCCACATCTATTTGGGTCACTGTGAATTGGAACCGACTCAATGCCAGTGAGTTTGGTTTTCTGGGTTTGGCGCTACATCTCAAGGTCAGTGTGCAGTGCTCAATTTGCTAAAGTCGGGTTTTATATCAGCGTAGCACTGGAGTAGAGATGTGAGCATTTGTCATCAACAGGGTAATAATGGGCTGGCTCAGCTGTCAGTTTGCTTGTGAGATGACAATGACTACCTGAATGTGATAGTTGTACTATTACATCATAATTTATCTGTGCTTTTTCTTTTAATATGATCTTTATTTGTACTGAATCCATCGGACCTGGCTGCTTTGACAGGTGTGTTCTTTTAGCACCACAGAACAAAACAGAGAAAGAAAAGAAGAATTCATGGTACACTTTTGCTGTCAGATCTGGGTTTCTCTGTGCCTCAATTTGTGGATGATTTGTTCAGGGTTGTTCAGCTACAGAAAAGGCTTAGGTATTTCTTTTCTTTTCTTCTTCTTTTTTAATCTATGCGACACCGAATGTTCTTACAGCTTACCCCATAGCCCATATGTCGGATACCAATCTATAAAGCCCTCTTCAGAATCAGGACACACATGCAATGACGCCGGATGCAGGAAGATCACAGGCCAGTGGGTGGGAAGTTTGGTGGATCCAGTGGTGTTGTAAGCCTCTCAGTACTGCCAGGGGCCTCCACGTGGCTCCTCCAGCTCAGGGCACTAGTAGAGCTCCATGTGTCTTGCCAGCTACAATGTCTCTCAGGGAGTGAATGTGTGTCCTTCCTCCAGCGAGGTAATTATCTTCCTCATACCTCTAATTGAGGTCATCAAGCTGCGACCTGATTAACGGGCTAAACTCCACCCCTTCATTCTTAATCCTCTCAAATTGACAACAGATTATATAACTACAACCAGCAGATTCTGAATTAATTACAAATAAGCAGAAATGTACTGATATCTTCAGTTAAGAAGGAGAGTTGTTCCTTGTTGCCTCTTTAATCTTGAAAGATTGTTCTTATGCATTTTGTGTAGGTAGAAAATACCTGGTTCAGTCACAGGGCAGCTATGTGAATCTAATCCACGGATAAGCTAATTGAGGTTTGGAAAAAAATCCTTCCTACTGAGCTTTCAACCTTGCCATATACTCAAAGAACTTGTCACTTGACGTTGTGGAAATTATCCGACAGACTATTTAAACTCTGATGTTCGAAGTAGTTTACATAGTGTAAAGGTACATGTACTAGACTATTGAACTCAAGACATGAAACAGGCGCAGCCTAGTGAAAACCGAGGATGTTTGTTTGGGGGAAATATCATTTAAAAGTATATTTGGAAATAGAATCAATGTTTTTCATTGCAGAGAGGACATGAGGTTGAGATAACAACAACTAATGACAGTGGAGAATGCTTTGAAGAAGAACACATATTCCCTAGAAAAAAACAGAATTAAAAGACACGGCACAAGTAGGAGCATTGGCAAGATGATTAAAAATAGGTTTCGTGACTGAGTGCTGAATGCTGGGTCTTGTATACATCAAAGGACACACGGTTGTCCACAGAAAGGCAAAGCACATGATACATTCTCTGATCTATGGTCCATTAGATAGATAAAGCTGGAACATCTTTGGACATAGATGATATTTTTTGTACCTCAGCCAGGTTTTTGAAACCTTGGACAAGCTGATAGGAAAAAAATTAATCTTTGCTCAGAACAAAGATTGGTCCCGGAGCCCTGGTGCTGATGTGGGATAAGCATGGGGCTGCTAACCCAAAGCTCAGCAGTTTAACCCCCGCCAGCTGCTCTGCAGGAGCAGAAAGATGTATGGCTTCCGGAAAGATGTGTAGTTTCAGAAATTCAATATTGGGTCACTATGAGTTAGAGTCACCTGTTGTCAGTGGGTAAGATTGTTTAAGACGGCTGCATGAGGGAGGAGGAGGAAGAACGAGAGCTTATAGGATGCCTGCTGTTCACCTCCTACCTCTCACTGTGTAGGAGCCTCGTGGCTTTGTTCAGTAGTGATGACTTGCTGATACTCATCATTTTGGTGTTTGGATCTCAGAGCTTCTGGGCTTTCCATTCTTTGTCAGTGTGTTACTGGCCACCTAAGTCCACAGACAATTTGCCTCCTCTCCTCTGGAGGCTGGTTAAGCTGAGTCATCCCTGGTGGCCCGTAGAGAATGGCAGGAAAAGAAGCAGTGCAAAGGGTTTGTGGATTTTTTTCCTGTCTGTGTTGGTACTGCACTCCATATCATGCCAGGACTTTCTTCCAACTTTCTCCCCTCTCCATATAATTAGGATATGGGGAAGAGGGGGGAGGGGAACCTCGTGGCAACAACCTAGAAGCTGAACTGCTGATATGTCCTTTATTGAGCTGTGAAAAGGAGGTTTTCGGGCACATAGACAACAGACTGTTGTTTGAGTGCTTCTTTCTCCTTTTTTAACATCTGACTGAACTGGGAGTCAAAATGGCTGACTCGTGCTGGGCTGCAGCAGTGGTGCTGTCTCCCTTCTGCTTTCTTCCGTCACGGCCGGTCCAGAGTCTGCCAGGCCATGGAGGCAGTGGCCATGTATCATGGCAAAAACAGTCAAGAGCCCAAGAAAGTCTCCTGCTCACCATGGCTCTGGATGGCAGCTATTTGCTGAGGGGCTGGAGAGTATCCTGGGTGCCTACTACCTGTGTGTGCTGTGAGTATGCTGCCACTGTGGCCCAGGGCCTGGCCTGCAGCGGTCAGCTTAGTACCAGACTTGGCAACTGCAACGGCTGTGGGTCCAGGTATCGATGGTGACAGTCATGGAGGGCAGAATGACCAGAGTTCTCAGAGGCCAACTGCTCTGCTTGCTCAGTGGCCCCAAAAGATTCTCCTGGCTGTGGTGAACCACTCTTTGACCTGGGCCTGGGGATTGATGTCTTCAGTTTGCTGTGCTCCAGGAGGACCTCACCAGGGCTTCTTGGGGGTTCCCTGTAGAAAATGTCCTTTGGGATGTGGAAGCAGGACCAGGCTCCTGGTTTCAGATTTGTCCTCTAGTGGAGATCAGCAAGGTGGATCCCCAGAATGATTGACCAGATTTGGGGCCACTAGCTCCTGAGAAAAGGCAAGGCCACCCTTCACCTTTCTAAAGAGGCCATTGCAAAGGAAGACCATGGAATTCACGGAGAGGAGGAAGGCTCAGGACTTGAGTCCATGGCTAGGAGAATACAAAGCCACTTAGGTCAGATTGGCTCTGAAGTGGTGGCTGTGAACAGCACTGCCTGCCTGAATCTGTTCCTTTAACTATCTTCAGAGAAGCTGTGTAGGGTCTGGGGGTTTCAGAGAGGATCCTTTGTGAGAGAAAATAAAAGCCAGGACTGAGTAGCGTAAGAAAGGACACAGAGGGAACATCCTTGTGATTCACTCTTGCCATGGCCTCGGTTTGTCTCAGGTTCAGTTCTCCTTTTGAATCAGATGCTCTTTCATCATTGTCCCCGGCCTCCAGAGTCAGGCAGATGCGAGTTTGGAGCCTGTTGCTAGTCCGATGCGGGGCTCATGATCTCTGGCTAGTTAACCTGTTGGTTCCTCTGGTTTCGCATTCATAAAATGAGTACACAATTAACGCAGGATGGTGAGGGTTAAATCTTCTCAACGCACTGCCAGCAAGTCGGTTCCGACTCCTAGTGACTCTATAGGACACCGTGGGTAGAAGTGCTCTCTGTGAGTTTTGGAGACTGTACCTCTTTATGGGAGTAAAACAGCTTCGTCTTTCTCCCTTAAACGAATGCCCTAATGCACGAAAAAAATTCAGCACAGGACCAGGGGTTGCAGGTTCAACTAAATGACAGCTACTATAATGTCTTCAAGAATCTTTATTCAGTTATAACCAGACTGCTAGAATCTAAATGTGATTATTTGATTGTAGTCCTGATTGGATATTTCAGTCATTCTTAAGATGCCCCAAACCAGTTTCTCATTTGTCTAGGACTTAAGGAAGCATGGACAGAATCAGAAAGCAACATTTATGGTGTTATTCTTTATAGTTAATGAGCACTACAAGGTATGGCATTGATTATAACATAACCACTATGTTCTTTTTTCAAGAACTTAAGAGTACATTCTAAAATCGATCCCTAGTGGGACTTTCCGAGATGGGAGGGGGAAGGAGACAGGTTATTCAGCAGTCAACAAAAAGGCATTAGACTGACTGGTGCTAGTTTGTCTCATTACCTGCTGTTTTTCTTTGGGGATAAAATCGTTGATTCATCAACAACTTTTTATAACAGTTACCTGTCATACAATCCCAGCTTTGTTCGCATAAAAACAAAAATTTTTAAAGGACAGTGCCTGGTTTACCTTAGGTCAGGAATAACAAATTCAGACCTTGTTTATTCTGCATGTTAACTTCAGCTAAGGACTTAATTTGTTCTGTCAATTTTAAGATGGTTGCTTTTAATCTTTTAACATTGATATTAATTATACTGGAGAGACCTTGCAAGCCATGATTCTGGGTGAGGAGGGGCAGAGATACTTCTGGCTGCAGAACCTGCAAGACCTAATTGTTAAAGATATAAGTGGACAACCAGATGGTAAGGCCAAAAGAGCAAGAAAACCACTTTTCCAGGAATGCCTTTAAATACACCTGTGACCTATTTTAACACGCTTTAATAGTTTGATCACAATTTGCAGAACACCTAGACTGAGATAACAGTATTAAGAAACCTGAGCTAGTCTTAGTTTAAGAAGTCTTTGACAGAAGAATGAACCTTTCATTCTGCCTTGGGCAGGGCAGCCTTGTGGTGCTAGTGGTGAGCTCAGGCAACACGTCCATTCACCTTGGCCTTGGTCAGAGTTGTGAACATGAGGGTAAAAGGGCCCTTTTCAACTTGATGCAAGTCCAGTGAGCATGGACCGCTCGACTAGGACACAGTCACCAGGTTGGAATGGGTGCACAGGGCTGCTGCTTACTGGTGGCTGGGGTACTGCCTTCCTCAAGAATTTGTGGAGTCAGTGCTGAACAATGTATACGGTTTGCAAGACGTAAGAAAATCATGATTAAGAATCTTTGCCTGCAGGTGTCCTTTGAACAATGAAGGGTTGGTGTCAGATTACCTTGACACATTTACACAACTTTTTAGCCACACACAATTTTCAAAACAAGGACAATTATTCTAACAAGATAAAACTAAAATACATACAGTGTGAAATGTACCACCCTTATTTAAACATACTATTTTATACCTGAGCAAAACAAAAATATTTTATCTTTTCATCTATGAAAGTTTGTAACCTTATGATGCCTTTATCCTCCCCAGCCCCCCACCAGTTTGGGGTATCCAATTTTATACTGCCCACTTATACTATCTTAGTGCTCTGAGGAGACAAGCATGTTCTTTGAGATGAAGAATCTTTATCCTGACTGGAACCTGTGAGTCTGCATCCATAAGCAAAGTAAAATTAGGGCAGGCTGTCCATAGAATCAGAGCAACATGCACCGATTCATAGGCTCAAAACGTTTATCTTCATCCAGTCAGGTTCTGATCAACTTAACATGGGTGCCCATGAGTTGCCTCGTCTTATCTTTTTTTGGCAATAGAAAAATATTGTTCCCTGGTTTAGTTTTCCAAATGAGGAATACACTATTTACAATTAAGTAGATCTCCAATGATGCATATTAAAATGGCAATCCTATCATTATTTGACTTCTAAATGGGGGGTGAGGGGAAATGGTAAGGCACATTTGATCTGTGAGTTTAAAACAAGCGTCTGGAGCAATGACAGATTAATTGTGCTTTTGCCTCCCAAAACGTGTGAGCACCAGAGCCTAAGAACACTTAATATTTAGTAAAACAATAAAGAATATAAAAATTACGAAGGGCAAGGAAATCATTTACTAAAGAAAATCCTTGAAGACCAGTTCACTGAAAATCAAACATACTGAGCAGTGCGTCACGCTCCTGATCCACATAAATACTAGTAACTAACAAGAACTCCAGAGGTGGCCGTTGCCTTGTCTTTGGACCATGGGCCCAGTCACAGCGTTCTTGACAACTTTAGTCCCCTTAGACTGGGTCAAGAGCTTCAGACCAGCCACTCTGATTTCATCTTCCTCCTTAGTTCCTGTGAACCTTGTTCACGGGTGTTAGTGACCAGGCTGAACCCCTTTCCTTATTGCTGCATTTCTTTCCATTTGCACGCAACAAGTGCACCCAGGTGATCACCTAGCGAGCATTTCAGGCTGCCTACAGGCTCCCTTTAATGTTCCATTCTAGAGAGGAGAGGTCCCTCGTGGCTTTAAAGTTTTTTCAGGTTCAGGAACACGCTATGAGCTTAAAATTTTAAAAGCCAGAAGGGTTCCTTTTTGTTCTGCCAATTGCAATCTTTGCCAGTGTCTGTAAATGCCCAGAACACTGACAACACTGGGTGGTGCTTATCTTTCAGAGCCTTCTTTGCAGGCCTGTCCTACACCCACTTTAAACATTCAAACTGATGGCTGAAAACAAGTAGGGTTACAAACACCATTTTAATTTCTTAATCATTATTTTCATCAATTGCTGTACTAATAACAATAGTCAGAAGAAAAGAGTAGTACCAATAAATCCAGATCCTAAACTTAATTTTTAAACACTTTAACTTAATTTTTATTTATTTTATTTGGATTCTTATTTAAACCTGTCAATAAAGCATCTGTTGGGAGTGAGCAGAAGGAGTGAAGTGTCTCCTACCTCTAAGGAGGAAAATCCATGCATCCCAAGCATGCTCAGGGCAGGGCCATGACCACACAAAGGCCTCATTGGCTATGACCCGGTTGACGGACTAAACTCAACCCCTTCACTCTTAGTCCTCACAAGTTCCAAATTGACAGCAGATTATGTAACTACCAGAGTGGACACCCCCCCCCCCCAGAGGAATGCACTACAGAGGACAACACTGAAGTGTCAGCTCAGAAAGAGATGCGAGGCTGATCAGAGTACACAGGAGCAAAGGAAAAGGGAAGGAGAGAGAGTAGAACACATCCTGGCCCAGCAAGTCCCAGGGACAATATTGCTGCTCAGAGCAGCCAATGCATAGAGAGGACCATAGGGCCGGCCCCACCATGAGACAAGATGTCCTTCACTGCTCCATATCACCAGGCACAACCCTGGAGACCCAATGCTGGATTTGTGCCCGATCAGACCTCACCACACCAGGGTGAAACACTAAGGGGAGGGCAACAGAGCAGTAAAGGAAGCAACAATGAAGTCTCCAGGGAATTTCAAAATTAGACTTTGGAGCCAGGGCATGGCACCCCATCAGACTTGACCAGAAAACACTCCTAAAGGTCAACAGACAGACCTGGAACTATTTATGGGCTTTTCTTTTCGTTCTTTCTTTTTTGGTCACTGGTCTTTTGTTGCTGTTGTAGCTTGGTAGCTCTCAGGGTAAAGAGAGACCTTCTAACAGTGAATGAGATTGAGCTTTCCTTCACCTCAGTGGATGGAAGGAAGATGGGGAATTAAGCTGTCACAGCTCTGAAGGCCTCCTCTAAGACACTCACCACATAGAGGACATGGCAGGTCAGCAAACGCACATACTTTATTAGTGGATAGGGCACAGACCAAAATCATACAAAAGTTTATCTTATTGAGCTGGATGGAATCACTTAGGAAAACCAACAGTTGCCTTTTCTTTAAACTGAAGGTTGGCCCTAACTTACTGTTTTGAGTACTAGCCCCCTCGCCATCCTGTTCCCTTCTTGCCTTGCAGAGCTTCCTCAGGGGTGCCAAGAACCTTCAGAGGACACACTGAAAAGAAACTGAGGGGCCCTGGAGCATTTCCCAAGCAGGCTTGCTCCAGTCCTGTTCTCTAACTCCAGTTAAAGTTCCATCCACTCTTGATAGTGGTCCAAGGGAATTCATTCGATGGAGGCTTGATGCACTCGGGGGCTCTGCAAATGGATTTTGGACTTTCACTGTTTTCCATAGCCTTCTGCAAGCTGGGTGCTCAGAATTTAAGCTCTAATAAAATCCCCAATAAAACAAAAATAATGATGACATCTGAGTAGTAAATATGTTTTAAAATCTGTGTAATTCACATCAAAGGAGATACTTGATTTTAGTGTGCTTTCGGAAAATTTCTAAACTCACTGCTGTCAAGTCAATGCCAGGTGTTGGTGACCGTGCAGAATACAGCAGACCTGGCCCTTTGAGTTTCAGAGAATGTAAGTCTTTATGGCAGTAAAAAGCCCCATTTGTCTTCTGATGAATGCCTGATCATTTAGAACAGCTGGCC
Source organism: Echinops telfairi (assembly GCF_000313985.2). Lineage (NCBI taxonomy): Eukaryota > Metazoa > Chordata > Mammalia > Afrosoricida > Tenrecidae > Echinops > Echinops telfairi. Next base: position 1,766,218 of record NW_022111376.1, read on the forward strand.
TTACGGTCAGCAGTCCATTCCTTAACCCACACGTATCAGGGATCCGAATAGGAGTCGGAATCACCTTGATGGCAGTGAGTTTCTTTCTCAGTAGTATTCTCAGAAGAAGTGAATAGCTCCTCGACTTGCTTTTATTATCAGTCTCCATCTATGTAGCTAAAATGTGTAGCCTCTCGTTGATTCTATTGGATTGTTTTTAAATAAAACTGATATTTTCCTCATAAAATAAAATATGCCTACATATAAATGGAAAGGAAAGGGAAAACTTGTGAGCCCCTATCTCATGTGTCTCCACATCCGAGGGAAGGAGGAGAAATGAAACTCTACAGACACATGGAAATGATTAGTCCAGTGTGCTAAAGCATGAGGCAAAGCCTCAGGTGCACAAGCCTGAAGACAGAAGAACTAGTTTGGTGTCTGACTACAGTACCAACTAGTCTGAAGTGAATCACAATCGAAAGGCCTGGATAGAGTTGGGGGAAATGTGGAACAGAACTCAAAATCACAAAAGAGACCAATCATACTGATCCAATAGAGACTGCTCACCCCCTCCCTCCCCAACAGGTCTGTGGCCCTCAGTCACCCTTCAGGCCTCTGCCAGAAAGCACACCTGGGTGAAAGTCATCACCCACTTAAGATGAAAAGGGCAGCATTCACCCAAGGATAAAGGTCAGAGGGCTAGCAAAGAAGGGGAAATGGAAAAAGGACGCACAGCATGTGAAACAAGCAATGGAGTGTTGTGGGGATTACAATGGATGAGTTGAAACTACACCAGCATGAACTGTGGACGGTAGAAATGACTATCTGCTCTGGAAACCTGCACTTAATTCACAATAGAGCATTTTCTAAAAGAAGAAAGTGAAGGAATGCACCCATGAATACGCTAAATCATTATCATCAGTTGACCTGGATTCGTGGTAACCCCAGGATGCACGAGTGGAATTCCTTAATTCCCATGCCAATTCTTCTAGGGTGCCACGCCATTCCTCTGAGTTGCCTCTGGGTGATCTCAACCCTTCTGATTAGCACCCAAATGTGTTAACCTTTTGTGCCTCCTGGAGAACCCAGGCATATGAAGGCAGTGATAAGAATTAAAAACAAAACAATTCCGTCATTGAAAACATGGTGGACCACAATTCTACTCTGACACCCAGGGGCACCCTAAGTCAGAATCCATGGGGCAGGTTTTGTTTTTATTTTTTTTTATTTCTTTGGTTACAAGTTTTTAGATGATAGGACCCATTCTTGTGTTATTTTCCATGCAAAGACAGAAGCTTATGAGTGCTGTAATTTCCTCTCAAACAGGTTGAATAATTACCATTCCCTTTTTCTCCCCTTTTAAATGGCAAGCATGTCAGAACAGAATTTGAATTCCCGCTCTACCACATGGTAACCCTGTGACCTTCAAAATGTGACTTAACTGTTCTGAGCCTAAAATTCCCATCTGTAAAACAGAGATGAGACTACCAACATCTTGTAGGATTTTAAAGAGAATTATATAAGATAATGCCACCAAGAACATCACCAAACCGAGCCCGAGAGAATCCATTTCAACACCTGGTGACTCCACTAGTTAGAGGAGAGCTGTATTCCATAGGGTTTTCCCTGGCTGATTTTCAGAAATAGACTGTCAGGCCTTTCTTCTGGGCCACCTCTGGATTCACTCAAGCATTGATCCTTTCAGTCAGCAGCCGAGTGTGTTACTGTCTGTTCCCCTGAATATTTAGGAATGTATTCTATGTTTTACCCCCAACGACATAGATCTGAATCTTGCCCTGAAAGTAACAAATGTCAAACGTCAGGGCCATGGGGAAAAGGAAGAGTGAAGAGAAAGAATAGAACTAAGATAAAATCATTAGGGGAAGAAATTCACTCACTCACCCCCACTGCCGATGAATGGGTTTCAACTCACAGGGATCCTGTGGGACAGAATAGAATTCTGCCATCCGGGTTCTAAGACAATGAGCTTCACAAAAGTAGAGTGTTAAGTCTCCCTTCCAGGGGTCCATGGGCGGGAAGGGGGAGGGGGTCCTGTTCGCCTACTTTCTGGTCAGTGGCGGAGTGATTTGGCGAAAGCTCACTCATGTTCGAATCTCTCCATGAATATCCTGAAGTTTGTTAAGCCTGTGTCCACGTGGGTCCTCGAAATTCATGCACGCTAGCTTTAAATAAACAATGAGAGAAAGAACGGTGAAGTAATACGGTAAGTCTCAAGGAGCCCTGGTGGTGGTGCGCTGGATTACACGTTGGACGGCGAGCAGAGAGGTCAGCAGTTCGAACCCGCAGGAAACTCTAAGAAAGTTGACAATGTCTGTTCCCATAAAGTTTTAAGTCTCAGGAAACCCACAGAGTCTTATACGGTCTCTATAAGTTGGAATCTACTCAATGGCAGTGAGTTTAAAGGTGTGGTTCAGAAAAAGATTATAAACCTTTAACTGAGAAAAGAAACAGTGCAATTCACTAAGGAAACATACGAAATGAAGAATTATGAGTTACAGTACATCATGCACTGTATTCATTGAAATGTGTGATGAAAATGGTAGATGGGGGTCCTAGACAAACATTTCAGTGAAACAAAGCCCAATCCAGAAAGGGAATACAAACTTGTATCTCGTGTGTGTGTGTGTGAAGAGTTTGGTAAAGATAAAACTTTCAAATCATGAAAAAGCTTGAAATATTGAACAACCATGCTGAGATATTTGTGGAAAACATATTTAGGCATCTACTGTCAAATAATACCCATTGAAAATCAATGTAGAGACAAAGGCTGTATTACTAAAATCTACAATACTCTGCTAACTTACAACAAGAAAAAAAACAATGGCCTACTCAGGAGGTGGGCAAAGGACCTGAACAGAAGTTTCTCAAGGGCAGAATTCCAAATGGCCAACAAACATATGAGAAAAGGTTCCAGATCTCCGGCCATAAGAGAAATGCAAATTAAAACAACTATGAGATACCACCTAACACCCTCAAAGACAGCCCAAGTCAAGAAATCTGAAAGGAAGAAGTGTTGGAGGGGCTGTAGAGGGATAGGAACTCTGGTCCACTGCTGATGGACCTATAGATATGTACAGCCACTGTGGAAATTGATCTGGCAATATCTAAAACAGAAGAAAATTAAGCTACCACACGACCCAGCAATCCCCCTACTGGACATATACCCAGAAGATTCAAGAAACAAACCACGGCCAGACATCTGTGCTCCAATGTTCATCGTGGCGCAGTTCACAATCGCAAGGAGTTGGAAACGACCCAGATTTCCATCAACAGAGGAATGGGTTAAAAAACTCTGGCACATATATACAATGGAGTAGTAAGCATCCCTGAAAAGCTGTGATGAGCGCATGAAGTACATGACGCATGGGAAGAACTGGAGGACATTATGCTAAGTAAGCTGAGCACAAAAGGACAAGTACAACATGAGTCCGCTGAGGTAAGCTCAAACAATCCAAAAGGGGCATAGGGAAGAAGCTTCTGTATACACACGTCCCTAGGCTAAGGTCCAGGTAATATGGCAGGGGCCAGCCTAAACTCAGGGATACATATATGGTAGCCAATTAAAAAGGGAGGGGGGAAAGACATGGGGAGCTGGGGGAACAGGGCACTAAACCACCCTCCAAGGGGAGGGTGTTGTTTATATCTCCACAGAAAAAGAGGGACCAGACTTTAACCGTGCTCTAAGACAAGAACGCAACACACTGACATGAAGCAGGGAACCAGTAGAGAGGCCTGAGGGGCTGGCTCCCTTACCAACTAGGTGGACAACTACACCCCCACCCCCGAAAATTCATTTCAGAGGACAGCACTGAAACTACAGCTCAAGGAGAGGGACTTGTCTGATTAGAACACACAGGAGCCAGCGAGGGTGGAGGGAAAAAGACTGAAGCACATCCTGGCTCACCAAGCCCTGAGGATAATATTTCTGCTCCCAGCAGCCAATGCACAGAGAGGACCATAGGGTTAGCCCCACCACGGGACACAATATTCCTCACTGATCCATAGCACCACGGGGAACAACATTGGAGACACACGTCGGGTATTGTGCCCGCTTGAGCCCACCACGCCCAAGTGAGACACTGGGGGTGTGCAACAGAGCAGCAAGGGGAGCAGAGCAATGAAGTCCCCAGGGAATACCAAAATAGAATGTGGGACCAGGGTGTGGTGCCCCATCAGACTCGACTGGAAAACAATTCTGAAGGACAAGAAGTAGACCTTGAGCTATGCATAGGCTTGTTGTTGTTGTAGCTATTGTTTTATTTTCTGGTGTTGCTTCGTTGTACTCAGTCTTGTGTTTGTGCATATTGTTGTCGCTGTGCGTTTATCTGGATGGGATAGGTGGGATAAACAAGCCGGAAGAGAGGACAATGGGACGACAGTTGCAGGGGACATGGGAGAGGGGGAGGCAGGGGAAAGGAAGTGGGTGTTAAGTCCAGGGACAAGGGAACGACAAGTGACTGAAAACCAATAGCAAGGAGTGTGTAGGAGGTCTGGCAGGGCTGGATCAAGGACAATGTAACCGAGAGGAATTCCTGAAACCCAAATGAAGGCTGAACACGATATTGGGGCAAAATGAAGGTAAAAAGAAAGAGAGGAAAGAACTAGGAAGCAAATGGCATTTATAGAGATGTAAGTACAGGCATATACATATGTAAATATATTTATATATGATGATGGAGAAATAGATCTATGTACATATATTTATAGGATTAGTATTAAGGAAGCAGATGCACATTCGGTCCCTACTCAAGTACTCCATCAACACAAGAACACTTTCTCATAGTCTAGCATTCTGAGATGCTCATCTTCCCAGCACAATTGCTGAAGACAAAGTGGGTGCACAAGCAAAAGTGGGAAGAATGCTGATGGTGCCCGACTATCAAAAGATATACTAACTGAGTATTAAAGGCTTGAAGATAAACAAGCAGCCATCTAGCTGAGAAACAATAAAGCCCACATGGAAAAAGCACACCAACCTGTGTGATCAAGTGATGTGGAAGGGACTAGGTATCAGGCATCAAAGAACAAAAAATCATTTTATTGTGAATGAGGCGCAGTGCAGATTGGTGACCCAAAGCCCATCTGTAGGCAACTGTACATCCCCTTATGGAAGGTTCATGGGGAGGAGATGAGCCAGTCGGGTGCAGTGTAGCACCAAGGATCATACAACTTTCCTCTAGTTCTTAAATGCTTCCTCCCTCCCACCCCCCCACTATCATGATCCCAATTCTAGCTTACAAATGTGGCTAGACTAGAGGATGAACACTGGTACAGATAGGAACTGGAAATACAGGGAATCCAGGACAGATGATCCCTTTAGGACCAGTGGTGAGAG
>NW_022111376.1:1772550-1773904 GCF_000313985.2 Echinops telfairi
CAGTCAGTTTCACACTGCCTCAGACGCTTAATGAGAATACTCACTACTGACGACTGTGCAGAAAAGTGTACATGGCCCCAAGGTGGACGGTGGAAATAACCTTTTTTTAAAAATGGAGGATACCTATTTGATAGGATGAGTAAAATAAATTGGGGGCCACTGCTACGAGGGAATTCAGAAAAACCCACTGCCATGGAGTCAAGGCCGACCAGAGTGGCAGGGCATCACACCAACAACATGCATGAACACACAAGCCCAAATCAAAATTACCCAAATCTATGGCCATTATTGGGATATCAAATGGCCAAAACCCGACACAGCCATTGAAAGTCATTGTCAATACTCAGTGTGTGCTCAGGTCAAAGTGTCCAGTAAAAAAAAGCCAACATTTCACATCACTGTGTAGTCAGTTTATTTTGTCAGGAAATCTATATACTTTATTTGTCCACGGAGATTTTCAATACCTGCTCCTTAGCTACTCTCCCGACCCCAGTTTCTGCCCATTGAAACACCTAGTGCCCCACTCTCAGAGCTGCTCAGTGTGCAAGTCTCAATTGGGCCAGATCATTTGCATTTCTAGGAAGTTCCCAGGGGATCCTGATGCTGTTGGCCCAGGATCTAGTCACTGAGAATGACAGGATTAAAAGGAGCCAACCGATCCCCAAGTCTCACACCATTCCTACGGAGCTGTCAGCACTGACCCCACCACCCACCCAGTGGCCCAAGTAGATTCTAACACAGTGACCCCACAGGATAGAATAGGACTGCTCCGGAGACGGCCTGATGTGGTACATATTTACAGGAGCAGTCGGTCTCCTCTTTCTGGCGCAGAGCTGCTAATGGGTTTATGCTGCTGGTCTTGCTGTTAGCAGCCCAGCACTTCACCCACGGCACCACCAGAGATCCCTTCAGCACACAGAGAACTTCAACACCAGCCCCCAGCCCAGAACACCTGACTTTGGGTGTCATGCCACTTTTGGTTCCCTTCCTCCACATCATCCCCTCCAAGGTGAACATCACAGTCCTCTTCCGCCCTTGGCCCTCAGCCTATACTAAGCAGGTCACCAGCCGACACTTCCCTGTGCCTCATGGGGCATTTATCTCGTTCCCCCAGTCCATAAGCTGGGGGCTTCCTAGACTCCTGAGCACCTTCCAGGGATGATGCCCTGAGGTGCGCGAGGGCAATTGTACCTGCAAGGCACAAAGACAAACTCCCCCCAAGTGACCTCAGAGGCCTCAGGGAGGCAACGCCTCAGGGGAATGGGTCTTGGTGCATGTAGAGGCCTGGACCCCAGGTACAAGTGTTCCCAGCCTGTGCAGATGCCTCCTCCACCCGTGCCCCCATAGAGATGCC
>NW_022111376.1:1775453-1777098 GCF_000313985.2 Echinops telfairi
TAAGGAGAAGAGGAGAGGAGACAAGGAACATGCTTCACAACCTCAGTCCCTGCAGGGTATCACTGTAGTGGGGGCAGCCAACCCCCTGTGACCTTCAATGCAATTGCAGGAATTCTGCACTTAACAATCTGCAAGGGAGTCCCTTAAATAAAGGGGGGGGGGGATTGGTACACATACAGATATGGGGAGGCGTCAACAAGTTCATGGAAAAAATGGAACTAAGACATGTTCTCCCCACAAACGATTTGAAGTCCCCTACTGTAACACAAAGCTGGGGAAAGGTATCTGTTATGCATTGTGTTATGTCCACACAATAGCCTAACCTTTGTGCCTGTGGCAGCTCTTCTTGGACTTCTCATTTGGTGGCTCCGACACAACAGCAGCTTCTAGGGAGAAACACAAGGCTTCAGACCGGTATATAACTTTTAACAAAACCTCCGGAACCCATTGCAGGGTTGCCATTGATTTCGGCAGGTGTGGGATGCCTGAGGTTATCACCCCTTTGAACTTACATTGAGCGGGCAGCATTAGTGTAGGCTGTAGCCTGAGTCTGTCTCATTTTCAAATAAAAGAAATTAGTCAGTGAAGCAGACATTGGGACAATGCAGGCCAAGCCAGAGACAGTTGCTCAGAGAGATGACAAAACCTTCCTCCAGGATCTACACAGAGACAGAGCCTTGTCCTAGAGCCAGCAGCCTGCATGAAGATTTCCAGCGTCCTAAACTGTGAGGATATACATGGGTTTTCCCTTATACCGGCACTAGACAATGAAGACAGGTCCATATGTGAAACCCATTTATTGGGTTAAGAGTGGTTATTGCTTGATGGGATAACGGATGATGATTTTTGGAGTTGCTTTCTTTAAAAATTTCTTAAATAATGAACAATTTACATTTTATTCCACAAGAAAAGGAAAAATAATGAAAACGAATTAAAATAAACATTTTTACAAAGACAATGATCGCAGCCTTAAAAACCCTTCAGCTTCCTGACCCCTCAGACTTAAACCCAAATCAAAAGGCCAAAGTCATGGCATGGATTCGAAGCGGACTCATAGCGACCCTGTCGGACTGGGCGATTCCATAACTGTTTATGTGTGTAAGAAGCCCCATCTTTCTCCCGCGGAGCGGCTGGTGGTTTTGAATTGCTGACCTTGCAGATTGCAGCCCAGCGGGAACCACCAGGCCAACAGGGCTCCTCCATCACACCTAACCTGGCTCATAAAGAGGAGGAAAGGTAATAGAAAATGACCTGCATTCTTTGGTGGCAAATAAGCTAGACACCAAGGACAATGAATGACAGTCATATTTAAAAAAATAAATGGGCAGGTTTGCTTGCATGACAGCAGGCCAAGTACAGGAAAACTCTGCCAAAGGGCCTGAGGTCTGGGGCCGCTTTGGTCCCATTGCGGGGAGTCAATGGCTTTCTTACCTCTTGGTGGCCAGGTGCTCTTCTCCTGGGGTGATTTCCACTCAGAGTGGCTCGCCAAGTTGGGTCTCGCAGCACCTTTCTCTTTGCCTTGGCCTCTCCGGTCCCAGGACTCTTGCTCCGACGTGCTCACTGCAGCCCAAGGGCCAAGGTCATAGAGCTTCCCCAGAACCTCCTGGGACGGGCCTAAGACTGCTGCTGCTGGTGCTGCAGAGGG
>NW_022111376.1:1778722-1780057 GCF_000313985.2 Echinops telfairi
CCCCCCTGGTGTCAGATTCATGTCAGGGTTATAGGTTGCAGATAATTGCCATATCTTTTCGGTGTCTGTCCACCTGGAAAAGGTGCTTGCTTGTGTCCCCCCACCCCCGCGCGCCCCCGCCCCCCCTTGACCTTAGCATTCCTGCAGAGTGCAGGTCCGCTGCTTTGCATACGCTCCTCAGAGTTCTGCGTGGGGTTCCCCGTGATCCCATTTACATTACGCATTTGGGTAGCAATATTGCAGACGAGAAGATGTATGTATATTCTTCTCAGCGATATTATTTGGACTCGCCGGAGGTTGCTTTGTCCCCGTAGTAATGAACTTAATGGTTTAAGGTGATGGTCTCTAGGTTTCTTCACTGTGCAGTTTGTTTGTAGTTCATGGGTAATTTGAGGGAAGATTCTATATTTTACACAAATAATGTGCACATTTTTTTAATCAGCCTTGCACTCCCTCCAACCGCCCCTGCCATTTTCCTATACGCTATGCAATTTTTTTATAGCGCCGTATAAAGTAGCGTGGTGTCTGTAAAAAAATACCTGGGGGTGGGGCGTGGGAGGGTGCAGTTGGTTAAAAAAACCCACGATGTCTGCATTATTTGTATAAAATTCAGTACATTCTATATAAATATCCCATTATTTATCAAACTTTTATCCATTTTGTCACCAATTGTTCATGCTCTTCTAACTTGATCAGACATCTTTGGTTGATTTAGTGGCATGTTATTGTAAAAGAGCTTTCTTTTCTCCTCCAGGTAGTTATTGATCTATTTGTAAATATACATACGGCAATCAAAGTCACAAGATGACCCACCTCACAAATATAGCAGCCAAAATTCTGGAAAGAGATGATACCTGCACTTTTCTGGAGAATACTGTTGGTTACTACTTTCAAGCTCCGCTCATTCTCTTCCTGGTAAACAGAACCCCTGTGCTGCACAAAGAGCTGGATGGCCAGCCCTAGGGGAAGTCTCACGACTCGGCTCAACCAATACGACTTGCCTTTTTTTGTTTCTACAGTTTTATTGCCATATTATTCACATATCATCCAATTCAATAGTCGAATCGTATGAAAGAGTTGTGCAGTTACTACGACAATGGCTTTTAGAATATTGGCATCTTTTTGTGCTCACTGTTGTTAGCTAACCATCCCTCCCTCGCCACTACCACCCAACCATCCCTGCCACGTCTTGAGAAAATTATTTATCTAGTCACTGCCTCTATAGTTTTACCCAGCCTGGATTTCCTATAGAGAAAAGCATACAAAATAAAAACAAAAGTTAAAAAAAAGCCCACCTCAGGAACAATGATAAAGTAAAACAGAGAATAACGTCAA
>NW_022111376.1:1808913-1810517 GCF_000313985.2 Echinops telfairi
TTCTCTGCTTTGTCTGGGGAGAGTGTGTTCATTCCTGGACTTTCTTGACAAGGCCAGTGACCTACGGGGATCACCCCGCCATGTTTCCCAGTGTCCTACCTTGGTCCCGGTGCCACTCAAACGCATACCTGGGCTTCATCCTAGAGCACACCACAACTGCTGTCTCTGAGGCTGCAGGCTCTTCTTCTTCTCCCAAGAGCTGGTGGCATTGCTTCACTCAGGGAGGAGTGCAGCCTCTTGGGAGATCATGCACAAGGAATATTGCCCCCCTCCCCCGCCCCCAGACGTGGTGCAGGATCTCTGAACTCATAATACTCTTTCTGGTTACTCATTTGTTAAATTGAATCAAACCATCCCTGAGCAAATGGGCAGATATTCAACCCTCCATTCAGTTACAGACTTGATCACATAAGTGGACCAGAACTGCCTTGGGGCAGCAGCCAGGAAGGAGGAAGAGGGCGCTTTCTACTCCAGTAAATGGTTACAGTCTCACAGTCCAGAGGCGGGGAGCTGGAATATAGGTAGGTGCATGTCTGTTCTAGGGAAGAGTAGCTGAGGAAGCTTTGAGGAATTCCTGGTGGGGAGTGTCTTTAGAGACGTGCTGGGGAACATTGAACTAGGGTATGTGGGTTACCCCAGGAACCCAGGCCGGGCACCCTGGAATGCCGGGACAATGCCCCCTGGCTCTTTGGGGCACACGGCATGCCCCAGAGGCTGCATGGTTGAGACCCCATGCGGGAACTCCACAGGATGCACTGGGTGCTGCTGCTTCTCCTTAGTCGCAGTTTCGTCACCACTAGGGAAAAGGTCAGAGTCTCATCTCCACCTCCCCTGTCTGCAAAGGCTGTTTGTCTCCCTGCCTTGAGAGCTTGAGCCTGTTTCAACTGTGCTTACAACAGGATGCCAACAGAGAGCGTGACAGGTTAACAGGAAGCCTGGCGGCCTATAGAGGAGGGCTGTTATGAGCCTTGATGCCCTTCCTCGCCTCCCTAAGCCAATATCCAGTTCTGACCAAGTCCTGCCAATTCCACCCTGTTGCAATAACGTTATAGCACCCCATTCTTCCCGGCCCAGTACCTTCAAGCAGACACAGTTGGTTTCCCTTGACCTTAGGCTCATACCCTCTTTTCAGAAAAAAATATTACTCAGCACCACTCCTATCCTGCCACTGGCAACTAAAATATTTGGTACTATATATAGCCCATAGGCCAGGAAAAAGTGTAGGTATCTGCTTTGGCAGTTCCTCTGTGTTGTTCCAGCGCTGCCCTGCTCTCTGCGTCCCCAAGGGGAGTCCTGGACACTTTCCCATAATCTGGCCTCTCCCTCGCCAACTTGATACATGTCCCACCTGACCACAGGCCGAGCCTTCAAAAGAGAAGACCTTGTTGGCAGGCTGCTGTTTGAACGCCTTCCCCAGTATCCCCTCTCCCAAGAGGACACAGAAAAGGCTCTTTCTTTAACATGGCCTGCCCCATTTTCATGATGGGCTGTTTGGCGGCAGCCCCTGGAATTCACAGCACAGCGCTTCCCCACAGCTGCCTGTTTCCGCGTGCCCATCCTATGGTCTCTGTCTGCTGGACTCACGTGGCAAAGCACTCCTGCGC
>NW_022111376.1:1811471-1813247 GCF_000313985.2 Echinops telfairi
GACATTGCAAGGTGAGCTACTTGTTAGCTCGTTTCTGTTCCAGACCGGCTCCAGTGCCTGTGAATAGAAAGTGTGGCAACAGAGCACACACATCAGGAGGAAGAGGACCTGGGGTGAATTCTCCACAGGTCCTGAAACAACCTCTCTCTCTCTCTCTCTCTCTCTCTCTCTCTCTCTCTTCCGGTCTCTGACACAGGGTTCTTGTGTATGGAATGACCGGCACCGAAGGGGGACAGGTTGCAGGGTTCGTGAGCATCAGTCCCTGGCCAGTCTTGTGATTATTATCTGGGTGTAGTTGAGTCATGAGTTTCGGGCCTTCTCCCCTCCCCGGTCACCCCTCTCTGCCCTTCCCCTGTGCCACTTAAGACTGATCAGCATTTCTTCTCAGAGGGCCCGGTGGTAATGGACTTTGCACCTGCATTTCCCCTTGGCACACAGGAACGCTGATTTATCCGCGTGTCCGTGGCTGTGGGTCACTCAACCCCAGCAGGAGAGCCACACACATCTATGGCGCGTGCCCCACCTTTGTCCCTAACCACTGACCATACCCCTTTTGGAGTTCTGATCTCAGGGGATTTGAGGGCAATTGAACATGTTAACAAAGAAAAGAAGTTGGGGTCATGGTCAATTCCAGTGCTGCCTGGATCTTTCACATGTGGCCTTCAGCTTGGGTGCCCCTGGCCCAGGGCCTTTGAGGACTGCCAGTGCCCTACCTACCTGGCTTTCCAACTTAGCTGGGTCTCAGGGTCACCTTGGGCCTGTGTCCACAGCGCAAGCTACAGGACTCCGCTGCAGTTGGGCTGCTTCTGGGGCCCTGGGCTGGCGCCGTGGTGGTGTCATACTTCCTACCCCCTGGGCTGATACTGGAAAGGGCATCTGTTTTAAACCACCAGCTAATCTCTGGAGAAAGACGGGGTTTTGACTCCCCTGAAGAGATACAGAAGCCCTGATGGGGGCAGTTCTACTCTAACCTATGGGGTCACTATGGGTCATAGTTGACTGGATGGCAGAGGTTGTCTCTTGTCTGGTTTTGTGTTCCAGTTGGGCACATGGCTGAAACCTATGCACCTGCCCTGGTGGCACTGTAGGTTAAGCAGTGGACGGTTTACCCATGCAGATTTATACCCATGGAAGTCCCATTCAGGGCATTATGAGTGCGAAGTGACTGGATGGGTCAGTGACTATGGAGGCGTGGATGTTTTGAGGATCCGGCACAGGGTGGTGGCCCTGCCTGGTGGGCTCCAAGGGATGCAGACCTGTAGTCCTAAGAGCCCCTGGGCCTCCCCACCACGACCCGCCACCCACCTTTGCTTTGATTCCCACCCTGGTCCCCGCTTGCGCCTGTCCTACAAAGCGCCATCCTCCCCAAGCTCCAGGGCTGCTGCCACCTGAAAGCCAGGCCCAGCCCCTTACGCTCCCAGGAGGCCTGGCCAGGGCAGGGCCTGTCCCCCTAACGCCTGGTGCCTTTTTCCCATAGCTGCCCTGCTAGGCGTGGGGCGGGTAGTAGGGGGCTGAGGATGGTCCTTTTACCTGCCTGACCTGTGCTCCCCTCCCGGGAGTGCCCTGCAGGAGACACTGGAAGGGCATCCTCAGGATTGAGGGGTAGTGGCCAACTCCTGTTCCTCCTGCTCCTCCTCCCCCTGCTCCTCTTCCAGAGAGGACTACTACCCGCTCCTCCTGGACAGCACCTTCGGTGACACCCGCTCCACAGAGCAGGAACCCAGGGTCCAAGAGGGGAAGGCAGTGGTGCTTTCCATGGTGCAGGAGCAGGGACCA
>NW_022111376.1:1813347-1815383 GCF_000313985.2 Echinops telfairi
CAAGTTGAGCTCTGTGCCTATCTGTGGAGTGTCGCTTGCCCCCACTGGCCTGCAGATGCTGCCAGGAGAGGGACCGTGTGGGTTTGTGCCCTCAGAGCCTGACACTGCCTGGCAGGGAGCAGGGCTTGGTAGAAATGCTCTCCCGGGAATGAATACAGGAGCGGAAGCCTCCCCCACACTCAGAGCACCACAGGATCAGAAAGCGCCCTCCAGACATTGCAAGGCGAGCTACTTGTTAGCTCGCTTCTGTTCCAAACAGACTCCAGTGCCTGTGAAGGGCAAGCGTGGCAACAGAGCACACACATCAGGAGGAAGAGGACCTGGGGTGAATTCTCCACAGGTCCTGAAACAACAGCTCTCTCTCTCTCTCTGTCTGTCTCTCTTTTCCGGTCTCTGACACAGCGTTCTTGTGTGTGGAATGACCAGCACTGAAGGGGGACAGGTTGCAGGGTTCGTGAGCATCAGTCCCTGGCCAGTCCTGTGATTATTATCTGGGTGTAGTTGAGTCATGAGTTTCGGGCCTCCTCCCCTCCCCGGTCACCCCCCTCTGCCCTTCCCCTGTGCCACTTCAGACTGATCAGCATTTCTTCTCAGAGGGCCCGGTGGTAATGGACTGTCCACCTGCATTTCCCCTTGGCACACAGGAACGCTGATTTATCCGCGTGTCCGTGGCTGTGGGTCACTCAACCCCAGCAGGAGAGCCACACACATCTATGGCGCGTGCCCCACCTTTGTCCCTAACCACTGACCATACCCCTTTTGGAGTTCTGATCTCAGGGGATTTGAGGGCAATTGAACATGTTAACAAAGAAAAGAAGTTGGGGTCATGGTCAATTCCAGTGCTGCCTGGATCTTTCACATGTGGCCTTCAGCTTGGGTGCCCCTGGCCCAGGGCCTTTGAGGACTGCCAGTGTCCTACCTACCTGGCTTTCCAACTTAGCTGGGTCTCAGGGTCACCTTGGGCCTGTGTCCACAGCGCAAGCTACAGGACTCCGCTGCAGTTGGGCTGCTTCTGGGGCCCTGGGCTGGCGCCGTGGTGCTGTCATAGTTCCTATCCCCTGGGCTGATACTGGAAAGGGCAGCTGTTTTAAACCACCAGCTAATCTCTGGAGAAAGACGGGGTTTTGTCTCCCCTGAAGAGTTACAGAAGCCCTGCGGGGGCAGTTCTACCCTAACCTATGGGGTCACTATGTGTCATAGTTGACTGGATGGCAGAGGTTGTCTCTTGTCTAGTTTTGAGTTCCAGTTGGGCACATGACTGAAACCTATTCACCTGCCCTGGTGACACTGTAGGTTAATCAGTGGACGGTTTACCCATGCAGATTTATACCCATGGAAGTCCCATTCAGGGCATTATGAGTGCGAAGTGGCTGGATGGGTCAGTGACTATGGAGGCGTGGATGTTTTGAGGATCCAGCACAGGGTGGTGGCCCTGCCTGGTGGGCCCCAAGGGATGCAGACCTGTAGTCCCAAGAGCCCCTGGGCCTCCCCACCACGACCGGCCACCCACCTTTGCTTTGATGCCCACCTGGGTCCCCGCTTGCGCCTGTCCTACAAAGCACCATCCTCCCCAAGCTCCAGGGCTGCTGCCACCTGAAAGCCAGGCCCAGCCCCTTACGCTCCCAGGAGGCCTGGCCAGGGCAGGGCCTGCCCCCCAAACGCCCGGCGCCTTTTTCCCATAGCTGCCCTGCTAGGCGTGGGGCGGGTAGTAGGGGGCTGTGGATGGTCCTTTTGCCTGCCTGACCTGTGCTCCCCTCCCGGGAGTACCCTGCAGGAGACACTGGAAAGGCATCCTCAGGACTGAGAGGGGTAGTGGCCAACTCCTGTTCCTCCTCCTGCTCCTCCTCCCCCTGCTCCTCTTCCAGAGAGGACAACTACTCGCTCCTCCAGGACAGCACCTTCGGTGACACCCGCTCCACAGAGCAGGAACCCAGGGCCCAAGAGGGGAAGGCAGTGGTGCTTTCCATGGTGCAGGAGCAGGGACCACCTCCTGAGCCGTGAGGGGTGGGGGGCCGGGCCTGGACCCCGCGACGAGG
>NW_022111376.1:1815513-1816699 GCF_000313985.2 Echinops telfairi
CAAGACCTCTGTAGAGTGTTGAAAGGCAACGGTATTTCTTTGAGGATGAAGGTGCTCCTGGCCCATGTGATGACTTTGTGAATTGCCTCATGTGCATGTGAGAGATGGACATTGAACATAGAAGACAGAAGTAGAAACATCTACCTTTGAACTGTGGTACTTGAGAAGATTACTGAAAGGATCCAGGGCTGCCAAAAGAACAAACAAATCTATCTTAGAATAAGTATGTCCAGAATGCTGCTCCGAGGTGAGGCTGGCCAGGCCTTCCTTCACGTGCTGTTGGACATGTTCTCAGGAGAAACCAGTCCCGGGAGAAGCATATCATGCTTGGGGAAGGAAAGGACAGCGGAGTTTTGGTGGTGGCAGAAAGCCCTTAACCAGGTGGATGAACACAATGGCTGCAAGACTGAGCTCACACTGAAGAACAAGTGTGAGGATGTCTGAGGACTGGAAGTGATTCATTCTGTTGTGCGTGTCGTTCCCGTGGTTCATAACCGACTCGAAGGCACCTCACAACAGCAAGCATCACACTTCTATTTGGTGGCTGTTGTTAGGTGTCCTTGTGCCACTTCTGATCCACAGGGACTTGATCAGAACAGAAAGAAACACTGCCTGGCCCTGCTCACCTCCCCGCCGCCTCCCCCTGGGAGATGCAAACATTCCCAAGAGAGGTTGCTCACACCCTGGAGCTGGGGACCGAGCCTAGGGGAGGGACTGGTAAGGATACAGAAAGGGAGTGTGAGATACCTCAGGTGAGAAATTCCTCCGTCCTTGGCTTCTCAAGAGAAAGAATTCACGCTGAAGCCTGGTTTGGGACCCAGGTGAGATTTTATAAAGGATACAAGAAGTTTCAGGTTTTACACCTGGACTCTCAGGGCATTTCACACCCACACCTGAGTCCAGAGAACCCGCGGGATGGCCGAGGAGCAGCTGGAAAAAGAGGGAGGTGGGCTCCTGATTTTGCCTTTTCAGGGCCCTCCACAGCCATGGTACTGGTTGACCCCACTGGCTGAGGTAAGCCCACCTGGCCTAGATTGGGGCCTCTCAGGTATACCGGCTTCCTGTCCCAAAGGCCTGAATTTGTGCATGCCCTCTAGCCTGTATCGCCTTCCAACTTCCTGTAAAGGGGGAGGGAGGCCTTAGCATGTAGAGGGCCAATCCTTATTTCCTGTTCTGCTACCTAACA
>NW_022111376.1:1818950-1820228 GCF_000313985.2 Echinops telfairi
CTGAAGGCTCTGGAGCAGTTTGCCAAGAGGGGCCGAACCTCTGAGCTCCGTGGGCCCACAGCTTTGGTTTTCTGGTTGCTGGGGGAGGATGGGGCTTCATTGTTTGTCACTGCCGAAAATAAAGCTGCGAAGTAACTCCTCATACTGTTATTGGAGGGGAGTTTCTGGGGCCCAGATTTTCAATTAATTCAATAAAACGGAGGTCGGTTTAAAAAATGGAAGTCTGTTTTCTTCTCAATGCGTTCTGTCATTCAGCATTCAGGAATGCAAATATTTAGAATTGATTTTGCACCCTATACTTGTGCCTATGCATTAGTCTGCGTCTATGTAGGAAATAATACAGTTTTCACAAGGTTCGCATTAAAATTTTCTTCTACACGTTAGATTTTTTTAACTGAAATTATAGTTTACATGTTAGCCCTTCCTGTTGCTAAAACTTCCTCAAAAACAGTTTAAGTATATGCTTAAAGGGGCGTTTTCGTGGAATTGCATAGGTACCATATGCAACAAGCCACGGTGAATGACCGTAGGCTAATTGAATGCATTCAGGATTCTTTAATATAAATACCAGCTCTGAGTGTGTTGGTGGGGCAGATAGTTTCTTTCTGAACAGTGAAATGCTTATTTGAGAATTTCCATCTGTGGTGCACAAGATCATTATCATAATGAGAGTTCACAGATTCTTCCTTGTAACAGGTTATTTCCAACCATCATGCTAGCTGGTATGAAAATAATATGAAATGATGGCGACATAGAAGACTGAAACCAATTGTCCAATGATGATTAAAGTGTGTTCTATGGTTTTGGGAGGTTTGGAAAATTGCTAGGATGAGAAGGAGGCCCACAGGGGCTCAAACCGAAAATGACAACGAAAACGTTAGGAAGAGATGGTCAAACAGCGTATGCCGATAGCAAGTCTTCTTCTGGTTTTGTGTGTGGTGGTGTGTTCACTGGGTGCTGGGATGTGTTCCCGAGTCACCTAATGTATCAGGAGCAAGAAGATGAGCTTCAGTAGGAAACATTCCCCGGGACATTCCTCAAAAACCAAACCAAACTCCCTCCATGGAGTCGAGGCCGCCTCACAGGTCACCCTATTAGGACAGGGCAGACTGCCCGCAGGAGTTTCTCAGACGGTAATTCTTGATGGGAGTAGAAAGCCTGGTCTTTCTCCCACAGAACTCTGGCTGCTGGTGGTTTTCAAGGCTGAGCTTTCTGACGGCAGCCCAAGGAGCAATCCCTCTGCCACTAGCACTCACGGCAGAATCCTCGGAGGTCTTT
>NW_022111376.1:1823565-1826194 GCF_000313985.2 Echinops telfairi
CTCTTATTTTTAAAATGTTATCATTATTATTTTCTTCTTCCTGTTTCTGTTCGGTTTCCCAGGTTATGAAACACAGAAGGAGTGGATGCACAGAGTCAGTAACTGAGGCAATGATGATGCATCAGGGAGGAAGGTGGAAAGAGTGAGGGGAATGGGGGAGCACACAATGAATACAAAAGGTGGGACGGAGCTCAAAAACAGGTTGTGATGATGTACATAAAACCCTTTTTCAATGGGACTTAGCTATGGAAGCGTATGTTATGTGAATGTTACATCAAGAACATTTCCATGAAGAAAAAATTAAACCAAAATTGACCACAGGTTCCTGAGACAACCATACCAGTGGTTCGGCATAGCCTGAAAGAGCTGGTGGAGCTGGCTGACCATGGTGGTGACAGCAATCTGCAGCCTGCTGGAGTCATCTGCAGTCAGGTGACTACAGGGGAGGGGACAAGGGTTAGAGCCTGGCCTCACTGGCCCCCCTCCCACATGACCCTGCGTGCACGGCCCCCAGCAAACTCACACAGTCAGATCTCTGCAGTTCACTGAGATCTCCTTGCCAACCATCCCAAGCAGGCGCTCGGCCACTGGGAGGCGGGTCCTGTGGGCGATGTCGGCCTCTGTGCAGGACTGAAAAGGCACGGTCAGGATGTTGGCTCACCATTAAGGGGCCACGAGGCAGGCTGTGACCGCCCCCAGGCAGGGCCCTCTTCCCGCCCTGCCGCCCCCCCTTCAATTACAAGGGTGTGATGCTACCTGGACTCCATGGGTGGTGCACGGGGATGCACTCGGAGCTTGCTAAGGTCGGGGTCAAGGTCGCCCGATATCACGGGCGCTACTGTTGCCTTTTGGGTTGCACAGTCCGGCCACCGTCTTCCCGGTGGGCTGGGCTCCGAGAGGGGCGGTTCCCCAGACAGAGTCTCGTGCTCTGGGCCTTGTGGGGTGTGTTTGCGCAGGCGCACTGGCGGCCCCTCCCACGCTGGGAGGCAGAGCGTGGTGAGCACACATTCCCTGGGCGGTGGTGGTGGTGGCAGCGGCAGCAGTAGAGACAAAGGACCGGCCACATGGACTCTGAGGGCGAGGGCGCTGGCGGTGGCAGCAAAAAGGGCTCTGTGGACAACAGCCAAGGTGCTTCCGGTGACCCCGAGAGCGGGGATGTGGCTGAGGGCGCAGTGGCTCAGACCCAGGGTCCCCGGCCTGCCCAGTGCCGGGTTGTGACCAGGCTCCAGGCGCGGCACCTAGAAGAATCCTTTTGGTTGAGTTGTATCCTTTCTCTGGGCTCGGCGTCCTGGGGGGCGGCAGGGCGGGAAGAGGGGGCTTGGGGCGGTCACATCCAGCCACGTGGCCCCTTAACGGTGAGCCAGCATCCTGACCGTGCCTTTCCAGTCCTGCACAGAGGCCGACATCGCCCTCAGGACCCTCTTCCCAGTGGCCGAGCGCCTGGTTGGGATGGTCCGCAAGGAGATCTCGGTGAACGGCAGGGACCTGACTGTGTGAGTTTTCTGGGGGGCGATAACACTGGGTCGTGGGGAGTGGGGCAGTGAGGCGGGCCCTAAGCCCTGTCCACTCCCCGGTAGTCACCTGACTGCTGATGACTCCAGCAGCCTGCAGATGGCCATCGCCACCATGGTCAGCCATGTCAAGCTGCTGTTCCGGGCTGGGTGATACTACTGGCCCTGCTTTCTCAGGAACCTGTGGTCCAGCAAGGATGGCGGAGCCTCTGTGTGCTGTCCCCCGCTGTTCTGTCCCTCTGAGGCTGGAGGAGGAAGGGTGGGTCGTAACTATCTGTCCAGCACAAAATAAAACTGAGCTGCTTCTATTATGAGTCAGGTTCCTTTCTATATTGCTGTGCACCCAGGGGTCACAGCACTGGAACCTCGGATCAGAGGGCGGGTCTGGGGCTCAGATATACCTGCTGGTAAGCCAGACCGGAGACCACAGGGGACATGCACCACGACATGCACCCAGGTGTGCCACTCCTTTCAGCATTCCCTGTACAGTCTTCCCGAGTTGGCATCTACTGGCCTTCAGGGTGGTTTCCACCTGCTGCCCTTGCTACTGGCAGCCCAACGTGTAAGCCTCTGTGCCATTTAAAAGGAGCAAGGGGCCATGGTTGCAGGGGTGCAGTATCACGGCCGGAGGGCGAGAAGAGAAAAAATTATCCGAAACTGCTTACTTTGTGAAATGTTTTACCGAGTAGAAAAGCACAGAGCAACATACAGCGAGTCGTTTCACCCAAGGGGCTCAGCTTCTGTTTTCCCAGAGGGAGGCGCCCATGTCTTTTAGGTTTCAAGGGGGTACGAACTGCCCGCTAGGTTCTAGCAGCGTGGGGGACATGTGATGCTACCTGGACTCCTTGGATGGGGCACGGGGACGCATTCGGAGCTCGCTGAGGTCGGGGTCAAGGTCGCCCGGTTTCACAGGCGCTACTGTTTCCTTTTGGGTTGCACTGTCCGGCCACCATCTTCCCGGTGGGCTGGGCTCCAAGAGGGGCGGTTCCCCAGACAGTCTGTTTTACCACATGGTAAATTATCAAGGGCTCATGAGGGAGGGGGGAGCGGAAAAATGAGAACCTAATGCCGGGGGCTTAAGTGGAGAGGAAATATTTTGAGAATGATGAGGGCAATGA
>NW_022111376.1:1828017-1828999 GCF_000313985.2 Echinops telfairi
GTGGAGGGAGACCCTCATGTTTAGGAAGGAAACTGCTCAGGGATCTCAGAAAGGCTCACCGCCATCCAGTGGATTCCAACTCACAGCGACCCTATAGGACAGAGTAGAACTGACCCCAGTGAGTTTACTAATTCTTTACATGAGTAGAAAGCCACACCTTTCCCCCAAGGAGCGACTGGTGTCCTTAAACTGCTGACCTGTGATTTGTGTAAACCACTAGACACCTGGGCCCCCTGTGAGTTTTGAGATCTCCAATTCAGGTTGCTTTGAACAAGTTATTGGTCTGGAAAAATGCTATCATGTGATCTCCACCTTCATTTCTATCACCACGTCCTCATTTTCCAACTACTGTTCCTTCTCTTTTTTTCAATTTCTGCATCACAATCACGAATAATGATCATATTTTCATAGTATATGCCTTTTTGCAATGACACAAATGGTCATTATATACATGGACTTCTCCAGATGGCATACTCAAATATCAAATTCACTACATCTGTAGGAAAAGATGATCGAGCTAGCTCAATATCAGCCAAGGGCTGCATGTGGTACAGACCATCAATTGCTGAGAAGTAATTTCAAGTTAAAGCTGAAGACAATTAAAACAAGTTCGTGGGGGCCAAAAATGCCCTGAAGTATATCCCACGTGAATTTTGAGAACATCTCAAGAACAGATTTGACTCACTGAACACTAATGACAAAAGACCTGATGAGCTAAGGGAAGACGTCTAGAACGTCGTTCATGGAGAAAGCAAAGGTCATTAAAAAGGCAGGAAAGCAGGAAAATGGACATACGAAGCGACTCTGAAACTTGCTCTTAATCACAGAATAACTAAAGCAGATGGAGGAAATGATGAAGTCAAAAAGCTGAAAGCAATTTCAAAGGGCAGCTTGAGAATATATTGTCAAATATTACAATGGAATGGAGTTAGAATACCAAAAAGGGAAAATACGTTCAATACAGCTTTAGCTGAAAGAACTG
>NW_022111376.1:1829620-1836350 GCF_000313985.2 Echinops telfairi
TGGTGGTCGTGAGCATTTTTTGCCCTGTGCTTCTTGGCATTTGAGTGCCAATTTTGGTGAGTTGTGTATGTCTTCTACTTTTCATGACGCTCATTTTCATTCTTCATTCCCCCACCTTTTTTTTTCCAGGTTTTTTTGCCTTTTCTTTGCCCCGGCTTCGGTTTTACGGTTCAATCCTATTAAGAAGAGTTGTACAATCATCATCACAATTTCAGAACATTCTTTTCTTTCTCCTTCTCATTGTTAGCTCCCCATTCCCACAGGCCCTTCTCCCCCTGCCATGGTCTAGGTAATTACTTTTAAATCAGTTACTGTCTCTGTAAAATTTCCTATGCTGTGTTTCTTATACAGAAAGTCATGCAAAACACAGGCTATAAATAAAGTCAAGAAAACCCCAAAGGAGGACAAAACAGAGAAAGACCTCAAACAAAAGAAAGCAGAAAATATTAAAAAACTGAAGCAACTTTAGACGTCATCAGAAGAAAGGTCAAGTGATAAGTTTCAACAACGTGGTTTGGGAGAATCTGCAGAAAGAGGGAAAGGCCAATGTCAAGTGGGGTCCCCGGGGGATTAGGAACAACTCAGTGCGGAGCTCTAGAATGCCCGTGGATGATGAATCACTGCTACGCTTGTAATGCCTTGATCACCCTCCCCAAACCCCCTGCCTTCAGGTCCACTCCGCCTCCTCCATGCGGGGGCCGTCAAGGAGACTCCAACGTCTGGTGACCCTTCTAGTGACAGAGGCACCTGCTCCTGGGGGTTTCTCTGGCTGGGAAACTTTAGGGTAGCAGACACCCTTACATCATGATCCAGTAGAGGGACTGGTGCTTTTACATGAAAACCCCCTGCCTTCCAGACAATTACAGCTTACAGCCACCCTGTCTATTTCAGACCTCCAAGGCTGAAAAGAAGCCGTGGTGGGGCTCGCGGGTAAGCCCTGGGAAGGTGGGAGGGGTGTTCCTGAAGGACCGCAGGTGCCTGGGTCACTGGGCCAGTAGCGTCTCATGTTGCAAACCCCGACGGAGAGCTGTTGGAGCATGGTGTCCACGGCCCGGTGCAGCAGGCTCCAAGTGTCCACCGACAGGCGACTATCGGGCAGAGGTCAGGGGCCTGGGGCCAGGTCCCGGTGCTGCCCCTGGCCCGCCCACGCCACCCCCCCGCCACCCACGCCCTCACAGGGGCACATCACTGCTGGTCACCCTGAGCGCCTCGCAACCGCCCTGCAGCCCAGCTCAGGCAGGAGGAGCAGGGTCCTGCGGACGAGGTCAGCCTCTGGGAAGGACGGGACCGGCAAGGTCAGGAAGCTGGCAGGCTGTCAAGGCCCCAGCGGCTGCCCGGCACGGCCCCCTCCCCTGCCCTCCACCCCCCCTCCCCCAGGCCGCCGGCCCAGAGAAAAGGTACAGTACGTGCGGTTCGTCCCTGGATGGTGCTGCCCCTGGACCCCCCTGCCCACAGGGCGCTGGGCCCTTGCGGCCCCCACCAACCCCACCTTCATCCTGGGAATCCATAGGACAGTCCGTCCTCTCCTCGGCTGCCCCACCCCCCTCCCCCAGCACTGGGGGCCTGGACAAGCTCAGCCAGCCAACGGCCAGGGCGCCACCATCGCGCCTGCGCACACCGACCAGCCGAACAGCCGCGAGTTCCAGGGCACATGGCCGTTTCCTCGCCCGCCCCGGTTTGAGGCGGTTCCAGAAGCCCCGTCCTTGAGAGGGTCCCGTAACTGCAGTGCGCCTGCACAAAGAGAACCTCCTGAGAAAGCGCGCACATTGTGCCCCCGCGACCCTCAAAGACTGTGCCCAGTGTGCCCCAGCCTATGGTGGGGGCAAGGCGCTTCCGGGCCGGGCCCTTGTACCCCGCAGGGGTCCCAAGCTTTCACACAGGGGTAGGGTCAGGGAGGGCGGGCATCCCTTCCTGGGGACACGATAACTTTGCTCTGTGAGCCACTGAATTGATCAAGCTCTTGAGCCTCAAACACTGGCATTTGGGGACAGATGTGTGAGACCCCATGCAAAGGGGTCCTGGATCACGTGTGTCAGCCTGGATGGGCCTTCCATGGGCCGTGTCTCTCAATCCAAGTAGAAGCTGTGAATGGCACTACACCCAAATGACCCTTGCCCTGTGAGCATTGGTTGTGCATCTTAAGCAGGCGTGGTGGCTGTACTGTTAGAAAGAGCTCAAGGGGACAGCTGATGACCTATGCAAGACCCAAGCCGACTGGATGGTGGCCCATGTGGAGTGACAACAGTTAGAACGCATGGCATGCCAGGGCCGCACTCTTAAACAGATGGCTCAGTATGACCCTACAGGAAGTTTGTCTGCCTGCTGAGCTCGGCCTCTGTTCTGAAATGGGACCCTGATCCTTAGCGTTATATGGGGGCACAGCCACGGCATGCTCTGACACAGCCCAAGGGTCAATTCAACCACTGGCCAGAAAGTACAGGAGCTTAGCACAGAGGTGGGGATTCCATACACAAGAAAAACCAAACCAAATGCTGTAACCCTGCCAACCAAGAGGGGAAGCGGAAGACCCACTGTCAACCTAGGGCCAGAAGACCAACCTCCTCCTCATCTTCCTCCTCTCCCCTGAATGCCACCCTCTTCCCCCAGGCCTTCCTATCTCTCCTGGTACCAAACCCCTCCTCAATCTGCACCCCTTCTTATGAGACCCCCTTTTCCATCCAGTTACCATGCGTTCTACCAAATGAATTCCCTTCTGTAGTCACACCACGTGAAGAGGGGTAAAACTAGGCCTTCAACTGCGTTCAAGCTCACCTCACAACTCCAAAGGGCCCCCCAAAATTAGTCTTCCCTCAGCAAGTATAAGGGAGGCTGGAAACAAGGCAGATCAGGAATGAGAGAGCCCGAAGCTCTGCACCACACCAAGTATTGCCCTGAGCCTGTGATGCCCAGAGAACTAGGACTGTCCTCTGTGTCTCCAGGGGAGGCTTTGCAGAAGTGATCAGCTACACGGAGACCAGAACTTAAAGGCACAGCACCTCCTGGCTTGAGAGTCTACATGAGATATTACATGTCCTGAGAGCAGAAGGCTGTCTTGCCTTGGTTTTTGTCTTCATAGGAGTGGACTGATGCAGCATTTGTCCTTAGAGAATAACTACTTTCACTTGGCATAGTGGTTTCCAGGTCCTTCCATGTCATGAGGTGTTTCATGATGTCATCGCTGTTTTCTTGAGATGCATAGGATTCCGTTATGCATCTGTACCAGCGTTTCTTTATGCATACTTCTACCGATGTGGATTTGGGCCGTTTCGAGCTCCTTGCTATTGTGAACTGTGCTGTGATGGATAAGAGAGAGCATACTTCTGTCGGTTGGTGGTGCTGGTCTCATCCCGTTTGGCTGGCAGCCCAGGGGCGATACTGCTGGGCGGTTTCTGATTTCTATTCCCGGTTGTTTTCAGCAGTGCCATATCACTTTCTTAAATGGCTACACATGCTTACCAGCCCACCAGCCATGTGTAAGATTTCAGTGCCTCCACACCCTCCCAGACGTTTGTCTGTCCATTTGTTTGTTTGTGTAATTGGGCTATCTTTCTCGTTGTTTTCATGTACAATTCCCAGATGGCTCAGGATCATGAACATTTGGTCTGTGCTTCCTGGTCATCTTAATGTTATTTTTGGTGAGCTGTCTGTGTCTTTTACCTACTTTTGGATTGGATTATTTGTTTTAATAATGCTCCTTTTAATGCATCTATTCCACAAACTCTTTTTTAAAATGTTTTTTGGCCTATATTTCACACATCATACAATCTACCAGTTCAATCATATTGGGAAGATTTGTGCAATCATCAGCACAATGGTACGGGCCCAGCCCAGAGAAAGGAGAAAGTCAAGCTCTGCCTACAAGGTACTAGAGGCCCCAAGCTCGCCCAGCAAGCCTGCTACATAGTGCTCTTCAGCAATCTCCTCCGGGTACCAACACGCCTTCCAACACAAGTGTCGATGCACCCAACAACCCCAGCAGGGTTTCCAGACTGAAGGACCTCAGCTCTTTTTCTGGGTCAGCAAGAGCGCCATAGTCACATGCTCCAGAGGCCAGCAAGAGCCTTGAGCTGTGCTGACCCCTGCTTAAGGCTTGTAAAGGGGCCAGTCAGCTCCCGTGCCCTGTGAGTAAGCATCCTAAGCCAGTGAGCTCTCTTGCCCCCAAGCAGCAAGCTCACAGCAGTTGCCCAACTCCATGAACGGGAAGCCCATCACACCACCTGAGGTCCCGTGGGTGTCTGAGTTCTGGACCCCCTCACCTGTTACAGCTTTACAGGTCATAATCATTGGAGATGGGCTCAAAGAGAAAGCCCACCTCCTAAAACGATAGTAAATAGACTGCTCCTGATGAACGTGAGCTACGCTCTGCAGGATGGCAGCTGACAAAGCCTAACACCTCCGTGCTGCTGCCTGCGTTGG
Source organism: Echinops telfairi (assembly GCF_000313985.2). Taxonomy (NCBI): domain Eukaryota; kingdom Metazoa; phylum Chordata; class Mammalia; order Afrosoricida; family Tenrecidae; genus Echinops; species Echinops telfairi. The sequence continues at coordinate 1,834,037 of NW_022111376.1, forward strand.
ATGCCCCCTATTTGCATGGCCACCGACCAATCCTCTCTGCACTACACTGGCCAGTCCAATAGCACGTAGCCTTGTCTACCTACATGTGTTTCCTTAGGAGCCGCACCTGCTCATAGGTGTCTGCTCCAGACTGCGCCTCTGGGCCCAACCACTGAGCTTCTCCAGGTCACTGCCAGGGAGTCTAGTCTGACTGCTGCTGCCCCTACGGGACAACGTGGAACTGCCCCTGTGGGTTTCAGAGTGTGCAGCAAATCGCTACCGGAGGACAAAACCTCCTCTCTGCCCCATGTGTGGCAGGTGGTTTCCACCTGCCGCCCTTGCTACTGGCAGCCCAACGTGTAAGCCCCTGTGCCATTTAAAAGGATCAAGGGGCCATGGTTGTAGGGGTGCAGTATCACAGTCTGAGGGTCGGAGGGGAGAAAGTTATCTGAAGCTGTTTACTTTGTGAACCGTTTGCCCGAGGAGAAAAGCACAGAGCAACATACAGCGAGTCATTTCACCCAAGGGGGTCAACTTCTGTTTTTCCAGAGGGAGGCGCCCATGACTTTTAGGTCTTAAGGGGGTACAAACTGACCGGTAGGTTCTAGCAGCGTGGGGGACGTGTGATGCCTCCTGGACTCCATGGGTGGAGCACGGGGACGCACTCGGAGCTTGCTGAGGTCGGGGTCAAGGTCGCCCAGTTTCACAGGAGCAACTGTTGCCTTTTGGATTGCACTGTCCGGCCACCACCTTCCCGGTGGGCTGGGCTCCGAGAGGGGCGGTTCCCCAGACAGTCTCGTGCTCTGGGCCTCGTGGGGTGGGTTTGCGCAGGCGCACTGGCGGCCCCTCCCACGCTGGGAGGCGGAGCGTGGTGAGCGCACATTCCCTGGGCTGCGGTGGTGGTGGCAGATGCAGCAACAGCAGCAGCAGCAGCAGAGACAAAGGACCGGCCACATGGACTCTGAGGGCGAGGGTGCTGGCGGAGGGAGCAAAAAGGGCTCGGTGGAGGACGTCCAGGGTTCTTCCGGTGACCCCGAGAGCGGGGATGTGGCCGAGGGTGCAGTGGCTCAGACCCAGGGTGCCCGGCCTGCCCCGGTGCCCGGTGGTGACCAGGCTCCAGGCGCGGCACCTAGAAGAAGCCTTTTGATTGAGTTGTATCCTTTCTCTGGGCTTGGCGTCCTGGGGGGCGGCAGGGTGGGAAGAGGGGGCTTGGGGCGGTCACATCCAGCCTCATAGCCCCTTAACATCGAGCCAGCATCCTGACCGTGCCTTTCCAGTCCTGCACAGAGGCCGACATCGCCCTCAGGACCCTCTTCCCAGTGGTCGAGCGCCTCCTTGGGATGGTTGGCAAAGAGATCTCGGTGAACGGCAGCAACCTGATTGTGTCAGTTTTCTGGGGGGCGGTAGCACTGGGTCGTGGGGGGTGGGGCAGTGAGGCGGGCCCTAAGCCCTGTCCACTCCCCTGTAGTCACCTGACTGCTGATGACTCCAGCAGCCTGCAGATGGCCATCGCCACCATGGTCAGCCATGTCAAGCTGCTGTTACGGGCTGGGTGATACTACTGGCCCTACTTTCTCAGGAACCTGCGGTCCAGCAAGGATGGCGGAGCCTCTGTGTGCTGTCCCCCGCTGTTCTGTCCCTCTGAGGCTGGAGGAGGAAGAGTGGGTCGTAACTATCTGTCCAGCACAAAATAAAACTGAGCATCTTCTATTATGAGTCAGGCTCCTTTCTATATTGCTGCGCATCCAGGGGTCACAGCCCTGGAACCTTGGGTCAGAGGGTGGGCCTGGGGCTCAAATATACCTGCGGGTAAGCCGGACCGAAGACCACAGGGGACATGGACGACCACGACACCGACACCCAGGTGTTCCCCTCCTTTCAGCATTCCCTGAACAGTCTTCCCGAGTCGGCATCATCTAGAAGTAAGGGTTTGGCTGGTCTTGGTCAGCATTCAAGGAAACCCACACTTTGGAATATTTGTTCTTTTACACCTACAGTCCCATTCAAGGAGCCCAGGTGTAGGGGTGGCTTAGGACCCGGCTGCTGATTACAAGGTGTGTGGTGCCATTTACCAAGCAGCCTCTCTGCAGGAGGAAGATGAGGCTGCCTTCCCCAGGCATGATGAACAGCCTAGGAACCTGAGACAGGCTTCTGCCCTCAGGTCATGTAATTTCAAATGCAGTCTCCCAAGCAAGGCGGTGGTGTGCCTGTTTATTGCACATGATCCCTGCATCACCCCTTTATTGGTACATCTTAAAGGACACATGCACAGAGGAGGACTCACCTCAGCTGGGGTCAGTGGCTCCTGGTAGGGGGAGTGCGAGAATACTAGTCA
>NW_022111376.1:1837208-1838648 GCF_000313985.2 Echinops telfairi
CTCCATTTTTTGTGTGTGATCCAAGTGAGTTTTATAACAGTTAGAAGCAGTTTCAGGTTTTACAGTAAATGGAACACAAGCCAGACAGAGTCCACAGCCCATTTGACTTGGGTTTTGCAGCCCAGCAGTGATGGACTGTATGTCTGAGCCTCTGGGAGACAGAACTCCCGAGAGAAAATTTCTGGCTTTGCAGGCCGTCCCCTCCCCCACCCCCTAGTTGGGTGGCGTGGTCGATGGTACTGGTCAACCCCATTGGCTGAATCAAATTCACCTGACCTAGATGCGACAATTCAGGTGTACCGCCACCTAGGTGCACAACCCCTTCCTGGCTGGGAACATGAGTATAACCTGCACTCCAACCCCTATGGCTGGCTAGGCTAGCCTGATTCCCTGCAGGGATCTCCTATAGGGGCACCTTGGCACAGAGAGGGACAACTCCCTACCTGGCTACCTGAGCAGTATCTTCAGCCCACCATGCTCCCCATGGCATTGATGGCATGGCTGCAACTCTGTGCCCTTCTCTCCGGCCCCATCCAGGCTGCGTGTGAAACGTTTCTTGCGGGGCTAATACCTTGGTTCTTTGCTGCGCACGAGATAGAGTTGACGCCGACGCCTAGTCTGTAATCCAAGTGGGTTTTCACAAAGGACAGGAGAAGTTTCAGGTCTCAAAAGAATACGTGCTGTTTTAGGGAAGCGTGGAAGCCGCGCTGGGGCCAGGAACTGAATACGGACAAGGTCATGGGACTGCACAAGGTCATAGGACTGCACACCCACACGCAGTTACCTGGAGCCTGAGAGCTAGCAGCACGGCCAAGTTGGCGCAGGAGCAGATCAAAGAGAGGAGGGAATCCTCTCTGAGCTGCCATTGACCGGAAGCGTGGTCCAAGAGCCCAAACTCCATTTGCAAAGTGAAATTTGTCACCAAAAAAAAATGTTAGCACTGACCCTCGTGGGTGGGAAACTAACACTGAGGGACATATGGTGAGGTCTATATTCCCCAATTCATAACGGAGGGAATCTGGAAAGCTAGCATTCCCTGGGAGGAAAGCCTCCACCTTGTTGAGTCAGATAGTCCACATACATCATCCTGCTTCAAATATCGTTCCCAGCAATTCCCCCTGACCAGCTATGCTGCCTTAAAGTGAGCACAGGGTTGATTTTAGGTCCCTACAGGAGCAGACACCCTGTTGCTGCCTCTTCCCACCCTGTCACCCTGCCCCACTCACATCTTCCCCCAATGCAGGGCTGATGTTTCCTCACCTGTGAGCTCAGGGACCTGACTGTTGATGCCACCCACTTTGTGACATATGTAACGATGGAACATGCATGTCTTTTGGGCACCTGTAAATATCCCAAGATAGTAAAGACAGCCTCGCTTCTCTCCCACTTCCACGTGGACCACCAGGAGGGGCTGAGGTGAGCATGCTACCATAAAATGTG
>NW_022111376.1:1840322-1841691 GCF_000313985.2 Echinops telfairi
GCCTTGACATAGGGGGAGGGATGGGAAAGCCACTACAAATGTAGCCATTAAGACCTGCTATTTTCCAGAGAGGCTCCTGCTTCTACCGCTGCAGCTTCCCTGTCTGGTGTGGGGCGTGGTGTGGGGAGTGGGGGTGGGGCATCACTAGGGCACAGGGGAAGGGACGCCTTCCTGTTTCGGAAGGAAACTGCTCAGAGATCCCAGGAAGGATCACTGCCATCCAGTGGTTGCCAACTGAGAGCGACCCTCTAGAGGGCAGAGAAGAACTGACCCCATGAGTTTACTAACTCTTTACATGAACAGAAAGCCATATCTTTCGCCAAATGAGCGGCTCGTGGATTTGAATTGCTGACCTGTAATTTGGGTAAACCACTAGCCACCAGGGCTGCTTGGTCAGAGTTTTTGATCTCTAATTCTGGTTGCTTTGAACAAGTTACTGGTCTGGCAAAATTCAATCATGTGATCTCCACCTTAATTTCTATCACCAAATTCACGTTTTCAAACTACTGTTCCTTCTCATTTGTTTTCAATTTGTGCATTCCAATCAGCAATAGTGATCATGTTTTCATAGCGTATACCTTTTAGCAACAACACAAAAGGCCATTATACACGTGGACTTCTCCAGATGGCATACTCAAATATCAAATTCACTACATCTGTAGGAAGACACGATGGAGTTAACTCAATATCAGTGGCTAACAGCAGCCCAGGGGCTGACTGCGGCACAAACCATCAATTGATCATATGTAATTTCTTTCAGGTTGAAGCTGAAGACAATCAAAGCAAGTCCATGAGATCCAACATGCGCCCTTGAATATATTCCACCTGAATTTTGGGAACATCTCAAGAACAGATTTGACTCACTGAACACTAAAGACAGGAGAACTGATGAGCTAAGGGAAGACGTCTGGAGCATCGTTCATGAAGAAAGCAAAGGTCATTAAAACGGCAGGAAAAGTGGACATCAGGAAAGACTGAAACTTGCTCTTAATCATAGAGTAGCTAAAGCAAATGGAAAAAATGATGAAGTAAAAAATCTGAATAAATAATTTCAAAGGGCAGCTTGAGAATATAAAGTCAAATATTTCAATGGAATGGAGTTAGAATACCAAAAAGGGAAAATACGTTCAGTATAACCTTTAGCTGAAAGAACTGAGGAAAAATATTCAAGCCTCAAGTTGCAAACTTGAATGATTCTATGGGCAAAATATTGAGTGACGTGGTAAGGATCATGAGGCAGTTGTATAACCAGAACAAGGGAATATCGCATGGTTTAAAGTCAGGAACGATGGTAAACAAGCGGCCATCTAGCCCAGAAGTAGCAAAGCCCACATGTAAGAAGCACATCAGCCTGTGTGATCACGAGGTG
>NW_022111376.1:1842423-1844130 GCF_000313985.2 Echinops telfairi
ATGCAGTGTGATAAGAGTTGTATGAGCCCCCAATAAAACGATTAATAAAATAAAATAAAATCAGGAAAGATATGTATCAGGGTTGAATGCTTTCACCACACTTATTCAGTCTCTATGGGGAGCAAGTCATTAGACAAACCGGATTTGTGTGAAGAAGAATGTGGCATCAGAGTTGGAGGAAGGCTTGTTAACAACCTGAGATATGAACATGACACATTGTGCTTGCCGAACGTGAGGAATACTTGAAGCATTTGCTGATGAAGATCAAGGACTCCAGCCTACAGTATGGATTACAACTCAATGTAAAGAAGACCAGAATCCCAACAACTGGATCAATAGGTAACCTCATGATAAACGGAGAAAAATTTGAAGTTGACAAGAATCTTGTCTTGCTTAGATCCACAATTAATGCACATGGAATGGGTCGGCAAGAGATCAAATGACAAGATCAAGAGCTCCCCCAGCTGGGTGCAGTGTAGGCATAATTCCCTAGGCCAATGGTTCTCAACCTTCCTAATGCCGCAACCCATTAATACAGTTCCTCACGTTGTGGTGACCCCCAATCAGAAAATTATTTCGTTGCTACTTCATAACTGTCATTTTGCTACTGTTATGAATTGGGCAACCCCTGTGAAAGGGTTGTTCGACCCCCAAAGGGGTCGCGACCCACAGGTTGAGAACGGCTGCCATAGGTGCAGAGTAGGGGCTTGGAGGCTGGCAGTGTCCTGTGAGAGAAAAGAGAAGAGAAAACAAAAACAGAAATAGACTGTTGGGGGAAAGAGAGAAGAGAGAGAAACAAAAGTAACGATAGAGCTGAGCCCTGATTGCCTGACTGTGAGGCTAGGGGTTTAAACCCTACCCAGATTTGGGGCTGGTCAAAGGAGCCAGGCTCTGGCCGAGATGGTGGCAGGGTTAAGGTTAAGCCTTAGCTAGCCTCCACTGTGGTAAGCCAAAAGACCACAGTGGATCTGGGCCTACTATGATGCTCCTCCTGTGACTGAGCAGTGTGGGATTTTTCTCTCAGTGAGTCTCCTGTGCTGATTTCTACGGAGTCCCTCTGCTATGTGTTACTGAGTCGCCATCTTCCCAAGTATTTTCTCTACTTTCTTTTCTATTGAAGTTTTTATGTTTTATTTTGTTATTCTTTTTGAAAAATACTTTTATCTATTTTTGTTTTCTCTTTTTATTATGAGTTGGAGTTAATACATACATATTACCATTCCGTATTTCAATCAGGTCGAGTAGAATTGTACAATTTCTCCCACCATCGGTGTCCAAACTTTCTTTTTCTATTTGGTCTCCCTTTTACCCCACTACCACCACTGTACCCTCCTCCTCCTGAACCCCTTATTCTACTTGTTGTTCCTATTGGTTCATCAATGCTGTTTCATATACCAAAAAATGGAAAAGCATTTAAAACATCTTCAAGAGGGTGACCTCCATTAACATAACACCTCTGAGTTATACTCTTATATGAACAAACAAAAAACAAACAAAGCAATGCAAACCAAAAATATAGAAAAGGTTGGAAACTAGATCGGGTCCAGCCTGCATCACAGGCGGGTAACTGCTGACAAAGTTTTGATTGTTCAAGTCAGATTTATGCCTTTGATCTTCTATACTCCTCTCTCCCAAGCACGCTGTTTAGGGATCACCCTCAATTTTAGATAGGGGGATTTCTCCAGAGTCTTAATTCCTATGTAGTTC
>NW_022111376.1:1844569-1846195 GCF_000313985.2 Echinops telfairi
GGGACCATGTTTGGGCACAAGTTGACTCCCCTCGACTACCACAACCCTGCCAGCTTCTACTGCAAAGATGAAACAGAATTTAGAAATTTTATTGTGTGGCTTGAAGACCAGAAAATCAGACAGGACAAGATTGAAGACAGAGGGAATTTAAGAAACATGCCCAGCAGCGATTGGCCCAAGTTCTTAGTGAGAGGTCAACACTGAGACACAGACGGAGATGGAATTGAGACGAAGAATGTGATATTAAGAATGCATTTATTGGGGCTCCCAGAAGTGAAGGGAGCTTCTGGGAGGGAAGGGAGAGCAGAGAAGGGGGCAGGAGCATCTCGAGTTCCTGGGCGGGTTCTGCGACCCAACAAGTTAGGTCTGGGAAATAACGCCAGTCGGTGGGGCAGTAGTATATTTGTAGGATTCGGGTCATGGAAATACGCAAATGAGGTGAAGAGAGCTGCTGGTGCTTGCTCTGATAAGAAGAAGGGAGGCTTCCTGGTGTGCAGCTGCAGAGTCTGAGTCCTTCACAGACCACCTTCTTGGAATGTGGGGGAAAAGGCTGCACAGTCCAGCTCTGGCCTTGAGAGGCGGCGTGGGGAAGGGGCTGTGTGGACCCTTCCCAGAGAGATAAGCTCCTTGGAATGTTGGAGGCAGGGACTGCAAAGGCCAGCAGACCACCCATCTTTCTGAGGTGCTGGGGGAAGGGGCTGCATGGTCCGGACTCGGCCCAAACATCTCAAACTCTTAATAGTGGTAATAGGTGCTGTTTTCTGTCTTACCTACTTCCTGCTGAGATAGGACAGAGAAGGGGGTTTAAGAATTGGAAGGTTCAGGGCCCGGGCCAGTTGGCAGCAGACTGTAAAAGTGGAGAAGAAGCTGATTGAAAGTTAGGTTTGAGATATCTTTCATTCATTCCTGCAAAATTTTAAACACACACTGAGCCAGAAGTAATAGTAGACAGATTATTATCAGAAATTCTACGAGGGGCACGATCCAGGTCATGACAGGGCTTTCAAACCATGAGGAAGGGCTGGTGGTGCCCCACTGACGTTTTCTGATTTCCTTGGCCATGTTGCCGAGGGGTTTACATTTTATTTAACTACTTTCGACTTATTGATACAGGGTACGCACCTTTTTGTCAGCTGTTAACAGATTTAATGCACGGCGGTTTTGAAGGGTTGCCTGTACCAGGGATGTAAGGAGGTGAGAGACTTTGAGGTGGAGTTTATGACCAGCTGGAGTTGTTTGTTTGGAGCAGGCTGTAACCTAATGGGTGAGTATGGAGACCAGGGCATGCGGATGCATGAACATAAGTGAGCGAGTCTGTACCAATCAGTGTGGGCACATGGGCGTGTGAGTGTGTGCAGGCATATGCTTGGAATATAAATGGATGTTGTATGAATAGTAAATATAGGAGTGTGAGCGTGAGAACGAGTTGTTGTTGTAGTGAATATAGGAGTGTAAGAATGAGCTGGTGTAGTAACAGTTACATTATGTTTGTAAATGTTATGTAGAAAAAAACTATTTTCATCCTGAGTTGTGAAGGAACAGACTAGCTGTGGTGATGACTTTGGTTTGGCTTTTATAATAACTTGTGTCTTCTGTTAGCAAGCTTTGTTCAGGGATTGTTTCCTG
>NW_022111376.1:1848845-1850394 GCF_000313985.2 Echinops telfairi
GCCTAGTGTACTGGGTTAAGGCTTCAGTTAGGCGAGTGGGGAAAGCTGCCGGGTTCTCAGTGGGTTGCTGGGTAATTTCCTGGAGCTTGTCAAAGTTTACTGCTTTGTGAGAACTGGTTTGTAAGTCGGCCAGCAAGTACTACGAGCACAGTGGGCCCTGCCTTCACGTCAGCTTGGGGATCTATTTGATAGGTTTGATCTGGCTCTTCCCTAGGAACTGCCTGAGGACCCATGGGCATGCAGGTGTCTGTGAGATGGATCTGATCTGCATGTTGCTGAGTGGCTGTAAAACCCGGTTCCACTCATCGAGGGTCGGAATGGAAGTGAGGACTATATAAAGGTCATGCCAGGTTAAGTCATAAGCCTGGGTGAGGTATTGGAACTCCTTGATGTATGTAGTGTGGTTGATAGAAAATGTTCCCAAGCGCTTTTCTATCTGGGAGAGACCTGGGAAAGAAAATGGTGCATGGACGCTGATAGGACCCTCAGCTTCAGCCACCTCACTGAGGGGACAAAATGATGTGACCTACTGTGAGAAGCGATGGGGGAAGGTAGAGGGGCCAGGAAAAGTTGAGGAGGCTGAGGCTGAGGGGGCCGAGGAGGTTGAGGAGGAGGAGAAGACTGACAAGGAGTCTGACTAGGTTCTGGGCCCGAAGAGGGTGGAAGGGAGTAAGGTGGATGATGGGTAGGTGGGAAGGACATTACTTCCAAAGAGTCTGAAGAGGAGAGATTGAGTTGAGCAGCGGTGGTAGGTAACAAGAGTTTAGCAGCCGCCACCAAGGGTGAATGAGCAAGTAAGACCTGGGCTGGGTGACAGGTGACACATAAGGAAGGACAGGAGCGGAGTAAAAGTAAAGCCTGAATACATAAGAACCTCAGACCATTTCTGAGTCTGGCGACAAAAAGTGTTGAGGTTGCAGAGAATGCTGGGATTGAAAGTCTTGGCCAGGACGACTCATTGTCCAATTGGGATTGTGGCCACACTTGGTTACAGAAAGACCTTAGGGCGGATGTCCAGAGCCAGGCCCAGTTTGGTGAGGTTGGTGGGCAGCACCTCAAAGGACAATCCTTAGGTGGCCTAGGCAGGGGGGGTTCCCATAATATCTCAAACTTTAGGGGGTGTCCCCTGTTCCCCTTCCACACCCGTCAGACAGGAATGGTCTGATAACCCTGAGGGCATCCCCTACAGAGATGGGGACCCAGGAGGAGAGTCCTGGACTCTCTGGACAGGAAGGTTCCCTGGCGCAGGCCTGTGGCTTTACCCGTCAGACAGGGACCTTGGATCAGTGAGAAACGTAACAGGAGCCAAGGAGGGGAACGGACCTGGCCTTGGGACTGGTACAATGGAGGTCTGTCAGAGGCCTTTGTTCAGAGTGAGAAAAGGAGGAAGTAGATTTCAGAGCAGTTCTGGGAGCAGGCACTGCAGAGCTGCAAACACACAAACGGGTAGGGAAAGCTCAGACACACTCTTTGCACTCTAGTCCACTCAGAGGGTGCAGTGACTACCAGGCCCAGTGCCAGGAGTCCTGTTAGTGGCAGAAATCCCAGA
>NW_022111376.1:1850494-1852215 GCF_000313985.2 Echinops telfairi
GACGTTCTAGACGTCTTCCCTTAGCTCATCAGGTCTTCTGTCGTTTGTGTTCAGTGAGTCAAATCTGTACTTGAGATGTTCTCAAAATTCAGGTGGGATATTTTCAAGGGCATATGTTGCCTCTCGTGGACTTGCTTTAATTGTCTTCAGCTTTAACCTGAAATTACATCTGAGAAATTGACGGTCTGTACCACAGTCAGCCCCTAGCCTGCTGTTAGCACTGATATTGAGCTATCTCCATGGTCTCTTCCTACAGATGTACTGAATTTGATATTCGAGTATGCCATCCGGACAAGTCCACGTGTATAAGGACCTTTTGTGTTGTTGCAAAAAGATACATACTACTGGTGACTGAGGTGAAGAAATTGGGAAAAAAAAGAGAAGGAACAGTAGATAGAAAATGAGGACGTGGTGATAGAAATGAAGGTGGAGATCACATGATAGCATATTGCCAGACCAATAACTTGTTCAAAGCAACCTGAATTGGTGATCTCAAAACTCACAAGGGCCCCAGGTGGCTAGTGGTTTACATAAATCACAGGTCAGCAGTTCAAGGACACCTGCTGCTCCTTGTGGGAAAGATGTGGCTTTCTGTTCATGTAAAGAGTAAACTCATGAGGTCAGTTCTACTCTGTCCTATAGGGTCGCTGTGAGTTGGAAAACAATGGATGGTAGTGAGCCTTTCTGGGATCCCTGAGCAGTTAACGTCCTAAACAGGAAGGTCTTCCTCCACCTTTCCCCTAGTAATGCCCCCACACCGCGGCCCACACTAGACAGGGAAGCTGCAGCAGTAGAAGCAGGAGCCTCTCTGGAAAATAGCATGTCTTAATGGATACCTAGGATGTGCTTTCCACACCCTCACCAACCCTTCCCCCTATGTCAAGGGGTGGGACAGCAGAGGGAGTGATGGCCCAGTGCAGAGGCGCCCATGCCAAGGAGACCCCTACCCAGGCTGCCCTGGGCACAGTCTTCTAGCATCCAGAGGCCTGGCTGGCCACCGTCACGCACACTTGTCCTCAGAACCAGTGCTCTGCGAACGACGGCTTGCGCAGGCTCACTGGGGCCCCAGGAACCCTCAGGAGTGGGGTTTCCAGAGCCTTCAAACACCATGTGGTCTTTACTTCACGTGGGCTGGGCTGGTTGGGCGGCCAGGGTGGGGCACAGCCACGTGACTCCTGTCTGATGGAGGTGCGCATCCGCAGGCCCACAGGGCACTACGTGAGCGCTGGGAGGTGGGGCCTCCTGAGGCGCTGCCTTTCGCGCACCTCCCCCTGTGTGCAGGTGGCCGTCTGCCCAGGTGGTCTGTTTGGGTGGGCACACTGGGGGACCCCGGGGCTGCTGTGGGGGATGGGGGACCTTCCGGGGGCATCTCAGTCTCTCCCCCATCGCTGTGGGGCTGCCTGGCGGGAAACCGTTGCGCAGTTTCACCCCGCGGTCTATTTTCGCAGGCGCAGGGGTCCGTGACGCCCGAGGGGCGGGGCCTGCGAGGGTGCCTCAGTCTCCCCCGAACTGTTGGCGAGCTCGGATGGATGGCGGCGAACGGCTCTGAGGGACAGCCCCCCCGTGAGGACGTGGAGCAGCCCGAGCCGGACGGCAGGGCGCCAGGGGCCAGAGGCTATGGTGACTCCGAGGGTGCCCGCAAGCCCCCTGGCATGGCCGCAGAGACGCGCACGGGCGGCCCGAGCGGCGCGGCCCCTCAGTGCCCCAGAGCCCGGCCCGGC
>NW_022111376.1:1853237-1854409 GCF_000313985.2 Echinops telfairi
CTCCCCCCTCCCTCATGAGCCCTTGATAATTTATAAATTGTTATTTTGTCATATCTTGCCCTGTCCGACGTCACCCTTCACCCACTTTTCCGTTGTCCGTCCCCCAGGGAGGAGGTCACATATAGTTCCTTTTAATCAGTTCCCTTTTTCCAACCCCCTCTCCCTCTACCCTCCAGCATCGCCACTCACACCACTGGTCCTGTAGGGATCATCCGCCATGGATTCCCTGTATTTCCAGTTCCTATATGTACCAGTGTACATCCTCTGGCCTAGCCAGACTTGCAAGGTAGAATTCGAGTCATGATAGTGGGAGCGGGGAGGAAACATTTAGGGACTAGAGGAAACTTTTATTTTTCAGCGTTGCTACATCGCACCCTGACTGGCTCGTCTGACCTTTGCTTTCTCCTTGAACGATGTTCTAGATGTCTTACCTTAGCTCATCGGGTTTTCTGTCATGAGTGCTCAGTGAGTCAAATCTGTTCTTCAGATGTTCTCAAAATTCAGGTGGGAGATATTCAAGGGCATATTTTGACTCTTGTGGACTTGTTTTCATTGTCTTTGGCTTCAACCTGAAATTACATCTGAGAAATTGATGGTCAGTACAACAACCAGCCCCTGGCCGGCTGTGAGCCACTGATATTGAGTTATCTCCATCGTCTCTTCCTACACAAAGTAGTGAATTTGATATTTGAGTATGCCATCCAGAGAAGTCCAAGTGTATAATGGCCTTTTGTGTTGTTGCAAAAAGGTATACGCTATGAAAATACGATCATTATTGCTGATTGGAATGCAGAAATTGGAAACAAGGGAGAAGGAACAGTAGTTTGAAAATGGGAGTTGGTGATAGAAATGAGGGTGGAGATCACGTGATTGAATTTTGCCAGACCAGTAACTTGTTGAAAGCAACCTGATTTAGAGATCTAAAAACTCTGAACAAGCAGCCCAGGTGGCTAGTGGCTTACCCAAATCACAGGTCAGCAGTTCAAATCCACCAGCCGTTCCTTTGGGGAAAGATGTGGTTTTCTGTTCACGTAAAGAGTTAGTAAACTCATGGGGTCAGTTCTACTCTCTCCTAGAGGGTCGCTGTGAGTTGGCATCCACTGGATGGCAGTGAGCCTTTCTGGGATCTCTGAGCAGTTTCCTTCCGAAACAGGAAGGCGTCCCTTCCCCTG
>NW_022111376.1:1855472-1856448 GCF_000313985.2 Echinops telfairi
GACGGCAGGGCGCCCGGGGCCGGAGGCTCTGGTGACTCCGAGGGTGCCCGCGAGCCCCCTGGTGCGGCCGCAGAGGTGGGCGGCCCGAGCAGCGCGGCCCCTCAGCTCCCCGGAGCCCGGCCCGGCCCCAGCGCGACAGGGCCACAGGGAGAGCCCGTGGACGCCACCCCACCGGCGCCCCGCCTGCTGCACCAGTATCCTACCAGGGGACCCGGGGATGGACGTGGGGGGCCGGGGCGGGGGTTGGGGTGGGGGAGGGGCAGCTTCGCCCGGTGGCCCTTAACCAGCCTCAGCACCCTGAGGGCGCCCTTCGGCTCCTTGCGGGAGGCCTGGCTGGCCTGCGAGGCCCTGGCCCCAGAAACCGCTCCTGGGGGACCCGTGCACGTGGAGATCGAGGTTTTCCGCAGCCTGGTGACCGTGTGAGTGCAGGGCGCGTGTGGGACGGCGGACGGACGGACAGTGGGAAGGGGGCGCAGTAGGGACACCAAGCGAACCCTGTTTTTCTCTGCAGCCGCCTGTCCTCCCAGGACCCGCGCCTCCTGAGACTGAGCGTCCTCCGCTGCCGGGACAAGCTCGCCACAACCAAGCAGGCTTTGCTGCGCCTCGCGCCTTGGCTGGACCACAAGCCGCCTCCCAAAAGAAGCAGATGAAGCACCTTCGCACCCGGGATTCCCCTCGGCTCCCCATGTCTGCTTCACCAAAGAATAAAGCCCGATTCTAGCTGAGCTCTTGTGTGCCTTTGTCCTCTGCCTTCCAGCGCCAGGGTGTCCCACCACACCCCCAGGGGCAGGGTTGCATCCAGAGTAGCCCGGATGTGCTCTGCACTTGCCTGAGGGTCAGAGGAGAGCAGCCTCTGACAACCGAAGGGTCAGTAGGCCCAGTGATACGGTAATGACAGAGGAAGATTATAGTCAAGTCTAAGAGAATAGGAACGATAAGAGAGAGAGTAAATGTAGGAGCCAGACACATTTTTAAA
>NW_022111376.1:1856548-1857991 GCF_000313985.2 Echinops telfairi
GTGGCCCCTTAACGTCGAGCCAGCATCCTGACCGTGCCTTTCCGGTCCTGCACAGAGGCCGACATCGCCCTCAGGACCCTCTTCCCAGTGGCCGAGCGCCTGGTTGGGATAGTCCGCAAGGAGATCTCCGTGAACGGCAGGGACCTGACTGTGTGAGTTTGCTGTGGACCGTGCGTGCAGGGTCATGGGGGAGGGGGGGCAGTGAGGCCGGGTCCTAACCCCTGTCCACTCCCCGGTAGTCACCTGACTGCTGATGACTTCAGCAGGCTGCAGATGGCCATCGCCACCATGGTCAGCCATGTCAAGCTGCTGTTACCGGCTGAGTGATACTACTGGCCCTGCTTTCTCAGGAACCTGCGGTCCAGCAAGGATGGCGGAGCCTCTGTGTGCTGTCCCCCGCTGCTCTGTCCCTCTGAGGCTGGAGGAGGAAGGGTGGGTCGTAACTATCTGCCTAGCACAAAATAAAACTGAGCTTCTTCTATTCGGAGTCAGGCTCCTTTCTATATTACAGTGAACCCAGGAGACACAGCCCTGGAACCTCGGGTCAGAGGGTGGGTCTGGGTCTCAGATATGCCTGCAGGTAAGCCGGACCGAAGACCACAGGGAACATGCACGATGATGACGAACACACCCAGGTGTGCCCCTCCTTTCAGCATTCCCTGTACAGTCTTCCTGAGTCGGCATCGTCTGGAAGTGAGGGTTTGGCTGCTCTTGGTCAGCATTCAGGGAAACCCACACTTTAGAATATTTGTTCTCTCAGATCTACATTCCCATTCAAGGAGCCTGGGTTTCTGGGTGGCTTAGGACCCGGCTGCTGATTACAAGGTGTGTGGTGCCATTTACCAAGCAGCCTCTCTGCAGGAGGAAGATGAGGCTGCCTTCCCCAGGCATGATGAACAGCCTAGGAACCTGAGACAGGCTTCTGCCCTCAGGTCATGTAATTTCAAATGCAGTCTCCCAAGCAAGGAGGTGGTGTGCCTGTTTATTGCACATGATCCCTGCATCACCCCTTTATTGGTACATCTTGAAGGACACATGTACAGGGGAGGACTCACCTCAGCTGGGGTCAGTGGCTCCTGGGAAGGGGAGTGCAGGAATACTAGTCAGTAACTGTATAGCATTGTTCTAATGCCAACCCAAATCAAGAAACACTTCTACAATGGTGCACTGTGAACCAGAAAGGAAATTCAGTGTCAGAGGTGGGGGAAGGGAAGAGATGCCTGTCTCAGAGAAGGGGATTTGACTTCCGTAGGCGGTTAAACAAGCGGGGCAACTTAGTACTGCACAATGTGCTTCACCTTACTTGTGGAGACCCCTGGGAATGTTTAGAGCATCTGATGTTCCTACCGGGCACCTTTGGCCTAGCTGCTAGGTGACCCAGGATGTTTGCTATGGACAACAGGGACGTTGGACTCAAGTCCTTCTGAGGTGCACAACACCCCC
>NW_022111376.1:1858091-1859287 GCF_000313985.2 Echinops telfairi
TCCCATTCAAGGAGCCTGGGTTTCCGGGTGGCTTAGGACCCGGCTGCTGGTTACAAGGTGTGTGGTGCCATTTACCAAGCAGCCTCTCTGCAGGAGGAAGATGAGGCTGCCTTCCCCAGGCATGATGAACAGCCTAGGAACCCGAGACAGGCTTCTGCCCTCAGGTCATGTAATTTCGAATGCAATCTCCCAAGCAAGGAGGTGGTGTGCCTGCTTATTACACATGATCCCTCCATCACCCTTTATTGGTACATCTTAAAAGACACTTACACAGGGGAGGACTCACCTCAGCTGGGGTCAGTGGCGCATGGTAGGGGGCGTACGAGAATACTAGTCAGTAACCGCGTAGCATTGTTCTCATGCCACTCCAAATCAACAAACACTTCTACAATGGTGCACTGTGAACCAGAAAGGAAATTCCGTGTCAGGGGTGGGGGAAGGGAAGAGGTGCCTGTGTCAGAGAAGGGGATTTGACTTCCATAGGCGGTTAAACCAGGTAGGGCTACTTAGTACTGCACAATGTGCTTCACCTTACTTGTGGAGACCCCCAGGAATGTTTAGAGCATCTGATGTTCCTACCGGGCACCTTTGGTCTAGCTGCTAGGTGACCCAGGATGCATGCTATGGACAACAGGGACGTTGGACTCAAGTCTTTCTGAGGTGCACAACACCCCCAATACTTCACGCCAGAAAGATCTGATATGGAAACCTCACTAAGGGGATTGGACTTTACCCTAAACATACGGGTAGTAGATGACAAGGTCTGAACAACTCCCTTGGACTTAAGTCTGCATCGTCCCAGTGTGAGAGCAGGAGACTGCTATCCCAAGGTTATGGTACCGAAAGTCTTTGGGCTTGGGTTCAAAGTTCTGGCTTTGAGGGTGCCCTACAAAAGACAACCCAAGACTCCTCTAGATGATCCTGAGTTCATAACGGCCCTGGTTATTCATTAAGCAGCTACTCACAAGGCCAGCAGTTCCAATCCACCAGTGTTCCTGGAGAAAGAGGAAACGTCCCGCTTTCATAAAGACATACAGCCTGGAAAACCACAGGGAGAAGTTCTCCTCTGTCCCAGGGGTCAGCACACTGTGGAGACAGAAGAGCCAATCCCGTGCCCCACAGCAATTCAAGAAACATTTGAGATCCATAAACACATTTTTACAAATGAAATCACCATTATCTGAATAACATCCTTT
>NW_022111376.1:1861583-1862733 GCF_000313985.2 Echinops telfairi
TAGGGGCGCCTTGGCACAGAGAGGGACAAATCCCTATCTGGCTACCTGAACAGTATCTTTAGCCCACCATGCTCCACATGGCGTTGATGGCACAGATGTTGCTCTGTGCCCTTCTCTCTGTCCCCATCCTAGCTGCGTGTGAAACATTTCTTGTGGGGCTAATGCCTTGGTTCTTGGCTTCGCATGCATTAAGAGTTGACGTGACGCCTAGTCTGTAATCCAAGTGGATTTTCACAAAGGACGGGAGAAGTTTCAGGTCTCAAAAGAGTACATGCTGTTTTAGGGAAGCGTGGAAACCAAACCATGCTGGGGCCTGGAACCAAATACGGACAAGGTCATGGGACTGCACACCCACACGCGGTCACCTGCCGCCTGAGAGCTTGCAGCACGGCCAAGCAGGCGGAGGAGTGGGTCAAAGAGAGGAGGGAACCTCTCTGAGCTGCCATTGACCGGGAGCGTGGTCCAACAGCCCAAACTCCATTTGCAAAGTGAAATTCGTCACCCAAAAAATGTTAGCGCTGACCCTCGTGGGTGGGAAACTAACACTGAGGGACATATGGTGAGGACTATATTCCCCAATTTATGACAGAGGGAATCTGGAAAGCTAGCATTCCCTGGGAGGAGAGCCACCACCTTGGTGAGTCAGAGATAATCCCAAGTACATCATCCTGCTTCAAATATTATTCCCAGCGATACCCCCTGACCAGCTATGCTGCCTTAAAGTGAGCACAGGGTTGATTTTAGGTCCTTACAGGAGCAGACACCCTGTTGCTGCCTCTTCTCGTCCTGTCACCCTGCCCCACTCACACCTTCCCCCAATGCAGGGCTGAGGTTTCCTCACCTGTGAGCTCAGGGACCTGACTGTTGAAGCCACCCAACTTGTGACGTATGTAACGATGGAACATGCATGTCTTTTGGCTACCTGTAAATATCCCAAGATAGTAAAGCCAGCCTCCCTTCTCTCCCACTTCCATGTGGACCACCAAGAGGGACTGAAGTGAGCATGCTACCATAAAATGTGCCACTAGAGATCCCCTTGCAGAGGGGTCTCGGGGAGGAGGCGAGCCAGTCAGAGTGCGATGTAGCAATGATGAAAGGTACAACTTTCCTCTAGTCCCTAAATGTTTCCTCCCCGCTCCCACTATCATGA
>NW_022111376.1:1862833-1863958 GCF_000313985.2 Echinops telfairi
CCTTCCCCCAATGCAGGGCTGAGGTTTCCTCACCTGTGAGCTCAGGGACCTGACTGTTGATGCCACCCACCTTGTAACATATGTAACGATGGAACATGCCCACCTCTGCGTCCGCGCCAGGGGGCTCACGGGCACCCTCGGGGTCACCATAGCCTCCGGCCCCGGACGCCCTGCCGTCCGGCTCTGGCTGCTCCAAGTCCTCGCGGGGGGGCTGTCCCTCAGAGCCCCTACGCCGCCATCCGTCCGAGCTCGCCGACGGTTCGGGGGAGACTGAGGCACCATCACCGGCCCCGCCCCTCGGGCCTCACGGACCCCTGCGCCTGCGCAGATAGACCGTGGGGGTGAAACTTCACAATGGTTTCCCGCCAGACAGCCCCACAGCGATGGGGGAGAGACTGAGATGGCCCCGGAAGGTCCCCCGCCCCCCACAGCAGCCCCGGGGGCCCCCAGTGTGCCCACCCAAACAGACCCCCTGGGCAGACGGCCACCTGCACACAGGGGGAGGTGCGCGCAAGGCGGCGCCTCATGAGGCCCCACCTCCCAGCACTCACGTACTGCCCTGTGGGCCTGCGCATGCGCACCTCCGTCAGACTGGAGTCACGTGGCTGTGCCCCACCCTGGCCGACCAGCCCAGCCCAGCCCAGCCCACGTGAAGTGAAGACCACGTGGTGTTAGAAGGCTCTAGAAACCCCACTCCTGAGGGTTCCTGGGGCCCCAGTGAGCCTGCGCAAGCCGTCGTACGCAGAACACTGGTTCTGAGGACGAGTGTGCGTGACGGTGGCCAGCCAGGCCTCTGGATGCTAGAAGACTGTGCCCAGGGCAGCCTGGGTAGGGGTCTCCTTGGCTTGGGCGCCTCTGCACTGGGCCATCACTCCCTCTGCTATCCCACGCCTTGACATAGGGGGAAGGGTGGGTGAGGGTGTGGAAAGCACATCCTAGGTATCCATTAAGACATGCTATTTTCCAGAGAGGCTCCTACTTCTGCCCCTGCAGCTTCCCTGTCTGGTGTGGACCTCGGTGTGGGGGCATCACTAGGGGAAAGGTGGAGGAAGACCTTCCTGTTTAGGACGTTAACTGCTCAGGGATCCCAGAAAGGCTCACTACCATCCATTGTTTTCCAACTCA
>NW_022111376.1:1897790-1906456 GCF_000313985.2 Echinops telfairi
CTGGGCTGGGCTGGGCGGCCAGGGTGGGGCACAGCTATGTAACTCCTGTCTGACGGAGGTGCGCATGCGCAGGCCCACAGGGCAGTACGTGAGTGCTGGGAGGTGGGGCCTCGTGAGGCGCCGCCTTGCGCGCACCTCCCCCTGTGTGCAGGTGGCCGTCTGCCCAGGGGCTCTTTTTGGGTGGGCACACTGGGGGACGCCGGGGCTGCTGCGGGGGGCGGGGGACCTTCCGGGGGCATCTCAGTCTCTCCCCCATCGCTGTGGGGCTGCCTGGCGGGAAACCATTGCGCAGGCGCACCCCCACGGTCTATCTGCGCAGGCGCAGGGGTCCGTAAAGCCTGAGGAGAGGGGCGGGGCCAGCGAGGGTGCGTCAGTCTCCCCCGAACGGTCGGCAAGCTCAGACGGATGGCAGCGGTGGGCTCCAAAAGACAGCCCCCTCGCTATGACTTGGAACAGCCCGAGCCGGACGACAGGGAATCCATGGCCAGAGGCTCTGGTGACCCCGAGGGTGCCCGCGAGCCCCCTGGCGCAGCCGCAGGAGCCCGGCCCAGCCCCAGCGCGACGGGCCCCGAGCTAGCACCCGTGGACGCCACCCCGCCGGCGACCCGCCTGCTGCACCAGTATCCTACCAGGGGACCCGTGGACGGACGTGGGGGGCCGGGGCGGAGGGGTGTGGTGGGGGAGGGGCAGCTTCGCCCGGTGTCCCTTAACTGGCCTCAGCACCCTGAGGGCGCCCTTCTGCTCCTCGCGGGAGGCCTGGCTGGCCTGCGAGGCCCTGGCCCCGGAAACCGCTCCTGGGGGACCCGTGCACGTGGAGATCGAGGTTTTCCGCAGCCTGGTGACCATGTGAGTGCGGGGCGCATGTGGGCGGGCGGACGGACAGACAGTGGGAGGGGGGCGCGGTAGGGACACCAAGCGAGCCCTGTTTTTCTCTGCAGCCACCTGTCCTCCCAGAACCCGCGCCTCCTGAGACTGAGCATCCTCCGCTGCCGGGGCAAGCTCGCCACCACCAGGCAGGCCTTGCTGCGCCTCCCGCCCGCGGCTCGCCAACAAGCCCCCTCGCAGGGAAGGCAGATGAGGCACCGTCGCCCTGGGCGTCCCCTCGGCTCCCCATGGACGTTTCGCCAAAGAATAAAGCCCCATTCTAGCTGACTTCTGTGTGTCTTTGTCCCACGCCTTCCAGCGCCAGGGTGTCCCACCCCACCCCCAGGGGCAGGGTTGCATCCAGAGTAGCCCGGATGTGCTCTGCACCTGCGGCCTGCTGCCAAGCTCCTGCGCTTGCCTGAGGGTCAGAGGAGAGCAGCCTCTGACAACCGAAGGGTCTGTAGGCCCAGTGGTATGGTTATGACATAGGAAGATGACAGTCAAGTCAAAGAGAATAGGAACGATAAGAGAGATTAAATGTAGGAGTCAGGCACATTTTATGGTAGCATGCTCACCTCAGCCCCTCCTGGTGGTCCACGTGGAAGTGGGAGAGAAGCGAGGCTGTCTTTACTATCTTGGGATATTTACAGGTGGCCAAAAGACATGTATGTTCCATCGTTACATGTGTTACAAGGTGGGTGGCATCAACAGTCAGGTCCCTGAGCTCACAGGTGAGGAAACCTCAGCCCTGCATTGGGGGAAGGTGTGAGTGGGGCAGGGTGACAGGGTGGGAAGAGGCAGCAACAGGGTGTCTGCTCCTGTAGGGACCTAAAATCAACCCTGTGCTCACTTTAAGGCAGCATAGCTGGTCAGGGGGTATCGCTGGGAATAATATTTGAAGCAGGATGATGTATTTGGGATTATCTCTGACTCACCAAGGTGGTGGCTCTCCTCCCAGGGAATGCTAGCTTTCCAGATTCTCTCTGTTATAAACTGGGGAATATAGTCCTCACCATATGTCCCTCAGTGTTAGTTTCCCACCCACGAGGCTCAGCGCTAACATTTTGGGAGTGACGAATTTCACTTTGCAAATGGAGTTTGGGCTCTGGGACCACGCTCCCGGTCAATGGCAGCTCAGAGAGGTTCCCTCCACTCTTTGACCCGCTCCTGCGCCCGCTTGGCCGTGCTGCTAGTTCTCAGGCCACAGGTCACCACGTGTGGGCGTGCAGTCCCATGACCTTGTCCGTATTCGGTTCTGGGCCCCAGCGCCGCTTCCACGCTTCCCTAAAACAGCATGTACTCTTTTTGAGACTAGGCGTCGCGTTATCTCATGCAAAGCCAAGAACCAAGGTATTAGCCCCGCAAGAAACGTTTCACAAGCATCCTGGATGGGGCAGGGGAGAAGGGCGCAGAGCAACATCTGTGCCATCAACGCCATGGGGAGCATGGTGGGCTAAAGATTCTGCTCAGGTAGCCAGGTAGGGAGTTGTCCCTCTCTGTGCCAAGGCGCCCCTACAGGAGATTGCTCCAGGGAATCAGGCGAGCCTAGCCAGCCATAGGGTTTGGAGTGCAGGTTACACTCATGTTCCCAGCCAGGAAGGGGTTGTGCACCTAGATGGGCGGTACACCTGAATTGGCGCATCTAGGTCAGGTGAATTTGATTCAGCCAATGGGGTCGACCAGTACCATCGACCACGCCACCCAACTAGGAGGTGGGGGAGGGGACGGCCTGGAAAGCCAGAAGTTTTCTCTCGGGAGTTCTGTCTCCCAGAGGCTCAGACATACAGTCCATCGCTGCCAGGCTGCAAAACCCAAGTCAAATGGGCTGTGGACTCTGTCTGGCTTGTGTTCCATTTACTATAAAACCTGAAACTGCTTCTAACTGTTATAAAACTCACTTGGATCACACACAAAAAATGGAGTTTATCCTGTCTAGAAAAGGTGAAGTGGGAAGTGGGATGCCACCACAACAGTAACTAAGTCAGTGATACCACCTCTTGAAGTCTATCTTAGCAAACAGCCTCTCCTACAAACAATTACATAGAAGAATTCCACTTGCTCCCCCTAGAGGAAAGAAGAAAACGGGAGCAACTTAACCATTCAGCAACGGCATCATGTTGCTGCTTGGTCTTCTTCTGCGGGAGTCTTGAGTTGCCTTTTGTAGGGCCCCTCAAAGCCAGAACTTTGAACCCAAGCCCAAAGACTTTCAGTGCCATAACCTTGGGATAGCAGTCTCCTGCTCTCACACTGGGACAGTGCAGACTAAAGTCCAAGGGAGTTGTTCAGACCTTTTAATCGACTACCTGTATGTGTAGGGTAAAGTCCAATCCCTTAGTGGGGTTTCCATATCAGATCTTTCTGGCGTGACATATGGGGGATGTTGTGCACCTCAGAAGGACTTGAGTCCAACGTCCCTGTTTTCCATAGCATGCATCCTGGGTCACCAAGGACTCCATAGCAGTTGGGCTAAAGGTACCCGGTAGGAACATAATATGCTCTATACATTCACGGGGGTCTCCACAAGTAAGGTGAAGCACATTGTGCAGTACTAAGTTGCCCCGGCTTGTTTAACCGCCTACAGAAGTGAAATTCTCTTCTCTGAGGCAGGCATCTCTTCCCTTCCCCCACCTCTGACTTTGAATTTCCATTCTGGTTCACAGTGCACCGTTGTAGAAGTGTTTGTTGATTTGGGTTGGCATTAGAACAATGCTACACGGTTACTGACTACTATTCCTGCACTCCTCCTCCCAGGAGTCACTGACCCCAGCTGAGGTGAGTCCTCCCCTGTGCATGTGTCCTTCAAGATGTACCAATAAAGGGGTGATGCAGGGATCATGTGCAATAAACAGGCACACCACCTCCTTGCTTGGGAGACTGCATTTGAAATTACATGACCTGAGGGCAGAAGCCTGTCTCGGGTTCCTAGGCTGTTCATCATGCCTGGGGAAGGCAGCCTCATCTTCCTCCTGCAGAGAGGCTGCTTGGTAAATGGCACCACACACCTTGTAATCAGTAGCCTGGCTTCTAAGCCACCCCGACACCTGGGCTCCTTGAATGGGACTGTAGGTCTAAGAGAACAAATATTCCAAAGTGTGGGTTTCCCTGAATGCTGACCAAGACCAACCAAACTCCCTGACGGCCAGTCGATGCCGACTTGGGAAGACTGATCAGGGAATGCTGAAAGGAGGGGAACGCCTGGGTGTGGGTGTCGGGGTCGTCCATGTCCTCTGTGGTCTTCGGTCCGGCTTACCCGCAGGTATATCTGAGCCCCAGGCCCACCCTCTGACCCGAGTTTCAAGGGCTGTGACCCCTGGATGCGCAGCAATATAGAAAGGAGCCTGACTCATAATAGAAGATGCTCAGTTTTATTATGCGCTGGACAGATAGTTACGACGCACCCTTCCTCCTCCAGCCTCAGAGGGACAGAACAGCGGGGGACAGTACACAGAGGCTCAGTCATCCTTGCTGGACCGCAGGTTCCTGAGAAAGCAGGGCCAGTAGTATCACCCAGCCCATAACAGCAGCTTCACATGGCTGACCATGGTGGCGATGGCCATCTGCAGGCTGCTGGAGTCATCAGCAGTAAGGTGACTACCGGGGAGTGGACAGGGGTTAGGGCCCACATCACTGCCCCACCCCCCCACGACCCAGTGCTACCGCCCCGCAGAAAACTCACACAGTCAGGTTGCTGGCGTTCACCGAGATCTCCTTGCCAACCATCCCAAGGAGGCGCTCATCCACTGGGAAGAGGGTCCTGAGGGCGATGTCGGCCTCTGTGCAGGACTGGAAAAGCACGGTCAAGATGCTGGCTTGATGTTAAGGGGCCATGAGGCTGGATGTGACTGCCCCAAGCCCCCTCTTCCCACCCTGCCGCCCCCCAGGACACCCGAGCCCAGAGAAAGGATACAACTCAATCAAATGGCTTCTTCTAGGTGCTGCGCCTGGAGCCTGGTCACCACCGGGCACCGGGGCAGGCCGGGGAACCTGGCTCTGAGCCACTGTGCCCTCGGCCACATCCCCGCTCTCGGGGCCGCCGGAAGCACCTTGGCCGTCATCCACCGAGCCCTTTTTGCTCCCACCGCCAGCGCCCTCACCCTCTGAGTCTATGTGGCCGGTCCTTTGTCTCCGCTGCTGCTGCTGCTACTGCAGCCGCCACCACCGCTGCCGCCCAGGGCATGTGCGCTCACCACGCTCCGCCTCCCAGCGTGGGAGGGGCCGCCAGTGCGCCTGGGCAAACCCACCCCAGGAGGCCCAGAGCACGAGACTCTGTCTGGGGAACCGCCCCTCTTGGAACGGAGACCAGCCCACCGGGAAGACGGTGCCTGGACACTGCACCCAAAAGGCAACAGTAGCGCCCGTGAAACCTGGCGACTTTGACCCCGACCTTAGCAAGCTCCGAGTGTGTCCCCGTGCCCCACCCATGGAGTCCAGGTGGCATCACACGTCCCCCATGCTGCTAGAACCTAGCGGGCAGTTCATACTCCCTTGAGACCTAAAAGACATGGGCGTCTCCCTCTGGAAAAACAGAAGCTGACCCCCTTGGGTGAAATGACTCGCTGTATGTTGCTCTGTGCCATTCTCACGTGGAAAACGGTTCACAAAGTAAACAGCTTCGGATAACATTTTGCTCTTCTGGCCCTCCGGCTGTGATACTGCACCCCTCCTACAATGGCACATGCCCATTGTAGGTGACATAGGGGTTTACAGGTTGGGCTGCCAGTAGTAAGGGCGGCAGGTGGAAACCTCTTGCCACACCATCGTGAAGGGGAGAGGAGGTTTTCTCTTGTAAAGACGTAGCTGCTCCGAAGCGCACAGGGGCAGTTCCATGTTGTCATGTAGGGGAGCTAGCAGTCGGAAGGAGAAGCTCAGTGTTTGGGCCCAGGGGCGCAGTCTGTAGCAGCACCTTGGAGCAGGGCCTGCTCCTAAGGAAACACATGTAGGTAGACAAGGCTACGTGCTATTGGACTGGCCAGTGTAGTGCAGAGAGGACTGGTCGGTGGTCATGCAAATAGGGGACATCCAACGCAGGCAGTAGCACGGAGGTGTTTGGCTTTGCCAGCTGCCATCCTGCAGAGCGTAGCTCACGTTCATCAGGAGCAGTCTATTTACTGTCGTTTTAGGAGGAGGTGGGCTTTCTCTTTGAGCCCTTCTCCAATGATTATGACCTGTAAAGCTGTAACAGGTGAGGGGACCAGAACTCAGACACCCACAGGACCTCAGGTGGTGTGATGGGCTTCCCGTTCATGGAGTGGGGCAGCTGCTGTGAGCTTGCCGCCTTGGGGCAAGAGAGCTCACTGGCCTAGGATGCTTACTCACAGGGCACGGGAGCTGACTGGCCCCTTTACAAGCCTTAAGCAGGGGTCAGCACAGCTCAAGGCACTTGCTGGCCTCTGGAGTATGTGACTATGGTGGTCTTGCTGACCCAGAAAAAAGAGCTGAGGTCCTTCAGTCTGGAAACCCTGCTGGGGTTGTTGGGTGCATCGACACTTTTGTCCTTGGAAGGCGTGTTGGTACCCGGAGGAGATTGCTGAAGAGCTCTATGTAGGAGGCTTGCTGGGCTAGCTTGGGGCCTCTAGTTCCTTGTAGGCAGAGCTTGACTTTCTCCTTTCTCTGGGCTGGGCCCGTACCATTGTGCTGATGATTGCACAAGTCTTCCTAATATGATTGAACTGGTAGATTGTATGATGTGTGAAATATAGGCCAAAAAACATTTTTAAAAAAAGTTTGTGGAATAGATGCATTAAAAGGAGCATTATTAAAACAAATAATCCTATTCAAAAGTAGGTAAACGACACAAGCAGACAGCTCACCAAAAATAACATTCAGATGACCAGGAAGCACAGAGCAAATGTTCATGATCGTGAGCCATCTGGGAATTGTATATGAAAACAACGAGAAAGATAGCCCAATTACACAAACAAACAAATGGATAGACAAATGCCTGGGAGGGTGTGGAGGGACTGAAATCTTACACACGGCTGGTGGGCTGGTAAGCATGTGTAGCCATTTAAGAAAGTGATATGGCACTGCTGAAAACAACTGGGAATAGAAATCAGAAACCGGCCAGCAGTATCTCCCCTGGGCCGCCAGCCAAACGGGATGAGACACACACCACCAACCGACAGAAGTATGCTCTCTCTTATCCATCACAGCACAGTTCACAATAGCAAGGAGCTCGAAATGGCCCAAATCCACATCGGTAGACGTATGCATAAAGAAACTCTGGTACAGATGCATAACGGAATCCTATGCATCTCAAGAAAACAGCGATGACATCATGAAACACCTCATGACATGGAAGGACCTGGAAACCACTATGCCAAGTGAAAGCAGTTATTCTCTAAGGACAAATGCTGCATCAGTCCACTCCTATGAAGACAAAAACCAAGGCAAGACAGCCTTCTGCTCTCAGGACATGTAATATCTCATGTAGACTCTCAAGCCAGGAGGTGCTGTGCCTGTAAGTTCTGGTCTCCGTGTAGCTGATCACTTCTGCAAAGCCTCCCCTGGAGACACAGAGGACAGTCCTAGTTCTCTGGGCATCACAGGCTCAGGGCAATACTTGGTGTGGTGCAGAGCTTCGGGCTCTCTCATTCCTGATCTGCCTTGTTTCCAGCCTCCCTTATACTTGCTGAGGGAAGACTAATTTTGGGGGGCCCTTTGGAGTTGTGAGGCGAACTTGAACTCAATTGAAGGGCTAGTTTTACCCCTCTTCACTTGGTGTGGCTACAGAAGGGAATTCATTTGGTAGAACGCATGGGAACTGGATGGCAAAGGGGGTTTCATAAGAAGGGGTGCAGATTGAGGAGGGGTTTGGTACCAGTAGAGATAGGAAGGCCTGGGGGAAGAGGGTGGCATTCAGGGGAGAGGAGGAAGATGAGGAGGAGGTTGGTCTTCTGGCCCTAGGTTGACAGTGGGTCTTCTGCTTCCCCTCTTGGTTGGCGGGGTTACAGCATTTGGTTTGGTTTTTCTTGTGTATGGAATCCCCACCTCTGTGCTAAGCTCCTGTACTTTCTGGCCAGTGGTAGAATTGACCCTTGGGCTTTGTCAGAGCATGCCATGGCTGTGCCCCCATATAACTCTAAGGATCAGGGTCCCCTTTCAGAACAGAGGCCGATCTCAGCAGGCAGACAAACTTCCTGTAGGGTCATACTGAGCCATCTGTTTAAGAGTGTGGCCCTGGCATGCCATGTGCGCGCTTTCTCAGGAGGTTCTGTTTGTGCAGGCGCACTGCAGTTAAGGGACCCTCTCAAGGACCTGGCTTCTGGAACCGCCTCAAACCGGGGTCTGGGGAGGAAACGGTCATGTGCCCTGGAACTCGCGGCTGTTCGGCTGGTCGATGTGCTCAGGCGCAATGGTGGCGCCCTGGCCGTTTGCTGGCTGAGCTTGTCCAGGCCCCTAGTGCTGAGGGAGGGAGGTGGGGCAGGCGAGGAGAGGACGGACTGTCCTATGGATACCCAGGATGAAGGTGGGGATGGTGGGGGCCGCAAGAGCCCAGCGCCCTGTGGGCAGGGGAATCCAGGGGCAGCACCATCCAAGGACGAACCGCATGTACTGTACCCTTTCTCCGGGCCGGCGGCCTGGGGGAGGGGGGGTGGAGGGTAGGGGAGGGGGCCGTGCCGGGCAGCCGCTGGGACCTTGACCGCCCACCAACTTCCTGACCTTGCCGGTCCCGTCCTTCCTAGAGGCTGACCTTGTCCGCAGGACCCTGCTCCTCCTGCCTGAGCTGGGCTGCAGCGGGGTTGCGAGGCGGTCAGGGTGACCAGCATTGATGTGCCCCTGTGAGGGCGTGGGCGGCGGTG
>NW_022111376.1:1906556-1908533 GCF_000313985.2 Echinops telfairi
TGTAAGCTGTAATTGTCTGGAAGGCAGGGGGTTTTCATGTAAAAGCACCAGTCCCTCTACTGGATCATGATGTAAGGGTGTCTGCTGCCCTAAAGTTTCCCAGCCAGAGAAACCCCCAGGGGCAGGTGCCTCTGTCACTAGAAGGGTCACCAGACGTTGGAGTCTCCTTGACGGCCCCCGCATGGAGGAGGCGGAGTGGACCTGAAGGCAGGGGGTTTGGGGAGGGTGATCAAGGCATTACAAGCGTAGCAGTGATTCATCATCCACGGGCATTCTAGAGCTCCGCACTGAGTTGTTCCTAATCCCCCGGGGACCCCACTTGACATTGGCCTTTCCCTCTTTCTGCAGATTCTCCCAAACCACGTTGTTGAAACTTATCACTTGACCTTTCTTCTGATGAAGTCTAAAGTTGATTCAGTTTTTTAATATTTTCTGCTTTCTTTTGTTTGAGGTCTTTGTCTGTTTTGTCCTCCTTTGGGGTTTTCTTGACTTTATTTATAGTCTGTGTTTTGCATGACTTTCTGAATAAGAAACCCAGCATAGGAAACTTTACAGAGACAGTAACTGATTTAAAAGCAATTACCTAGACCAAGGCAGGGGCAGAAGGGTCTGTAGGAATGGGGAGCTAACAAAGAGAAGGCAAAAGAAAAGAATGTTCTGAAATTGTGATGATGATTGTACAACTCTTCTTAATAGGATTTACCGTTAAATCGTATGCTGTGTCAATGACATGGCAATAAATCTTGTAAAACAGAGGTTGTGGGATGGATGACTGAAAATGAGCGTCATGAAAAGTAGAAGACATACACAACTCACCAAAATTGTCACTCAAATGCCAAGAAGCACAGGGCAAAAAATGCTCACGACCACCAGCCATCTGGGAATTGCAGACGAAAACAACAGTGAGTTAAATCACGGTACACTCACAAAGATAGTCACAAGACACAAACAAATGGTGGGGAGGGTATGGAGAGACTGGAACACTCACACACTACTGGTGGGCTTGTAAGCATGTGTAGCTATTGTTAAAATCCTCCTCTTCAGAGCTAACCCTTTGGTGGGCGAATCTTTAAATGGGTGAGGACATGCCTGCCAAGATGGAGCTGAAAAGATAAGCCCCACCCAGCGTCGTGAGTGCTCAGGATCTTCAAAGGTGAAGAGACTACACTAGGGCACTCTTGATAGATGTGACATAAAAAGGAACCCTTTGTTGTTGTTGTTGTTTTGAATTTTGAATAAGTGGCTTGTGCCTAGAAAGTGGAAAAAGTTTGCAGCCACGAAGACACTATCCTCTCTAGACTGAACGTTAAAGGGAACCTGTGGGCAGGCTGAAATGCTTGCAGGGTGTCTACCTGGATCCACTTGTTGAGTGGAAGTGAGATAAATGCAGCCACAAAGAGATGGGTTGACGGTTGCCACTGACAACCGTGGACTTGGTTCACAGGGACTAGAGGAGAAGGCAAGCCGGGTTGACTGGTCTGAACTTATCACGTAGCCCCAATTGGGCTGGGGTTTTTGAGAATTTGTCATGCTGCCCACAGTCTAAAGACAAGGTGAACAATGGGCACCCTGGTGAGCCTATGCAAGGCGGCCCACACTGAGTGGACAAGAACCTGACCAGATGATCGTTTTTTGAGCCTGTGAATTGGTGCCTATTGCTGCTGACTTTATGGACGGCCTGCCCTGATTTGACTCTGCTTACAGATGCAGACTCACAGTGTTCCCACTGGAATGTGGATTCTTTACATCAAAGAACCTGCTTGTCTCCTCACAGCACTGGGTTGATAAAAGTGGGCAGCATAGAAATTGGATACCCACAATGGGGTGGATAAAGGCATGAATTTGCTGGCGTACAAACATCCACAGGTGGGGGAATATATTCATAGGATTTTAGGATTAGGGTGTAGGTGCTCACTTAACTACAACTGTAGGCATAGAATACTGCTGTATTGTTCAATTATACTATACTATGTTTCA
>NW_022111376.1:1908650-1910262 GCF_000313985.2 Echinops telfairi
TAAATGGCTAAGGAGTTGTGCAAAAGTGTCAAGTTGACAAGGCGTGGTCTTGTGGCAGTTACGTGATCTCCTGTCAACTTGACCGAAGGGGTTGAGTCTCGCCTATCAAGTATGTCAAGCTAATCATGCTTCTGTGTGGGCATGGCTTTCTCCTGAGGATTCTGGGAACTTCTGTCTTCCTCCCTGGAGGCGGGACACACACTCTTCCCGGGACACAAGCCAGATGTAGCAACGCTGATGTAGTTAGAACCCTGAAGCTGGAGGAACCTCATAGAGACCCAGGCCAGCGACCAGATGCTTCCACTACCACTACATCCATGAGACTTTCCACCAAGTAGCCTGTGACCTTCCTGTATTTGGTGTCATTACATGTGTTGTGTGAATCTGAAGAGAAATTCATAGACTGGTATCAGGCATATGAACTAATATCAGATTTTATGGACTTCACCTCAATTCGGTTGGGATTATTTCTCAATAAACATTTGCGCTTTTATATACAGCTCTTTCTTTTACACATGAGAGGCAATGAATTTGTTTCTGTAGCCTACCCGGACTAACATGCCACCTGAGGTCCTGTAGGTGTCTGAGTTCTGGGGCCCTCACCTGTTACAGCTTTACAGGTCATAATCATTGGAGATGGGCTCAAAGAGAAAGCTCACCTCCTCCTAAAACCACAGTAAATAGCCTGCTCCTGATGAACGTGAGCTACGCTCGGCAGGATGGCACCTGGCAAAGTCTAACGCCTCCATGCTCCTGCCTGCGTTGGATGCCCCCTATTTGCATGACCACTGACCAATCCTCTCTGCACGACACTGGCCAGTCCAATAGCACGTAGCCTTGTCTACCTACATGTGTTTCCTTAGGAGCAGGCCCTGCTCCAAGGTGCTGCTACAGACTGCACCCCTGGGCCCAAACACTGAGCTTCTCCTTCCGACTGCTAGCTCCCTACAGGACAACGTGAAACTGCCCCTGTACGTTTCGGAGCACGTACGTCTTTACAAGAGAAATCCTCCACTCTGCCTCATGGTGTGGCAAGTGGTTTCCACCTGCCGCCCTTGCTACTGGCAGCCCAACGTGTAAGCCCTATGTCACCTACAATGGGCATGGGCCACTGTAGAAGGGGTGCAGTATCACAGCCGGAGGGCGAGAAGAGAAAAAATTATCTGAAGCTGCTTACTTTGTGAACCGTTTTTAACGAGTAGAAAGGCACGGAGCAACATACAGCGAGTCATTTCACCCAAGGGGGTCAACTTCTGTTTTTCCAGAGGGAGGCGCCCATGTCTTTAAGGTCTCAAGGGGGTACGAACTGCCCACTAGGTTCTAGCAGCGTGGGGGACGTGTGATGCCACCTGGACTCCATGGGTGGGGCAAGAGACGCACTCATAGCTTGCTAAGGTCGGGGTCAAGGTCGCCCGGTTTCACAGGCGCAACTGTTGCCTTTTGGGTTGCACTGTCCGGCCACCATCTTCCCGGTGGGATGGGCTCCGAGAGGGGGGCTGGTTCCCCAGACAGAGTCTCGTGCTCTGGGCCTCGTGGGGTGGGTTTGCGCAGGCGCACTGGCGGCCCCTCCCACGCTGGGAGGCGGAGCGTGGTGAGCGCACATTCCCTGGGC
>NW_022111376.1:1910362-1912193 GCF_000313985.2 Echinops telfairi
TCCATCTGCTTTAGTTATTCTGTGATTAAGAGCAAGTTTCAGAGTCGCTTCGTATGTCCATTTTCCTGCTTTCCTACTTTTTAATGACCTTTGCTTTCTCCATGAACGATCTTCTAGACGTCTTCCCTTAGCTCATCAGGTCTTTTGTCATTAGTGTTCAGTGAGTCAAATCTGTTCTTGAGATGTTCTCAAAATTCACGTGGGATATACTTCAGGGCATTTTTGGCCCTCACGAACTTGTTTTAATTGTCTTCAGCTTTAACTTGAAATTACTTCTCAGCAATTGATGGTCTGTACCACATGCAGCCCTTGGCCTGCTGTTAGCCGCTGATATTGAGCTAGCTCGATCATCTTTTCCTACAGATGTAGTGAATTTGATATTTGAGTATGCCATCTGGAGAAGTCCATGTATATAATGACCATTTGTGTCATTGCAAAAAGGTATATACTATGAAAATATGATCATTGTTTGTGATTGTGATGCAGAAATTGAAAAAAAGAGCAGTAACAGTAGTTGGAAAATGAAGACGTGGTGAGAGAAATGAAGGTGGAGATCACATGATAGCATTTTTCCAGACCAATAACTTGTTCAAAGCAACCTGAATTGGAGATCTCAAAACTCACAGGGGGCCCAGGGGGCTAGTGGTTTACACAAATCACAGGTCAACAATTTAAGGACACCAGTCGCTCCGTGGGGGAAAGGTGTGGCTTTCTACTCATGTAAAGAATTAGTAAACTCACTGGGGTCAGTTCTACTCTGTCCTATAGGGTCGCTGTGAGTTGGAATCCACTGGATGGCGGTGAGCCTTTCTGAGATCCCTGAGCAGTTTCCTTCCTAAACATGAGGGTCTCCCTCCACCTTTCCCCTAGTGATGCCCCCACACCGCGGCCCACACCAGACAGGGAAGCTGCAGCGGTAGAAGCAGGAGCCTCTCTGGAAAATAGCAGGTCTTAATGGCTACATTTGTAGTGGCTTTCCCATCCCTCTCCCTATGTCAAGGCGTGGGACCCCAGGAGGCGTGGCGGTCAGTGCAGAGGCTCCCAAGCCAAGGAGACCCCTACCCAGGCTGCCCTGGGCACAGTCTTCTAGCATCCAGAGGCCTGGCTGGCCACCGTCACGCACACTCGTCCTCAGAACCAGTGTTCTGCAAACGACTGCTTGCACAGGCTCACTGGGGCCCCAGGAACCCTCCGGAGTGGGGTTTCCAGAGCCTTCAAACACCACGTGGTCTTCACTTCACGGGGGCTGGGCTGGTGGGCGGCCAGGGTGGGGCACAGCCACGTGACTCCGGTCTGACGGAGGTGCGCGTGCGCATGCGCACAGGGCACTACGTGAGCACTGGGAGGTGGGGCCTCCTGAGGGACCGCCTTGCGCGCACCTCCCCCTGTGTGCAGGTGGCCGTCTGCCCAGGGGGTCTGTTTGGGTGGGCACATTGGGGGACCCCGTGGCTGCTGTGGGGGGTGGAGGACCTTCCGGGGGCATCTCAGTCTCTCACGCATCACTGTGGGGCTGCCTGGCGGG
Organism: Echinops telfairi; assembly: GCF_000313985.2. Classification (NCBI taxonomy): domain Eukaryota; kingdom Metazoa; phylum Chordata; class Mammalia; order Afrosoricida; family Tenrecidae; genus Echinops; species Echinops telfairi. Next base: position 1,911,885 of record NW_022111376.1, read on the forward strand.
AAACCATTGCGCAGTCTCACCCCCACTGTCTATCTGCGCAGGCGCAGGGGTCCGTGACGCCCGAGGGGCGGGGCCGGTGAGGGGGCCTCAGTCTGAGGGGGGCTCAGCCCTGGGCGAGCTCGGAGGGATGGCGGCGAAGGGCTCCGATGGACAGCCCCCACGCGAGGACATGGAGCAGCGCGAGCCGGACGGTAGGGCGCCCAGGGCCGGAGGCTCAGGTGACCCCGAGGGTGCCCGCGAGCCCCCTGGCGCGGCCGCAGAGACCGCCGGCCTGAGCGGTGCGGCCCCTCTGCTCCCCGGAGCCCGGCC
>NW_022111376.1:1912293-1914411 GCF_000313985.2 Echinops telfairi
GGTGCCCGGCGGTGACCAGGCTCCAGGCGCGGCACCTAGAAGAATCCTTTTGATTGAGTTGTATCCTTTCTCTGGGCTCGGCGTCCTGGGGGGGCAGAAGGGCGGGAAGAAGGGCTTTGGGGCGGTCACATTCAGCCACGTGGCCCCTTAACGAAGAGCCAGCTTCCTGACCGTGCCTTTCCAGTCCTGCACAGAGGCCAACATCGCCCTCAGGACCCTCTTTCCAGTGGCCGAGCGCCTGGTTGGGATGGTCCGCAAGGAGATCTCGGTGAACGGCAGGGACCTGACTGTGTGAGTTTTCTGGGGGGCGGTAGCACTGGGTCGTGGGGGGTGGGGCAGTGATGCGGGCCCTAACCCCTGTCCACTCCCCGGTGGTCACCTGACTGCTGATGACTCCAGCAGGCTGCAGATGGCCATCGCCACCATGGTCAGCCATGTCAAGCTGCTGTTACGGGCTGGGTGATACTACTGGCCCTGCTTTCTCAGGAACCTGCGGTCCAGCAAGGATGTCGGAGCCCGTGTGCTGTCGCCCGCTGTTCTGTCCCTCTGAGGCTGGAGGAGGAAGGGTGGGTCGTACAGATATGTCCAGCACAAAATAAAACCGAGCTTCTTCTATTCTGAGTCAGGCTTCTTTCTATATTGCTGCACACCCAGGGGTCACAGCCCTGGAACCTCGGGTCAGAGGGTGAGTCTGGGGCTCAGATATGCCTGCAGGTAAGCCGCACTGAAGACCACAGGGAACATGCACTACGACGACGACAACACCCAGGTGTGCCCCTCCTTTCAGCATTCCCTGTACAGCCTTCCCGAGTCGGCATCTACTGGCCGTCAGGGTGGTTTCCACCTGCCGCCTTTGCTATTGGCAGCCCAACGTGTAAGCCTCTGTGCCATTTAAAAGGAGCAAGGGGCCATGGTTGCAGGGGTGCAGTATCACAGCCGGAGGGCGAGAAGAGAAAAAATTATCCGAAGCTGCTTACTTTGTGAACCGTTTTACCCAGTAGAAAGGCACAGAGCAACATACAGCGAGTCGTTTCACCCAAGGGGCTCAGCTTCTGTTTTTCCAGAGGGAGGCACCCATGTCTTTTAGGTCTCAAGGGGGTACGAACTGCCCGCTAGGTTTTAGCATCGTGGGGGACGTGTGATGCTACCTGGACTCCGTGGGTGGTGCACGGGGACGCACTTGGAGCTTGCTGAGGTCGGGGTCAAGGTCGCCCGGTTTCACGGGCGCTACAGTTGCCTTTTGGGTTGCACTGTCCGGCCACCGTCTTCCCGGTGGGATGGGCTCCGTTCCGAGAGGGGCGGTTCCCCCGACAGAGTCTCGTGCTCTGGGCCTCGTGGGGTGGGTTTGCGCAGGCGCACTGGTGGCCCCTCCCACGCTGGGAGGCGGAGCGTGGTGAGCGCACATTCCCTGGGCGGCGATGGTGGCGGTGGTGGTGGCCGCAGTAGCGGAGACAAAGGATCGGCCACATGGACTCCGAGGGCGAGGGCGCTGGCGGTGGCAGCAAAAAGGGCTCGGTGGATGATGGCCAAGGTGCTTCCGGCGGCCCCGAGAGCGGGGATGTGGCCGAGGGCGCAGCGGCTCAGACCCAGGGTCCCTGGCCTGCCCTGCTGCCCAGTGGTGACCAGGCTCCAGGCGCGGCACCTAGGAGAATCCTTCTGATTGAGTTGTATCCTTTCTCTGGGCTCGGCGTTCTGGGGGGGCGGAAGGGCGGGAACAAGGGCCTTGGGGCGGTCACATTCAGTCACGTGGCCCCTTAACGGTGAGCCAGCATCCTGACCGTGCCTTTCCAGTCCTGCACAGAGGCCAACATCGCCCTCAGGACCCTCTTCCCAGTGGCCGAGTGCCTGGTTGGGATGGTCCGCAAGGAGATCGCGGTGAATGGCAGGGACCTGACTGTGTGAGTTTGCTGGGGGCCGTGCACTCAGGGTCATGGGAGAGGGGGGACAGTGAGGCCAGGCTCTAACCCTTGTCCCCTCCCTCGTAGTCACCTGACTGCAGATGACTCCAGCAGGCTGCAGATTGCTGTCGCCACCATGTTCAGCCAGCTCCGGCTATGCAGAACCACTGGTACAGTTGCCCTCATCATTCTCAAAATATTTCCTCTCCACTTAAGCCCC
>NW_022111376.1:1914629-1916992 GCF_000313985.2 Echinops telfairi
CCCTTGAAACCTAAAAGACATGGGCGCCTCCCTCTGGAAAAACAGAAGCTGAGCCCCTTGGGTGAAACGACTCGCTGTATGTTGCTCTGTGCTTTTCTACTCAGTAAAACGGTTCACAAAGTAAGCAGTTTCAGATAATTTTTTTCTCTTCTCGCCCTCCGGCTGTGATAGTGCACCCCTGCAACCATGGCCCCTTGCTCCGTTTAAATGGCACAGAGGCTTACACGTTGGGCTGCCAGTAGCAAGGGCGGCAGGTGGAAACCACCCTGACGGCCAGTCGATGCCAACTCGGGAAGACTGTACAGGGAATGCTGAAAGGAGGGCCAAACCTGGGTGTGGTCGTCGTGGTGCATGTCCCCTGTGGTCTTCGTTCCGGCTTACCTGCAGGCATATCTGAGCCCCAGACCCACCCTCTGACCCGACGTTCCAGTGCTGTGACCCCTGGGTGCACTGTAATATAGAAAGGAGCCTGACTCAGAATAGAAGCAGCTCAGTTTTATTTTGTGCTGGACAGATAGTTACGACCCACCCTTCCCTCCTCCAGCCTCCGAGGGACAGAACAGCGGGGGACAGCACACAGAGGCTCTGTCATCCTTGCTGGACCGCAGGTTCCTGAGAAAGCAGGGTCAGTAGTATCACCCAGCCCGTAACAGCAGCTTGACATGGCTGACCATGGTGGCGATGGCCATCTGCAGCCTGCTGGAGTCATCAGCAGTCAGGTGACTACCGGGGAGTGCACAAGGGTTAGGGCCCGCATCACTGCCCCACCCCCCACGACGCAGTGCTACCGCCCCCCAGCAAACTCACACAGTCAGGTCCCTGCCGTTCACCGAGATCTCCTTGCGGACCATCCCAACCAGGCGCTCGCCACTGGGAAGACGGTCGTGAAGGCGATGTCGGCCTCTGTGCAGGACTGGAAAAGCACGGTCAGGGTGCTGGCTCGACGTTAAGGGGCCACGTGGCTGAATGTGACCGCCCCAAGCCCACTCTTCCCGCCCTGCCGCCCCCCAGGACGCCCGAGCCCAGAGAAAGGGTACAACTCAGTCAAAAGGATGCTTCTAGGTGCCGCGCCTGGAGCCTGGTCACCGCCGGGCACCTGGGCAGGCCAGGGACCCTGGGTCTGAGCCGCTGCGCCCTCGGCCACATCCCAGCTCTCGGGGCCGCCTGAAGCACCTTGGCCATCGTCCACCGAGCCCTTTTTACTGCCACCGCCAGCGCCCTGGCCCTCGGAGTCCATGTGGCCGGTCCTTTGTCTCCGCACTCTCCGCCTCCCAGCGTGGGAGGGGCCACCAGTGCGCCAGCGCAAACCCACCCATGAGGCCCAGAGCAGGAGACTCTGTCTGGGGAACCGCCCCTCTCGGAGCCCAGCCCACCGGGAAGACGGTGGCCAGACTGTGCAACCCAAAAGGCAACAGTAGCGCCCGTAATACCGGGCGACCTTGACCCCGACCTTAGCATGCTTCGAGTGCGTCCCCGTGCACCACCCATGGAGTCCAGGTAGCATCACACCCTTGTAATTGATGGGGGGCGGCAGGGCGGGAAGAGGGGCCTGCCTGGGGGCGATCACAGCCAGCCTCGTGGCCCCTTAACGGTGATCCAGCATCCTGACCGTGCTTTTGCAGTCCTGCACAGAGGCCGACATCGCCCGCAGGACCCTCGTCCCAGTGGCCGAGCGCCTGCTTAGGATGGTCGGCAAGGAGATCGCGGTGAACGGCAGGGACCTGACTGTGTGAGTTTGCTGGGGGCCGTGCACGCAGGGTCATGTGGGAGGGGGGGCAGTGAGGCCAGGCTCTAACCCTTGTCCCCTCCCCTGTAGTCACCTGACTTCAGATGACTCCAGCAGGCTGCAGATTGCTGTCGCCACCATGTTCAGCCAGCTCCACCAGCTTGTTCAGGCTATGCAGAACCACTGGTACAGTTGTCTCAGGAACCTGTGGTCCCGCAAGGATGGCTGAGCCTCTCTGTGCTGTCCGTCGCTGTTCTGCCCCTCTGAGGCTGGAGGAGGAAGGGTGGGTCGTAACTCTGTCCAGCACAAAATAAACGTGAGCTTCCTCTCTTCTGAGTCAGGCTCCCTTTTCTGTTGTGTCGCATCCAGAGCACCCTGCCCTGGGACCTCGGGGCAGGGGGTGGGCCTGGGGCACAGGGAAATGGGACAGAAGACCGCTGGAGACATGCACTACGATGTCTGTCACACCCAGGTGTGCCCCTCCATTCAGCATTCCCTGAACAGTCTTCCCGAGCCGGCATCGTCTGGAAGTGAGGGTTTGGTTGGTCTTGGTCAGCATTCAGGGAAACCCACACTTGGGAATATTTGCTCTCTCAGATCTACAGTCCCATCCTTGGAGCCCGGGTGTCGGGGTGGC
>NW_022111376.1:1917287-1919855 GCF_000313985.2 Echinops telfairi
ACAAGAGCAGTAAATATTGAGAAAACTCCAAATCCAGTCCAGATCCGATATTAGCTCGCATGTCCAATACCAATCTATAAAGTCCTCTTCAAACTCCCGAAACACATGCAATGATGCTGGATGCAGGAAGATCACAGCCCAGTGGGTGGGAAATCTTGGTGGATTCAGTGGTGTAAGAATCTCAGCGCTGGCAGGCATCTCCACATGGCTTCTCCAACTCAGGGCACTATTCTAGTTGCATGTGTCTTTTCACTAAAGAGATACCAGGGAGTCTCTCAGGGAGTGAGTCAAGAGAGTCTCCTGCCTCCAAGGAGGAAATCCAGGAGTTCCCAGGATGCTTGGGTGAAGGCCATGCCCACATAGAGGCCCCGTGGGCTATATTCTGATTGACAGGCTAGACTCCACCCCTACACTCTTAATCCTCAAATTGACACCAGATTATGTAACTACCGCAGAGGTCCTGGGACTGGGAACTACGCAATGGTGGTGAAACCAGGGACTGCTGACCACAAGGTAAGCGTTTTGAACCCACTGGCCGCTCTGAGTCATAAAACAGAGGCTTTCTGCTCCTGTGATGATGAATAGCCTCGGAAACCCACAGGGAAAGGGCCATGGTGTGAGAGGGATCCTAGGAGTCAGACTTGACCCCGTTGCCACTGAATCATGCCTGGTGGCACTGTTGGGTCAACATGGCACTGCCAACCCCATGGCTGCCAGTGCGAACCTAAGAGATGCTCCCTGGCAGGAAGATAGGGGTATTCAGACCCAACAGCGAGCCTATGTGAGGTATCTGACTCTGTAAGCCTTCAGAGGAACAGACAGTCTCATCCTAGTTTGAACCACAGTCCTTCAGGAACACCCCCTCCCTTTCCCCAGGGCTTACGCACGGGCCCCACCAAGGCTTCTTATCAGGCAGTTGGAGGTCCGAAATAGACAGGGTGGCTGTAAGCTGTAATTGTCTGGAAGGCAGGGGGTTTTCATGTAAAAGCACCAGTCCCTCTACTGGATCATGATGTAAGGGTGTCTGCTGCCCTAAAGATTCCCAGCCAGAGAAACCCCCAGGAGCAGGTGTCTCTGTCACTAGAAGGGTCACCAGACGATGGAGTCTCCTTGATGGCCCCGCATTGATGAGGCGGAGTGGACCTGAAGACAGGGGGTTTGGGTAGGTTGATCTATGCGTTACATGCATAGCAGTGACTCATCATGTAGAAAGATGAAGAAAGACATTTACCTCACCCCATTGTTCATATTTCCACGGGAGGAGAGAGACTAGGCTTCAATCCAATGTGCCAAGATGTGAATACAACATACTGGCATGTACCAGAGAACCAATAGAGAGGTCCCTGGGGCTGGCCCCAATCCCGACTATGTGGAAACCACTCCCCCCTCCTCAGAAGAATGCACTTCAGAGGACAGCACTGGGACTACAGCTTGGGAGAGGGGCTCATCGGATAAGAGCACATGGGAGAAACGCAAAGGGATGGAGAGGGAGGAGAGGACATCCTGGCTCACCAAGCCTGGAGGCCAATGTTCCTGCTCAGAGCAGACAACGCACGGGGAGGACCATAGGGCCGGCCCCACCACGGGACACATTGTCCCTCACTGAACCATGGCGCTGCGGGGGACAGCACTGGAGACACAGTGCGGGAATAGTGCAAGGTCTGGCCCCATCACGCTGTGGCAAGGCCCTGAGGGCATGCAACAGAGCAGCAGGGGGAGCAGAGTGCTGAAACACCCGGGGAATACCAAAAACAGACTTTGGAGACAGAGTGTGGCACCCCATCAGACTCGACTGGAAAACACTCGTAAAGGCCAACAAACAGACCTCGACCTATTTCTAGGCTTTTCTATTTTTGTCAGTGGCTTTCTTTTTGTTATTGTTATTTTGTTCGTGCTTTCTGCTGCTGTTGTTGCTTTGTTGGTTTTGACTTCCTTTGGGGTTTTTTTTTTGCTTTGCCTGGTTTTTGCACTTATTAATGTATCTGCATGTCTATCTAGATAAGATAGGCTGGATAAATAATTCAGAGATTAAAAAGAACGGAACCAATGGTTCCCGGGGGGATAAGGGAGAAGGAGAGGTAGGAGAAAGGAAGGGGGTGGGTAGGAAACCAATCCAGGGACAAGGGCACAACAAGTAAACCAAAATCAATGGAATGAAGGTCATAGGATGCCTAGTGGGGCTCAGTCAAGGGCAATGTAGCATTGAAGAATTACTAAACCTGAATGAAGGTTGAACGTGATGGTGGGACAAGAGGGAAGTAAAAAGGAAATAGAGGAAAGAACCAGGAGGCAAAGGACACTTATAGAGGCCTAAATAAAGGGATGTACATATGTAAATATATATATATATATATATAATTAGAGTGGAGTAGAACTATGCACTCATGTGTATGTTAAGAATTACGGTTGCAGATGGTTGCAATTAAGGTTGGGCCTCAACTCAAGTACTCCCTCAACACAAGAACGCTTTGTTTTAACAATCCAGCATTCTGTGATACTCACCTTCCTGACATGATTGCTGAAGACAAAATGGGTGCATAAGCAAATATGGTGAAGAAAGCTCATGGT
>NW_022111376.1:1920868-1922342 GCF_000313985.2 Echinops telfairi
GGTGAAGTCCGCCGCGTTTGTCTCCAAGGAGCATTTGGCTGTCCTTACTCCAAGACAAACGTGTTTGCTCTTCTGACAGTCCTCGTAGGAGCTGCTATTGATCTTGTTAGGTGCCATCAAGCTGGTTCCAACCAGTCACGACCCTGTGCACGAAAGAATGACTCTCTACCCCATCTTGTGCCATCTTCATCGTTGTTTCTGTGTTTACGACCATTGTTGCAGCCACTGTGTCAATCCACCCTCTCATTTGCTGCCCCTCCACTTTACCAAGAATGGTGTCCTTCTCCAGGGACTGTTCTTGCCTAATTACATGTCCAAAATATGTGAGATGCACTTTCACCACCTTTGCCTCTAAGGAGCAGTTTGGAAGGACTTCTTCCAAGACAGATTTGTTTGTCCCCTTAGCCATCCGTGGTACTTTCAACATTCTTCTTTAGCACCACATCGATTCTTCTTCGGTCTTCCTTATTCAAGGTTCAACTGTCACATGCATATGAAGCAATTGAAAATACCGTGGCTTGGGGCAGGCACACATTAGTCGTTCAAATAACTTCCTTGCTTTTCAGTACTCAAAAGAGGTCTTGGTGCAGCAGACTTACCCAATGTGAATGAAGGATCTCTAGGTCTCTTGACTACTTGCAAGAGCATTGATTGTGGATCCGAGTTCATGTTGTTGAAAAACGGTATTTGTGATGAAGAAGTCTTTGGTCTTGCAAACTTGCATCATCCACTGATTGTTCTACAGTGCCCTTTTATAACTGCTTTTCCTGTGTTTTCCCTAAAGCTTTGGGTATCTTGTGTTATTGTCCATGTTTGTTTCAAACAATTTCTTAATTTCAGCCCTTATTTGGTTTATTGCTCAGTCTTTTTAAAGTAGTGTGCTATTGAGGCTCCACGTGTTTATCTTTATGTTCTTGTTCTTCTATTGCTGATTTTCAGTTTTATAAAATTGTGATCTGAGAAAATGAACGATAGTATCTCAGTGTATTAGCACTGGGTAAGGTTAGCTTTGTGGCCTTGCCTGCGATGTATTTTAGGCTGTGTGTCACGTGTGCTGGAGAAAAATGTATACTTTGCTGTTGTCAGGTGGGGTGCTCTCTCTCTAGCCAAATGGTTGAACTGGTTGCTTGAACAGCTCTTCCATTTCTTCATTGAGCTTCTTTCCTGATGGCCTGTCTTGTCTTGAGAATGGAGTATTGGAGTCTCCTGCTATTGTTGTTGATTTCTTTCTTCAACTCTGTGAAGATTTGGCAGATGTATTTTCAGGGTCTTTCACTGGGTGAGCATATGTCAATTATGGCTCTGTTTTCCTGGACTGATGTACCTTGAATCATTCTGTAGTGCCCGTTCTTTTCTCTCATTGTGTTATTGACCTTGAAGTCTATTTTATTGAAGATTAATATTACCACACCTGCTCTTTTTGTGGTTGCCATTAGCTTGGTACATTTTGCACCAAATTGAGTTTTAATCTATT
>NW_022111376.1:1924263-1926097 GCF_000313985.2 Echinops telfairi
AAACTGTTTCTCCTGCTCCCGCAGACCCAGGACACCCAGGGTAGGACACAAGTCAATAAGCAAGTCGCACACGTGTTCTCATGAGGAGATGGATTTACCCTAGGGGTTTTTCCTTTATTAAAGCCAAAAGTAGGTTTCTGTTGAGAAATGGGCCCCCAATCCACAGGTGGGGTCCTTGAGGGCCTGCATGGGGGCTGCTGGGGTAGCCAATCCCTTTGGAAGAATGCTCAGTGTGTTAGTCTGGGTATTTTAGAGAAAAAAATCCACAGAAACTCAAGTCTAACAGAGAGTTTTCTATAAAGGTTAAGTGCACATCAAGAAAGCATCCCAACCCTGTGCTACCCACGTCCACAAGTCCAATATTAAACCATTAACCCATATGTCCAATACCAATGCACAAATTCCTCCTCCATCTCACAGAACACAAACTATGACGCCAAATGCAAGAGGAAAGCCAAGTCAGTGAACGTGTAAGCATCTCAGCGCTGGCAGGGGTCTCCACACGGTTGCTCCAGCACCCAGAGCTACATTGGGAAGGTCCATGCTTTTCCTCAGGGATGTCTGGCAGGAAGTGCAGAGGAGGTGGGGCAGAGGAGGTGACGCCAGCAAACAGCACTGAACAGGGTGCAGTCATCTTTGATAGGGAAGCAGGGAACTGGCTAAGGCAGCTGCCCCCTGGTCTGACCATCAGAAAGCAAGAGACTGGGGAACTCGAAAGGCGTGGCTCACTGAGCCATTTATCTCTCCGCCCTTCAATTAACCCCACGTGTGTTTATCGGCCAGGTCGGCACAATAAACTTTAACTCTCTCACTCAGGGAATGTCCCGTTGGCACCACCATCTTCATGTCCAGTGGAGCCTTGGTGGAGGCTGGCACAGTACGAGGCTTGCAGCTCTTGGACATGCCTCTTCTCTGGATGTTGTACAGCAGCAGAGGGTGCCCTCTTAAGGTCGGGGTTATGATAGATCTGAAATACGGTAGACAGAGGTGTTGGCACGCCAGGCTTGGCACCGGCTTAGGTGCCAACCCACTCTGGTCACTCGCATCTCCCTGTGGGGCCCTGTGGCCTCTAAGTCCTTTGAAGATGTGGCCTGGTGACCTTACCTTCAACTAATGCTCTCCTGACATGCACATGCACATCTTGAGGAATCCATGCAGGTTGAGTTGCCTAATGAAGGCCTTAAAGTTTTTTTGGTGTGAAACATTGAATCTTTACCCTGATGGTCCAGGACTTTCTGCCGGAAGTGCTCCTCTTCAATGATGAACACGGACCCATGACTGCTCCAGTGCACCAACTGAATGGCGACATTTTCCATTAATCATCCATAGCTTTTGGGGGAATTGCAGCCCCAGCAACTGGCTTTCCTTCTCCCTATCAAAGATGACTGCACCTTGTTCAGTGCTGTTTGCTGGCGTCACCTCCTCTGTGCCACCTCCTCTGCACTCCCAAACTCTTTGGCTGAGCCTGACACTTGGATGGTTGAAAGGGAGCGTCCCCCAGCCTTGTCTTCTGGACAGAGAGCCTCCCCACCATTCGCTGGTGGATGGGGGGGACTCCCTGGCCTTATCTACTGGAAGGAGAACCTCCCCAGCCTTGGTTGGTGGACGGGAATCCTCCCGGCCATTCCTGGTGGATGGGGTACCTCCATAACCTTGGGTAGAGGACTGGGAGCTTCCCACTTCATCATAAACCTACTCAATGGGGACCCCAGAAATCACCCCCACCCCCACCCCAGCCAGTCAAGCACACCTGAGGCCAGGTCGACTTGGTACCTCTCACTGACTCCCTCATCATTGACTTTGGAAACTCTGCTACCTTGGTCAACGACTTGGT
>NW_022111376.1:1926197-1933417 GCF_000313985.2 Echinops telfairi
GTCACGCCCTACCAGGCCTCCTACACCCTCCTCACCACCAATTTGGATCACTTGTTGTTCCCTTGTCCCTGGGTTTGTTAACACCAGTTCTCCTCCGCCCCCCCTCTCCCATGTCTCCTCGGAACTGATGGTCTCCTTGTTTTCTCCTCAAGATTGTTCATCCAGCCTATCTTATTTAGACATACCTTCGGAGATAATAACATGCACAAAAACAAGACAGAGCAAAACCAAGCAACAAAAGAAAACAACAAGCCTATGGCAGAAAGCAAAACAAAACACAACAACAAGTTCAGGTTTTAGGAGTAGTTTGTTCAGATGAGTGTTTTTATCACTGTTGTACTTAGTGACTTCCCACAATGGAAGTGCTCATTTAGCCTACCCACCGCCACCCATTTCCATCCATATCTGACTCATAGCAAACTCAGAGCCCAGAGTAGAACTGGAAACTAGGGTTTCCAAAACTGTAAATCCTTGCAGAAACCAACTCCCTCCTCTCCCTGGCTCACAGCAAGTCATGGGTTCGAATCACAGACTGTTTGATTAGCAGACAAGCATTTTCGGCACTCTGCGACTCACACACACACAAAAAGCACTGCCATCAAGTCAATTCTGACTCACAGCGGCCATCTAGGACAGATTAGAACTGCCCCTGTGGGTTCTTGAGGTAGTCCACCTCACAGGAGTAAAAAGATTCATCTACCTTTACATTAAAAGGTGTAGACCCACATCAGAGCAGCCGCCAACATCTAGGTTGGTGAGAAAACCCTGACTAGACACGTTCCTACTAATGTTAGGAACAAGAGTGGGATGACTATCTGGCCCTGTGTGAACTAGTACTGCCAAAAACAAACCCAAACCACCAAAACAAAATGAGAGAGAAATCATTTTTAAAGTAAACATGAGAAACCCTTCCCAATTAACACTGAGAGAAATACATAAGGTTGCAAACATTAACATACAAAAGGTAAAATCTCATGTACAATGACACTTGGAAGGTGTAATATGATATTTCATTAACAACAGCAAAAATAGGGTCCCTTGGCTAATAGGCAAACATAGTGTGTTCTTGGATGTGAAAGGTCAATATCATGATCAGTTCTCCCTAATTAAATTTATAAATTTAAAAGAATCACCATAAATAGCCATGAAATTCCTTCCACCCTATGTCCCAGAGTTAAATAAATGGATCATTCCTTCTATTTAGGGAAAACATTTCTGTAAATTTTCTGTAAAATTCATCTGACTCTGCAGACTCTGCAGCTGACATGTCTGAGGTATGTGAGAGTCTCGCCCTCCTTGCCGCTCATGAGCATGCGGGCTGCACTTTTTCCAAGACAGATTTGTTTGTCCCTTTGGCAATCTTTGGTACTCTCAAGATCCTTCGCCAGCATCACAGTTCAAAGACATCGATTCCTTTTCAGTTTTCCTTATTCAGTGTCCACCATCCACAAGCACATAAGGCCATGTGAAATAGAACAGATTATGTCAAGCCGACCTTGTCCTCAGAGCACCATCCTTGCTCTTCAATAATCTATAGAGGTCTAGTGCAGCAGATTGACCCAAGGCAAGGGGTTCTTTTCATCTCTTGACTGTGGTGCCCATGAGCATTGATTGTGGATCTGAAGAAGACCATATTCCAAGAGGGTCTATTTTTGAAGTTCTCCAAGAGTCACCACTGGATTTTTTTCTAGTGCACTTTAATGGGTGTTTGTACCTCATCACATGTTGAAGGCCAGTGAGGGCCAGACAAAGGGAAGAACACGGCAACAACTTGTTCAGAAATACCACTAGTTGAACGTGGAGAGCATATACCCCAACCGCTATTCATTCACCCATCACTAAGCTGTTGACCACACAGATTTTTTTAAATGCAGATGGCTTAAAGCTACCTTCAGCATGGCAACTCTGTTTGAAAAGCATTTGAGGGAGATAGGCATTTGAACCTGCAAAGGAAAAGAAAATATGAATAAGGACATCCAGTATGTTCTCTCAGTGGAGGCTAAGGAAATGCCACAGGCTGCCTGGAGAAGGGTCAACTTAATAACACCATGTGTGGTGGTTTGTACAGAGAAAAGGGAAGTTCACTAACACTCAGCCTCCGTTCTGTGCTTATGAATTAGAATTCATTCTTACATGTTCATGAGGGATAGTGACATTATTTTTGCACGCCTGCACCGCAACAAGTGGAAAATGCTGAGGAAACTGAATTCAGAGACACCACATGTCCTACTAAGGAGTCAGTCGTGCCCTCTGCCCAGGAACAAAGGCAGAATTCCTGGATTTCGTGCATTCAGTCATAATATTCAGGGAGCTACGGCAAACTGAGAGAAATGAACTGAGTGGCAAAAAGCAGTGTGTTAGGGTGTGCCAAAGCCTGTGTCAGGCTGCCCACATGGTCTGCTATCAAACCAGGGCTTCCAGAAGCCCCCAAAGTGAGGGCCTTGGCTGGGTGGATGGACATAGGGTTGGGGACAGGTCTGCTGTTGCCAAGGAAGGGGTATGTTTCAATGCAGCTCTGGTCACCGGTCAGTGGTGGAGGGGGTGGTGTTGCTGCTCGCCAACTTGGAAGAAAGGATTCCAGTCTGGATAGATGTGGTTTGCTGCTGTGCATGCCTGGGAGGTTGCACACCTCTGTGCCTGCAGTTGGGAGCGGCCATGTGGAGCGGGAACTGGGGAGATACAAGAGGATACAGAATAATTAAAGTGAAATAAAAGGAGGCTACAAACACTGAGGAGCAAGATAGAGAGCTGAGATTTGTGTGGATATGAGCACTTCCTTGGGCAGGATGGCACTTGGACAAGTCTGCCAGGTTTGGTAGAGAGGTGTGAGTCGGGGAAGGAACACCAGGGGAAAGTAGGTGAAGGAAAACGGAGCCGAACAAACACAATGGCAAAGAGTACAGCTTGGCCTGCGAGGACATGGACGCCAGGAGCTCTTGCACGTGGCCCTCCACGCAAGGCTCCCTGAGGCCAGAGAGAGGATGGGCCCAGAGGATGGGCCCAGAGGAGTGGGAAGGACCCAAAGTAGCCGAGGCCACCCTTTGAACATGAGGGGTCGTCAGAGTTTGGAGGGAACCTCGAATTTCATCTAGAAAGAATGAAAGAAAACAAATAGGTTGGTGCACTTAGTTTCAAGTCAACCCTGTTGTGTGCTGGTTTCAAAGAGCAAGAACCCACTCCTGTTGAGACCCCTTGGAGACGCTGACTGACCACATCCATTTCGTTTGAAAGTCTCAGCAGAAGTGTATATCACGTCCACATCTCAGATGCTCCCCTGCAGCTCTCCTGACTCCATGCCAAGCCCCCCTGCCAGAATCGCACCAGGTGTCCATAATTCTACAAATTGAGTCTTCCTCTAGGCTTTTATGATTTAAAATTTTTAAACATCTAAAAAGCAAACGGCCCCACAAACTCACAGCACCAGGGTAGATTCTGGCTCACTATGACCCTGTAGGACAGAGCACCATGTCTGCGCTGCTACAGAGGCCTTGACAGGTTTGGTCTCCGGTCAGATTTACCTAACGCCACATCGCCTTTGATCTCTTGACCACTGCTTCGAGGATCACTGGTTGTGGCTCCAAGGAAGACAAAATCCTTGACAGCTTTCAACGTGTCTCCATCGATCCTGATGTTCCCTAGTGGTGCAGGGGTCAGGAGGCTCTGGGTCTTCCGTCCACAGACTTGCAGTCCATACTGGTGGCTGCAATCCTCGATCTTTCTCAGCAAGGGCTTCAAGACCTCCCCACTCTCAGCAAGCTGTGTTGTGTCCTCTGCACTGTTTTCAAGACCATCTACAGTTGAGTAGGGTCCTCACAGTTGAATGGCCTTGCATAGTCAAAGAAACACACATAAACATCTTTCCGCTATTCTCTTCTTTGAGCCAAGGTCCCTCCTTCAGCAGCAATGCTTTTACTTTTTCCACGTCATCTTCAGAATCCAGCCTGAATTTCTGGCAGTTCCCTGCCAATGTGCTGCTGCAGTCATTGTTGGGTGATCTTAAGAAAAAATTTTCTTGTGTGTACTATCAGTGACATCGTTCTATACCTTGAGCATTCTGTTGAGTCACCGTTCTTAGGAATGGGCACAAATATGGAACATTTCCAGTCAGTTGGCCAGGTACCTCTCTTCCCAATTTCTGGGCCCAGATGAGTGAGTGTTTCCAGTGCTTCTTCAGCTTGCTAAAACACTTCAGTGAGCCTTCAGTCAATTTCTGGAGCTGTGATTTTGGCCAATGCATACAGTGCCTCTTAAAGTCCTTCCTTTAGCACCAATGGTTCTTGCTCATATGCTACCCCCTGAAATGCTGGGCTGTTGGCAAGTTCTTTCTGGTACAGTGACTCTGTGTATTCTTTCCATCTTATCTGGATGCATCCTGCATCATTCAATGTCTTGCCTATAGGATCATTTCAAAATTGTGATTCGAGGCTGGGATTCTCTCCATTTCAGTTATAGTGACCATGCTCTTCTCCTTGGGCTTTTTATAATTCTAGGTCCTTGCACACTTTGTTATGGTATTTGACTTTGTTTTCTCAAGCTGCCCCCTGAAATTTTCTGTTTTATTCTTTGACTTCACCTTTTCTTCCATTTACTGTAGCTACTCTACAATTAAGAGCAACTTTCAGAGTCTCTTCTGACATCCACTTTGATTTCTTCATTCTTTCTTGTTTTTTAATGCCCCTTTGCTTTCTTCATAAATGATGGTCTTGATGGCCTCCAACCGCTCCTCGGGTCTTTTGCCATTAGTGTCCAGTGCTGTTCCTGAGATGTTCTCGAAAATTCAGGTGGGAATGACTCAAGGTCGTAGTTTGGCCCCTGTGGACTTGTTTTAATTTCCCTTGGCTTTCCCCTGAACTCATGTATAACAATTGATGGCCTATTGTCCAGTTGCTCCCTGGTCTGGTCGTAACTGCTGATTTTGAGCTTCTGCATCGTGTCTGCCCAGAGATGTACTCAACTAGACTCCTGGGTATTCCGTCTCAGGAAGTCATTGTGCATAGTCACCTTTTGTGTGGTTGAAAACAGGCATTTGCTATGAACAAGTGGTTGGCTTTGCAAAAATCCTTCCATGTGATCTCCAGCTTCATATTTATCATCAAGTCCATGTTTTCCAACTACTGGAAAAAAAGAAGAACAGAGTAGCAGGCCTTTCACCACCTGATCTCAAAACCCATCCCGCAGCCACAGTAATCAAAGCAGCAAGACATCTTCTGGATAGATAAACCCAGAGAAGTAAGAGACGTAATATGCACATGAGATATACTTAGACCACTTGAATGAGGTAGAAACCACAAAAGTAAAAGCATTCACTGACAGGCAACTGATTTTCAATAAAGAGCCAAAAAAAATTTTACATGGGAAAGGGACACCCTTTTCAACAAATGGTACTGGGAAAAAATCGGATCTCCAACTCCAGAACAGTGAAACATGACCCCCATGCATAAAAACGAAACAACTTCCATGCATAACAATGAGCTCTAGGTGAACTAGTGACCTAAAAGGGCATCCCAGAGCTATACAGATTATCAATGGGGAAAGTGGGACAAACTTAAGGGGCCTATTGTAGCACATGTACATACTATGGATTATAATAAAGGAAACACAACCAGCGGAAAACAACACAGATAGTTGAGAGTTGTTCAAAATAAGAAACTTCTGAACATCAAAAAAAGACTCCATCAAAAGAGTAAAGTGAGAACGAACAAAGTGGGAAAAGTATTTAGTAACGGCACAATGGACCAGGGACGAGTCACTAAAATCTACTGAATTATGCAACACCTCAATGAGAAAAGATATATAATAGAATGAAAAGCTGTGTGAAGGACATGAGCAGAGAAGTCACTAGAGAAGACACTGGAATCAGGGTGAACAAGCACAGGACAAGCACAAGGCAAACCAACACGATGACGAGATATTACCCACAATGATATCTCCATTCTAAAACAGGACCAGCAAATACTGGAGAGTGAGGAGAGATTTGAACTCTTGTACTCTGCTGCTGGGCTTGTAGATATGTACAACCATCGTGGAATGCATTATGTGGAATGCATAAAACCACTGGGTATAGAAATACCGAAGGGCCCAACAACAACTCTGCTGGGTATAGACCCCAGTGAAGTAGGAGAAAGAACCTGCAAAGACATATGCTCTTCCATATTCACTGCAGCACAGTTCGCAATAGCAAGAAGCTGGAAAGAGCCCAAACACCCACATCAGTAGAATGGATAAGACAAAACCTGGTACATACAGTACACACTATGGAATACTGTGCATCCCTACAAAAACAGTTCTGAAACTATGAAACAGCTCAAGGCATGAGTACACCCGGAAACCATCATGATTTAGGAAGTTAGTCAATCACAAAAGGATAAATCTTGCATGACCTTCACTCCTGTAAGGCTAAGAACCAAGACAACTTGCTTCTGCTTGCAGGTCACTGTCTTCTAATCTAGTTCCCCAAGCAACATGTCTTCCTAGGTGTGCCCAACTATGTTTCTCCCCGTTATTTGCACAACGTCAAAACCACTTCAAGAGAGGTGGTCTCACGCCAGATAAGCTCAGATTCCCATGTTGTGGGGGAGAGGAAGGCGATCAATCAATTCCTGCCCTGTAGCAGAGTTCTACAGTCCTCCCCAATCAACAGACACTCCTTTCAGAGTAATTCATGAATCTTAATGGGAGCTCAGAAACAAAGAAAGTGCGTATACATCTGTATGTGAGAAGGTGAGCACCCTTTTGACGGTGGGTAAACCGGGTGGGACAGTCTGATATTAAGAAAAATGCTTCACATTACTTATATGAACCCCACGGGGAAAATATGTCCAGAATTACGTTGCTAATAGGGCATTTGGCCTAATTTCTATCCAGGCCCCAAGGGACACAGTTAGTGGGCTATGGACAATTGGGACACCAAACTCTCACCTTTTGTCATGTACAACACCCTTGAGTGTCCACACCAGAAGGACCCGAATTAGAAGCCCCACCAAGCAAAGTGGACTTCACCTTAAGCTCACTTGTAGCGTATCTAAGGAACTGCAATCTTCCCAGGAACTTAAAGCTGAAATGCCCTAGGGGGAGAAGGATCAGATGACTGCTCTATCAAGGTTGGGCACTTGTTGGTCCTTGGACTTTGCTTTGGTTCAGATCTGTTCCTTTGAGGTGGCCCAGCAATTGGCGACTGAGGACCAATAAAGAGTTGCTGTTTTCACACTCTCTCTCTCTGC
>NW_022111376.1:1933517-1935784 GCF_000313985.2 Echinops telfairi
CCAGGGCGTGGATCTTCATGGGGGCAGACAGCTTCATCTTCTTTTCCTCAAGGGGGGAGTGCTTGTGAATGGAACCACCGACCTGCATGCCGTCCCAGCGCCCCACCCGCAGTGCCACCAGGGCTCTTGCTCACAGTGGAGAAGGAGCAGCCTGCCTCAGCTCTTGGCCTCCGGCCGACTGGTGGGTGGGAAGCACTGATCTTGTGATTAGCAGCTCACGGCATAGCCCATGACACCACCGGGGCTCCTCCACTTCGCTATTAAGAAATGCCCAGGGCGATCAAAACGAGGAGAAGGAGACATGCTAAAATTAATCGTGGTGATGACTGTACAACCCGTTTTAAATATGACTGAGGGGTAGCATTGTGTGCTATGCTCATTATATCTCAGTAAAACGTTTGTTCGTTTGTGTACGTGGTGACAGGCTCCTGGAAATCCCCGAGGCCCTCTGTATTTCCCAGTACATGGGCTTGGCTCTGGGGCCTCGCTCCTGAGGAGCCAACATTGAGAAATGAGGTCCCAGTTCCCTGAGATTGTGGAACCCCTGGGTGATGCACACAGGGACACTCACAACCAAAGGTTTGGCAGTTTGAACGTACCCCAGGACCTCTACGGAGCCCAGTTTTCCTCTGAGATCCTTGAGTCGGGGTCACGATTGGACTTGCATGAGCGAGCGAGATCATGTGTCATGGTCAGGACAAGTGAGAAGATCACTCTGTACGTGACAGTGGGAGAGGCAGCGGCCGAACTCACTTCTGTGAATGTGCAGAGGCACGCAAACACCACTCCTCTCATCCCATGGGGTGAAGGCTACAGTGCCTGGGGGGCTAGTGGGGTAACAGCCTGGGCTCCAGACTCCAGGAGGGCTCAGATAGCTGCACCATGGGCAGGCTGAGCCTGCATTTCCACCTCTGCCCCCTCCCTGCACCTGCGCGGGCCAAGCAGAGCATGGTTGGAAGCTAGGCCATCTCCTTGGTGCCGGTTGTCATCAATCTCCCCATTGCTGTCCATTCCCACCCCCTGCCCCCAGGTCTCCAAACTTCCTTATGCATCTAGAGCGTTCTTTGCCACCCGTTGGGTGGGCGTGCCCCACCTCGAACCCTGTCCCCAGTACCAGAAGCTCTGCAGGAAGACTAGACAGTGACCTCTGCCCTCAGATCCTCTGGGACATTCTCTGAGGCCGGCAGTGGCTCTTGGGGTTGAGGGCAGCCACTCCCTAGTCTATGTTTACTGCCTGGGGTTCCCTGGGCCTGAGCCAGCCTCTCAGGGAGAAGAGTGGCTCTGGGGCGGGGAGTGGGGAGGAGGGTAGAGAGAAAGGATGCATGTGTCCACATGCATGCACACACACACACACACACACACACACACACACACAAACACATTTGCACAACAGTAAACAAGCTGGCCGGTCTCTATGCCAGAAAAGCAGGGCCACAGCCCCGACCAGGCAGTATACCAGGGAAAGGGCTCGGGTCTTCAGGTGCCAGTGGTCTGGGGCCCTGAGTCGGGTGTGGGGCTGTGGCTGTGTGGTGGTCCTGCGGCTGCGATGACAAGATGGGGCTGGGGACTTGGGGTGGGGCCGCAGAGGTCAGGCGGGCCCTTCCTGCAGCCAGGTTGTGGCCTACTGGTCTGAGCATGAGCACTGGGAGGATTCTGGCAGGCTCTCCTCACCCTACTCGCCCTCATTCTCTGGCTGCTCCAAGATGGGCTGGAGACACTCACCAGGGACCTGGGCCGCCTCCTCTTCGGCCTCCATGGCCTCTGCGTCTCCGGACTGGACAAGGCATTCACGCACACAGCCTCCTGCCCTGGAAGAGCTGCCCATGCTGACCTGAGGCCTCTTCAGGGCCTGCGTGCCTGTAGCCACAGGGGCAGGGGCAGAGGTAGGGGGAGGGACGACTCCCTCTACCAGTGCCATGTCACCCTCTGCCCTGGGGTTGGCTCTGCCTTCTGCCTCTGGTGCCCCAGCCGGGCCGGCCCCTTCCTTCTGCGGGGCCGGTCATTCCTGAAATGAGCGGCCTCCCACAACTCAGACTCCCGCATCAGCCCCAGCATCTCCAGGAAACTGGCCGCCCTCCCCCGACCAGTCTCAGCTTGCGCAGAGCCTCGTCCAGGGGCTCTATGAGGGTGGTCTTGGTGAGCACATGCCTCAGGCGCAAGAGGTCTCCCTACGCTCTGGCCAGGGCGCCCTTCTCCACGGCCCTCTGCAGCATGACTTCCAGCAGCAGCAGCAGCAGCAGCAGCAGCAGCAGCAGCAGCAGCAGCAG
>NW_022111376.1:1935884-1942261 GCF_000313985.2 Echinops telfairi
GGTTTTAATTTATGCATTACCTTTATGTAAATCTCACTGTGCATTATATATCTAATAACACTATACATGAGTGATGCTGTACCAGTGCATGTTTTGATTATTTCTCCACTGAAAATGGAGATTATTGACTCCTTCTGTTGAAGATAAAGTAAAATACAATATTGCGGATTTGATTCAGATATTGAAATAAAAGTAAATTCTAATCCAGACATCATTAAATTTACTGAAGAGTAAAAACAAGCATGTCAAGAATTAACTTATATATACTAATCGACATATTAGTTTAATAAATACCAATTTACGGGGCATTGATTAGTGTAAAACAAATCACTCTGATATGGTCGTGTTTATTTAGGATTAATAGTCTCACAGGATTTATGACACAACTCTCTGAGCTGGGTTCTCTCAGCTCACCCATTTTGCAGATGAGGAAATGGGGGGGTCTGAAAAGTTAGGTGATTGATCTAAGGTAGAACAGCTGTGGAATGGCAGAACTAGGATTGAAACTCAAATCTAGATAGCACCTTACTCACTACACCAGTCAGTCTTGCTAGAGATCATCTTTGTCAGGAGCCACAACTTATTCCCAGGCCTGGGAGTGAAGACGGTTGTCGACTTATTCCTTTTTCCTTTGGGTGCTTCCAGAGCATTGTTTCTCTACCATACCCCAAGAACCTTGCACTGGCTGTCCTATGTCCAGTTGTCTCACTGTTGGAGTATCTAGCAAAAATCTTGATACTAAACAGCACTGTGCCTTTTTAAGGTCACCGACTGTGTCTTATTCTAGTAATTCAAGAGTAATAGTAGTCTTATTGACAAGAGTAATAATAGTCTTATTGACAGTAATGATAGCTGACATTTAAACATTGAGTGCTTGCTATGTGCCAAGCATTTCAATGTTGTTGTTGTTAAATGCCATCGAGTTGGCTCCAATTCATAGCAACCTTATGTACAACAGAATGAAACACTGTGTGGTCCTGCACCCTCCGCACAATTATTCTTATGCTCGAGTCCATTGTGGCAGCCACAATGTCAGTCCATCACTTTGAAGGGCTTCCTCTTTCTCACTGCCCTTCTACTTAACCAAGAATGATGTCCTCCAGGGACTGTTCTCTCATGACATGTCCAAAGTATGGAAGACATACTTGCCATCCTTGCTTCTAAGGAGCACTCTGGCCGTACTTCCTCTAAGACAAATTGGTTTGTCCTTTTAGCAGTCCCTTGTACTTTCAATAGTCTTCTCCAGCACAAGGATTCCAATACATTAATTCTTCTTTGGTCTTCGCTATACAATGTCCAACTTTCATATGCAAGACACGTCATGTATATCTATATATGAATACATATAAACATACTCGCTCAATCCTCATAATAACCTAATGAGGTGGGTACTGCCATTAAATGAGATAATGCATATATTGAATTTCTTGGATTTAGTAAGCTCATAACTACTCGTTATGATTAGGGATACCATTGCTCAATATGTCTGCAAAATACAAAGCTCCCACTGAAGGGATGGGTAATCTATTATCTACGAAGAACAACTGACCCAAAGAAAAATAATGCAGCTTGAAAAAAAAAAGGTTTTCTAGGAAACATTTCACAACACTGAGAAACCTGGAGTGTGCTGAGTGAAATCGGTCACAAAAGGGCAAAAACAGTATGAGACCTGCCTGACTATATAAGTCACCATTTTCAGAAGCCATGGCTCCTATACCCTTATCAGATTTTCTGCCGTCTTGTTACCTCCCAATTAGAATGCAGCTGGCTTGCTGCACCCTAATCTCCTCCCAAACATAACTAAAGTAAACCGGAAGATGGCCTGTATTATTCCACCTTTCCTCCTATTGCTCTCACTTTTACACAGCTCCTATCCCTGAACTCTAGGTGTCTATATGCACACAGGTCACTGCAGTTCCCCGTACCCCATGGACCAAGATCCCCCTGAGAAGTGTGCAGAAGGACACTGTACACGCCGATGTCCCATTCAAGGACCCGTCAAGGAAGGGTGGGGTGGGGGTGGGATTTTCTCTTTCAAAGGATACAAGTCGAGATTTTGGTTTTCTGGACCTCAATGAGCCCGCACCGCGTCTCCAACCGGCCCTGGTGCAATCTGGGCCTGCACTGTCCAAGGACAAGGAGGGTCTGCTGTGTCCACCACCTCTTCCACACTCAGTTGTCCATGGTTCCAAACTGCCACCTGTTCGCCACGGGGATTGGGGCCCACTTGAGGGCCACTGCTAGGGCTTCCAGGGCCACCCTGATCGATACACCTGGGGCTACATGCATTTTGGGGACCCTCATGGTCACAGGGTGCCTCATGGTGGCTCCCCTGGTCCCCATCCTGGCTTGCCCGTCAGCGAGAGCTATCAAGGCAACCATGGCCTCTGAGGCCTTCATGGCCACCTTGATCACCGGCTCCTGTATGATCACACTAGCCCTCAGGGTGGTACAGACTTGGCTGGCCATCCCCTGCACTTGCTGAATCACCGCACACATCCTTGGCGCTGGCACCTGAGGCCCGCATGGCATCTCCGGGACCTGCGAATCTGCCCAGAGCGCTAAAGGAGCCACTGATCTCTTAAGGGATCTTGTAAGCTCCTCCCCTCAGCCACATGTGGACCCCAGTGCACCTGCACAGAGGG
Organism: Echinops telfairi; assembly: GCF_000313985.2. Classification (NCBI taxonomy): domain Eukaryota; kingdom Metazoa; phylum Chordata; class Mammalia; order Afrosoricida; family Tenrecidae; genus Echinops; species Echinops telfairi. Next base: position 1,938,530 of record NW_022111376.1, read on the forward strand.
CCAAAAGTCGCATGATTGTTTCCCTGCTCAAGGACACAGGCTCTGACCCTGGAAATGCTTCTTTGGCCAGCCCTGCCCCTGAGCGCCTCCTGGGATCCCAGTGCGGGGGTGCAGAGCGCCCCCTATGGCCACATTGGGGCATGCCATTCGATCCTCCCCTGAAGACCCAGCCACTAGTTGGCACAGAGGCTCACTACAAGATGAAGTACAGCCATTAATTTGCAAAATTTCAACAAAAGTTTTATTTCGATGGTTGCAGATACATACTCTCAGCCTTCAGAGTGTATTTCATCACCGCCACCATAGCCGCACGCTCCGGAGACAGCAACTCCCTTCAGCTTTGTTGACAGGTGCTCAATGTGTCAAAGCCCGTCAGCAGGGTACCAGAAAAGGGGTAAACAGCTCTTTGGTCCTGTGTGGAAACCTGCAAGAGAGATCAGGTCTCTGACTCTGCGAGTTCACGAGCCCACAGCATCTGCGCCCAGACAAGCCCAAAGCCCACCAAGCTGCCTTTCTCCAGCTTCCAATGGTGGCTACAGCTCAGTATTGCACCATAGTATAGGAAGCTCTGAGAACCCAAGTCCAAGACTCAGGAATAGGATATCTTCTTCATCAGAGTGAAGGTTATGATGACAAGATGGCTGCTTTTATAACCACGTGACTTAATCCTATTGGGTGGAAATTTTACACCCGATTTGCTTAAAAAGCAACCAATCCACATGGACTACACTGGCCAACCCCCTTGCAAGTGGCACTGTGTGCAATGATTCACTTACAAGCGCCTCCTGCTGGTAGATGTCAGCTTCAGAAGCCCCTCAGTGAGCTTCTCCCAAAGACTCCACTTATAGCGCCCCTACAGGTCAGAGGGGAACTTTACAAATCTAACGACTCAAAATCCAAAGCGCACCCGTCAGGCTGCTGGTACTCTTGTGATTTTCACAAACTATAACCCTTTACAGGAATACAAAGGCACATCTTTTCCATTGACATTTTTTTCTGTTTTAATTCGTCATTGTTCTTAGGCTTTCTTTCTTTCCTTTTGTATGAGTGTGTGTGTGGTTGTTCACACCACTAACCCCTTACCTGGTCAAGCAGGATGGCATCTTCCACACTCTCCTGCAACCAACATCCATGGTGCTAATCGGAGGCTCGTGGACAGCCTCTGAGATCTGGCCACAAAACATCACAGCGGAGTTTCCTCTCTCTGCTGTCCTCCCTGCTCCCGCAGTCTAGGGCTTTCCAGCTTCCCTCCCCAACCAAGAACGGAGTGGCGATATTGGCCATCCCCCTTTCTCGTCTCCCCAGCTCCACATCTGCCATTGGGAGTATGATAATTAGTCACTACTTTTCAGCATTTGAAGAGACACTGCGATATATACCTGTGACAGAACGCAGATCCCCAGAACATAACCTAGAGGGTTGGGAGTTTATCTTAATATTCAACTTGTATATCAAGCTCTGTCTTATACACATGTGTCTATGGATTTGTTTCTCTAGTCTAGCCAGACTAACACACTCCTTCACCCTGCAAACCAGTGGTCAATTTTGGCGTTTTTTTTCTTGGAATTTTTCTTGATGTAACATTCACATAACATATGCTTCCATACCAAAGTCACATTGAAATTTGGTTTTTGTACATCATCACAACCTGCTTTTGTGCTCTATCCCACATTTCACATTCATTGTGTGCTCCCCCATTCCCCTAACTCTTTCCACTTTGCTCCCTAATGCATCATTGCCTCAGTTATTGTCTCTGTGCATACACTCCTTCTGTGATTCATAACTTGGGAAACCAAACAGAAACAGAGAAAAGAAAATAATAATGATAACATATAAAAAATAGAGAGTAAGAAAGAAAAGACAACTGTGTTATTCTGCGTAGATTGGAGAAACAAATTTTTTGACACACATATTTTATAAGAAAGAGGTTTTTATATAAGAGCAGTTGAATATTGAGAAAACATTCCAGCCCAGAGCATATCAAGTCTGTAAGTCCTATATTAGCCCATATTTCAAATACCAATCTATAAAGCCCCCTATAAAGTCACTAAACACCTTCAATGACCCTGAATGCAGGAAGATCACAGGCAAGTGTGTGGAAGCTTTGTGGATCCAGTGGGGTTGTAAGCATCTCAGCGCTGGCAGGGGTCTTCACGTGCATCCTCCATTTCCCAGGACACGGGGTCTATCAGCGTAGTGCCATGTGTTTTGTCAGTAGAGCATCTCTCAGGGAGTGAGTTTTGTCAGTAGACAGTTTCCAAGGGAGTGAGCAGAGAGAAAGGGAGAGAGTGTGTGTCTCTCCCTGGTCCAAGGAGGAAAATCAGGAGTTCCCAGAATCCTCCGGGGAAGGTCATGCTCACACAGAGGCCTCATTGGTTATCCAATGATTGACCAGCTAGACTTAACTCGTAATCCTCTCAAATTGACAAGCGATTATGAAAACTACCCCATTGGCAAAAGAGGGAATTCCAGATCACATCGTTGTGTTGATGGGGAACCTGTGCATGGATGCATCCAAAGGGAGTTCATTGTTGGAACCGGCCAGGGCAACACTGCATGGCTTAAAATCAGGGCAGATGTGCAAAGGACTCCATATTCATCCAATCTGTGTGCTGAGAAAATAATCAGAGAACCTGGGTTATATGAAAAAGAATGTGGTGTCAAGATTTCAAGAAGGCTCATGAACAACCTTGGTTGCTGAAAGGGAGCAGGACTTGAAGCATTTGCTGGTGGAGGTCAACAACTGCAGCTTTCAGTATGGACTACAACTCATTGTCAATGTCAACAAGACCCAAATCTTCACAACTGGACCAACGGGTAACAGCAAGATGAATACTGTGTGCATTCTGTTTTCTTTGGACTTCCAACCAATGCCCATGGAAGAAGCGGTCAAGAAATCAAAGGTTGCCTTGCACTGGGTAAACCTGCTGCACAAGACCTCTGTAGAGTATTGAAAGGCAACGGTATTTCTTTGAGGATGAAGGTGCTCCTTACCCATGTGATGACTTTGTGAATTGCCTCATGTGCATGTGCAAGATGGGCATTGAATATAGAAGACAGAAGTAGAAAAATCTACCTTTGAACTGGGGTACTTGAGAAGATTATTGAAAGACTCCCGGGCTACCAAAAGAACCAACAAATCTATCTTGGAAGAAGTATGTCCTGAATGCTGCTCCGAGGTGAGGCTGGCCAGGCCTTCCTTCACGTGCTTTTGGACATGTTCTCAGGAGAAACCAGTCCCGGGAGAAGCATATCATGCTTGGGGAAGGAAAGGACAGCGGAGTTGTGGTGGTGGCGGAAAGCCCTTAACCAGGTGGATGAACACAATGGCTGCAACAATGAGCTCACACTGAAGAACAAATGTGAGGATATCTGAGGACTGGAAGTGATTTATTCTGTTGTGCATATCGTTCCTGTGGTTCATAACCGACTCAAAGGCACCTCACAACAGCAAGCATCACACTTCTATTTGGTGGTTGTTGTTAGGTGTCCTTGTGCCATTTCTGATCCACAGGGACTTGATCAGAACAGAAAGAAACACTGCCTGGCCCTGCTCACCTCCCCACCGCCTCCCCCTGGGAGATGCAAAGCTGCCCAAGAGAGGTTGCTCACACCCCGGAGCCAGGGACTGAGTCTAGGGGAGGACTGGTAGGGATACAGAAAGGGAGTGTGAGATTCCTCAGCTGAGAAATACAGTGAACCCTCATTTATCACAGTTAATCGGTTCTAGAC
>NW_022111376.1:1942743-1952178 GCF_000313985.2 Echinops telfairi
CTGTACCTTCATCCTTGGCTTCGCAAGAGAAAGAATTCACGCTGAAGCCTGGTTTGTGACACAGTGGCCTCGCCTACAGGGACCTACACCCTGTCCTCACTGCTTGCTGCACCAGGGATAGTGGTGTGGGCTCTAGGGACAGCCCCAACCACCGGGCCCAGATCATCTAAGTCCAGTGGTCCATTCCCTGCCATATTCAGAGCTGACCACGAAATGTTCGACCAGGCCAGGCCTGTCCCTTGTGGGGTACTGCATTGAACCCTGGGAAGGCATGGGTGTAGACACTAGGTCCCCTAGAAACGGGGTGGCTCAGGTGCTCTGTGGCTACACCCTGTGTAATGGGAGCAGGTTGAGCTCTGCGCCTTGACACAACTCGGTCTTGTGGTCAGGATGCAATGGCGCACCTGGATGCAGCAACAGACGCCCTGGGATCACAGCCGGCACTGGGAGGCAGGGCAAGCCCACCGGGCCTTTCCTGGGTTGGAGCCCTCCCCTTTGAGCAGGAAGTAGTCACGTGGGGAGTTCGTGCATGCGCACTGGGTTAGCGTGGGGGGCGGGGGGCGAGCTGACAAGGCCCCGGATGTCACTGGCAGCCATTGAGCTCTGAACAGAGATTTCAAGGCTGAGGAGCAGACATGTCGGCCGTAGGTGAAAGTGCCGGTGGGGTGAGCCCGGACGGAGCAGGGGCAGAAGGTCCGCCCGGCCCTGATGGCCAGTCTGGTCACGGAAGAGCTGATGACTCCGGTGAGCAGGGTGGTCCTGAGGGCACCGGAGGCCACAGCGGCCCTGATGGCTCTCGAGGCCGTGCGCCCAGCATGGCGCCAGGGGGCGCCCTCATGGTGTTCTCAGTGGCCGGGAGGCTCCCCGAGACCTGAGTAGCCTCAGCTGTCGCCATCAAGGTGGCCCTGCTGTGGGTGTGTGTGTGGGGGGGCGGGGGGCGATGGCTCTGGTGAGGATGTAGGCGGGGTCGCGGGTGAAAACCCCGGTCGTCAGTGTCCAGGAGCCGCTAACCATCTCTGCCTCTCCAGCTCCACGGGTGGTGCCGCCTCACGATGTGCCTGCACCCGGAGCCCCGGAAAACCAAATGCTGGTGTGGTATCCTTTTCCAGGACAGACGTTTCCCCTGACCGGCCCGCGATTACGTCCGGGGCAGGGGTGTGTGTGTCTAATAGGACTGCCTCAAGGAGGCCGTGGTCAGTGGGAGACAGCGCAAGAACTGGGGTGCTGAGGACAGACAGTGAGCGGGGAAGATCTGACAGAATTGCAGGAGATGGGCAGTGTGTGGTATTTGGGGGTGGGGTGGGGGTGGAGCAGCAACCCTGCGAAAGGGGGAGGGAAGAAGTCAAGGGGCGCTGGAGCTGGACATTGCTTGGTGGAGGAGGCTCTGTAGAGAGGATGCCTTGCTTCAGGTTGTCGTGAGATGACAAGGTGGCTGGGGCAGAAGACCAGTGTCCAGTGGTCCCTTAACAACGTACTTGTAGCTCTCTGAACGTCCCATTGGAGTCCCCCCTGGTAGCAGAGTTCGTTCAACATAACGTGCTGCAAGGTACCCAGAACACTGGCACCGGGGTTAATAGAGAAGTCACGACTCAGGGCAGCGTCATAACTGTGTAAGTTCCGGGGGACCCTGCGTGGGCGTGGGTGGCAGGTGCTTGGGTGGATTATCAGTCACAGGGGCATTGTCATGGAGACAAAATACAAACCCCCTGCTATCTTAAAGCTGTACGTTTTTACAGGGTCAGACAGCTTGACCTTTCTCCCATGCAGCACTGGTGGATCTGCACAGTGCCCTGTCATTTAGCAATGCCAGGCGTTCCTCTCTACCCCACAAGGGGAACCAGACCCTTGGCCTAAGGCAGGAATGGGGTGCACTGGACACGGATGGCCTTGCTCATCTGGAGTGTGTTTCCCTTTCCCCTCACTTTAGCAGATGGACTGAGGAAGACCCTCTTCTCTTACGAACTTCCACCAACCCCTTCCTGGAACAACTTGACCTGGTGATGCACTGCATTCCTGCCCCTATGTTTCCGTATGAGGGAGCTCTCAGCATGCAAAGGAGGGGCAATACCTAAGCTTCCATCTCAGCCCGTGGATCCTTCCCCGGGCACTGAAGGCTCTGGAGCAGTTTGCCAAGAGGGGCCTAACCCCTGAGCTCCGTGGGCCCACAGCTTTGGTTTTCTAGTTGCTGGGGAAGGAAGGGCCTTCATTGTTTGTCACTGCCAAAAATAAAGCTGAGAAGCAACCCCTCGTACTGTTATTGGAGGGGAGTTTCTGGGACGCAGATTTTCAATTATTTCAATAAAACGGAGGTCAGTTTAAAAGATGCACGTTTGTTTTCTTCTCAATTGTGTTCTGACATTCAGCATTCAGGACTGCAAACATTTAGAATTGATTTTGCATCCTATACTTGTGCCTATGCATTAGTGCATGCATCTGTGTAGGAAATATACAGTTTTCACAAAGTTAACATTAAAATTTTCTTCTGCACAGTAGATTTTGTCCTGAATTTATAGTTTACATGTTAGCCCTTCCTGTTGCTAAAACTTTCTCAAAAACAGTTTAAGTATATGCTTCAAGGGGCATTTTCATGGAATTGCAGGGGTACAATATGCAAGAAGCCAAAGTGAATGAAAGTAGGCTAACAGAATGTATTCAGGATTCTTTAATATAAATACCAGCTCTGAGTGTGATGGCGGGGCAGATAGTTTCTTTCTGAACAGTGAAATACCTGTTTGAGAATTTCCATCTATGGTGCACAGGACCATTATAATAATGATACCACACAGATTCTTCCTTGTAAGAGGTTGTTTCCAAACATCCTGATAGCTGGTATGAAGATGATATTGAATGAAGGCCAAATAGAAGACTGAAACCAATTGTCCAATGATGATTAAAGTGTGTTCTACAGGTTTACCTCCAATTCGTGTTAGGGTAAGTTCAAATTCTGCTGCTGAAGTTCAAAACGGGTTTGGGAGGTTTGGAAAATTGCTAGGATGAGAAGGGAGCCCACAGGGGCTCAAACCGAAAATGACACCGAAAATGTTAGGCCGAGATGGTTAAAAACAGCGTATGCCGATAGAAAGTCTTCTTCTGGTTTTGTGTGTGGTGTGTTCACTGGGTGCTGGGCTGTGTTCCCCAGTCACCTAATGTATCAGGAGCAAGAAGGTGAGCTTTTGTAGGAAACATTCACCCGGACATTCCTCAAAAACCAAACCAACCTCCCTCCATGGAGTCGAGACGGACTCATAAGTCACCCTATTAGGACAGGGCAAACTGCCCGAGGGAGTTTCTGAGAGGGCAATCCTTGATGGGAGTAGAAAGCCTGGTCTTTCTCCCACAGAACTCTGGTGGCTGGTGGTTTTCAAGGCTGGGCTTTCCTTCTGCCACTAGCACTCACTGCAGAATCCTCAGAGGTCTTTAATAATGTTAGTAAGGGGGAATGAGATGTACTCTGCTGGGTTATTGGAACCTGTTTCCTAGAGAAAACAACATGGACTGTTGCTAACCCCGCTACAATAAATTTAAGAATGAAGTGAAAAATTGAGGGAGTGAGTCTTTATCAACAGAGAAACCCTCCTATCCTATTCATTCTAATAAATCTGTTCTGATATGAGATATTTGAAAAGAGATTTGCAATAATTGTGGTACCTCCAAAAGATATTTGTCATCATGGAAGGACATATTGTATAAAATAAATTACTATAAATGCAAACAATTTCCCTCCCAATATTTCATGTTTCTACACATTAAGTAGTAAGAGTAGCAAATTCCTTGTCTGACATGAACCATCAGATAAAAAATATTCAACCTCCATTTAAGTGGAGACGACGGATGATGCAGCAGAAATTTATATATGGGCAAAATTGTGTGACTGAGGAGAACGGAGTTAATTTGGACAAAATGTAATGTGGTGTAGGATTTGTAGTGTAAGGCAAACTCCAGGCAGTTATCTAAGTTGTACCACACTAAGATAATGCATTAGACAGCAAGGTCAATAATATAGGGATTGATCATTTTAATGGGGGGGGTGGATTGGGGGAATGTTGGTCAGAAAAAGTTCTTGCAGTTGAAATAAGATGTTTTCTCTTATCCTTGGTTATGCTGTAATTCGATGTAAGAATTATGATATATCTAGATTTGTGACAAGTGTGGTGTTTGTAATTAGTTGTTTTGGTCTTATTTCTAAGCGTTTTCCTATTTATAATGCTTTGTGCTTAAGTTGTAGTGGTAGCAAGGGGTGTGGAATTCTATTAAATTTGGAGGGATCTTTTTTAGCCCTAATTGCCTTTTCTAATTATTTCGGAGGCATGTTAGTAGAACTTGGTTTGACTGTAGCTGTAGCCACTGAAGAAGGAATTCCCGGAGACTTGGCTGTCTAATAGCACGGATTAAGGGGTACTGTGCATGAGTTTTAGAGGTTCTGTTGACTTTCTGTTTATTGAGGGAGAATAATTTTGGGAGAACTGATTGTGTGTTGAAGAGTAAGTTCTTTCTTCTGGTGGAGAAATTGGTTATGTTCATGGGAATTTTGTAGGTCTTATCTTCTTGTTATAAGTTTTGTAGTTGAATAATTGTGATGGTGGTTGCTCTCTGTTAGTGTCTTCATCGTTCTTGAAATCACTAGGTTAGTTAGGTTAAAGAATTAGGCTGTGGTAGTCAATAATTCACGTACTGTGGTTGGTAGCCAGCTTATACTTGTCCAATCTCTAGTTAAAACTGTGTTTTAAATTCTCTACCATGGACTAAGTTAATGGCACTCTCAGTAGATTTGCCTGATAGTTAATACTCTCTAACCAAAATCACAATGATGTTTCTAAGGGGAACTAGAGACGTATATAAACTATGGATACAGGAATGAATCTTGGCCTGGCACTTTGTTCTAACTCCAATCAAAGAACAATCAGTTCTTATGACATGACCTTGTTTGATCCTCAATCTAATGGAGAAATCACTGAAGAAATCACTATAGCAAAGTGAAGAAACTAGACGGTGCCCAGCTATCAGAAAATATAGCATCTGTGGTCATGAAAGCTTGTCTTCAAAGATGCAGCATGTAAGTGGGGTGTCAAGTATGTCCACATGGGATAAACAAACCAGCTGGTGTGATCCATGGATTATAAATCATGTAATCCAAATATGAAAGAAGAAATGGTATCAGAGAATAAATTGTGAAGACATGGTGTGGAGAATCTATGATTGACCGTGGAAGTCCAGAAAATGCATTTTCATTTCCCATACATAGATGACCCCTCCACAAATTCTTCTGAACGCAAACCAGGGACGTGACTACGGGTACTGTCATGGAGAGTGCATTTGAACGGGTCCTATGGCACATGTAGTTAGGCTAACATCTAGCACCTTATCGATTGGTCACATTTTGACCCAGTTTAAACCTGCTCTACTTTTTGAACATTTTTTTATTTTCAGCTGGCTTTACCCCTCTATTTTATTTGGTTACTGTTGTTAACTTTTCTGTTTCTTTCTTTGCGCATGTTTTTAAGTAGATGAAATCCAGGGTAGGCAAATCTGTTGAGACAGTAACTGGGGTAACGGTTTCTTGGCGGTATGGTGTGGGAGTGTGGGGGAGGGGAATGCAAGCTAATAACAAGGGGTACAAGAAAGAAGATAACGTCATAAAGTTGATTGTGGTAAGAATTGTACAACACATCTTGATATAATTGAACTATTGAATTGTGTGATATTTGTGTTCCAATAAAACTGTTTAAGAAAAAAAAGTTAGGAATGAGGGAATACCAACCACCGTCAAGGGACAACCTCCGGTCTTTCATGGATGTACTACAAAAATCTAGGATAAATGGGCAGGTGACAAGTCTATTCAGATGGAGAAAAATATAGAAAGGAGTTTGCATAAACAGAACAGAAACCAGACTTTAAAAGAAGAAGACACATGCAGAGCGTGACAGAGACCGGTTTCTTTTCTGAAACCTAGAAGGAAGCTAGAGGGGAAAGACCACGATGATAATGAAATGAGGAGGAGTGAGAAAATTAGGACAAAAAAGATGATGACTTTATTGAGAAACATGCTTTTAAGAGTTATCCCCGCTATGCAAAGAATTTAACTTCTGTTTCCATTCCTTGTTCATTTTGTGTGTGTGTGTAGATTTGGGTATTTCTTTCTTTCTTTTTTGAAAAATCGTTTTATTGGGGGCTTCTACAACTCTTATCACAACCCATATATCCATCCACTGTATGTCAAGCACATCTGTACATTTGTTGCCCTCAGCATTCCCAAAACATTAGAAACAGGGTAAGGAATGTTCATTGAGGGGACTGAAACGAATGAGTAGAAGCAAAATGTGTATAAATTATTGAATGCAAAACTGGTTATTTGCTCTGTAAATCTTCACCTAAATAAAAATGTAAGTTTTTTTAAGTTGTATAAAAAAATGTACTCCTTATTACAAGTCTCATGGCTGAAAGAGAAAAGCAAAAGGGAAAAGCATGACCTTAGATTAGAGGCTTTGGGAGAAGCTCACTGAGTGGCTTCTGGAGCTGACACCTACCAGCAGGAGGCGCTTGTAAGTGAATCATTGCAGACAGTGCCACTTGTAAGGGGATTGGCCAGTGTAGTCCATGTGGACTGGTTGCTTTTTATGTAAATAGGGTGTGAAAATTCCACCCAATAGGATTAAGCCCCTTGCTTATACAAGCAGCCGTCTGGTCATCATAATCTTCCCTCTGATAAAGAAGATCTCCTGCTCCTGAGTCCTGGACGTGGATTCTCAGAGCTTCCTACACTATGGTGCAATACTGAGCTGTAGTCACCAGTGGCAGCTGGAGAAACTGTAGGCCGATAAGGCGTAGGGCAGCCTGATGGGCTTCAGGCTTCTGTGTGCACAGATGCTGTGGACTCGGGGACTCACAGAGCCAGAGGCCTGATCTCTCGTGCATATTTCCACACAGGGTCTAAGAGCTGTTTGCACTTTTCCGGTACCCTGCAGATGGGCTTCCACACTTTGAGCGCCTGTCAACAAAGTTAAAGGCAGTTGCTGTCCCCGGAACAGGTGGCTACAGTGGCCTTGATGCTGAAATACACTCTGAAGGCTGAGACTATGCGTCTGCAACCACTGAAATACAACTTTTGTTGAAATTGTGCAAATTAAAGGCTATAATTTATCTTGTAGTGAGTAGCAAAATTGAAATGATGTGTACACGATGAATGCTCTTTTTAAAGGAATGAATCTTAAAGTTGACATTAAAAGAATAAAGTGAATGTAGCCCTTGAGTGATCCGTGCACGGTTGGGGTAAGTGTGTGCCCTCAGTCATCTACAGGGACCCTGGCTCCTGGATTGCTGTGGGATTTCCTGGCATAATGGTCTTGAGCGAAATTGGTCAGTTGCTTAAATTGCATGGAAAACATAGTCTTTGGAACCCCCGCTACGTCCCTCATTGGGGAGGTACAGGAGGCATGGTGGGCTGTGACACTTGAAAGCACGCAGAATGGGGAGACTGGTGAGGGCAGCGCTGTGCTGTGCTATTGGACCATAAGGGAAGGCTACTGCAGTGGGTGTGTGGACTCACAGGGAAACTGAGTTCAGTGCCCTTGGCTGGGGCGTCTGCTGGTGGATTTGAGGGATCTGAGCCTTTGTCAGAGCTAAAGTGTGCTTGCTGAAACAGGGACCATGTGGATGTCCTGGACCTGCTGACCCGGAAGAGAACTGAGGACCTTTGAGTAGGAAGGCTGCTGTGGGTGTTGTGTGCATTGAGGAACGCCAGGGACTCAGTGGCCCATGGGACCAGATTACAGAGGGCCTTTGTTTTCTGAGGAGGCTTGTTAGCAGATTGAAGGCCCTCCATGTGCTTGTGTGTAGAGTAGCAGTAGCTGCAACCCTTAAGTGAGCAGTGGTGGAGAGGTGCGATGATGCCTGTTCTGAGGGGAGGGATGAGTCAAGCACAGTCAGAGAGTCTGTGACTATTGGGGACCAAAGGTCCCTTCCTTACCCACTCGGGCTGAGGGAACTTCCCCAAGGGCAGCCTCTCATTTAGGAGCTTAAAGACAGTGAACAACCTTGGGTTTTCTGACACAGGGGCCTTCCCTCTTGACACAAGGGGATGGGCTGCTCCTCTGAAACTTACAAAGTGATTCCTGACCAGGAGGCTCTGTCCTCATGACTGGGAAATAACCACAGCTTGTTCCTGCCCTGTGGAATCGGGAACGCATTGGCCTTCTCTATTATCCATGATGCAGTTCCCTCTTAGGACCAGGAGGCTATAGCTTAACCAAATGGATTGCAGTAGGGTTCACCACCCTCCTAGGACACAAATGAATATAGTGACCTGCTTTTTCGAACCCAGGAAATCATGGCCGCAGTGTTGGCTTAAATGAGTGGGTAGGCCTGCTACCCACTAGGAGGTCATGAGCCCTTCTGTGGAGCCCCCAAAATGGTCTCTGCATTTTGTGGTACTCAATGTGGTTGCCCAAGTCTCTGGAACTCCCTGTGCTTTGTTTCCTTTCATGGCGCTCAGGCAGTGATATCCCAGATCTCTGGAGTCATTGAGGCCAGATAGCTGAAGCCTTTCCACCACTATCCTGCAGGTGACTATGCCCTCTGAAACTTTGTAGGTGATGTCTCCTGTCCCTGGCAATCCGAAAAGCATAACCATGCCCACTGGCACTGTGGAGGATGTGACCTGCCTCTTGCAGTGCAGTAGGGATTAGCTCTGACTTCTGTGCCTCAGGAAATGGTGGCCCCGCACTCTAGAACCTCGGGGCCTGTGGGAGAGGCACCTGGCTTGGCCATCTGGATTTCTGAATGCTGTAGCTGTTCTGTTGGGAAGCAGTGACACAGAGAGGCAATGGCTTGTCCCAGGCCTGTGGTGCTACCTTGCCTTAAAACCTGAAAGCAGGGCCATTATCTCCATGGTTGTTTAAGATTCACACAGCCCAATGCATTTGAATAGTTAATAAAACACAACGAAAAGTCTTTCTGATATTCTGTGCTTTTGTCCAAGTTCCCACAGAAATCAACAATGTGATGCTCGCATAGTAATGATCAAAGCGGTACACAAAAAATCCCAGAAATTAACTGAAGCCACGAACTTTAACAAAGGGTGCGCTGGTGCTGCTGTGCATCAGCGTTAGGCTGCTACCCTCAAGACCTGTGGTACAAAATTTACCAGCTGTTTCGAGGAAGAAAGATCGACAGTCTCACAAAGCCTATGCAGGGCCACTGCATGTCAGGATTAACAAGCTGGTAGTGTGTCTTCTGTTCTTCTATAACAAAGATTGCTGTTTCTGAACCAGGAGTGAAAATATGGATTATTTAACAATGGAGCTGGGTGTTTACAAACCCACTGCTACCATTCCAATGTGGTCCAGAAGAATCAAAGGTCTGATGGGAACAGCTCACCTACACGTCCTCAACTCCATCGACTTTCTTCTGGGGCATGGTTTCAGTCTGGAAGCCCTGACA
>NW_022111376.1:1952278-1955841 GCF_000313985.2 Echinops telfairi
CATTTCCCCCTCCCCTTCTGCCCCCACACAGCCTCTCCTCCATCCGATTCCAAGTTCCTTGTTGTTCATTCCCGAGTGTGGACTTGTCTGAAGAGCACCCTGCAGCCCTGAGAAGTCCTCAAAGGGGTTGGTCTTCACGGATCGGTGGGCAGGGAAGAGCATCACAGGTGACTGCCCTGCTCAGTATGATTTCTGAGACTTGGAATCCCTATGGAGCAGATAGCCTCCCAGCCCTGCAGGTTGTGCTCTGAGGATCTGCGTTCTGTCACAGGTATACATTCCAGCGTTTCTTCAATTGCTGAAAGTAGTGTCTGATTATCGATACTCACACTGGCAGAAGTGGAGATGGGGAGATGAGTAAAGGGGCTGGCCGATGTAGCCACTCCATTCTTGGCTGGGGAGGAAAACTGGAAATCCCTGGACCACGGGAGCAGGGTGAACAGCAGAGACGGGAACTCTGCTGTGATGTTTTGTGGCTCGATCTCAGAGGCTGTCCACGAGCCTCCGATTAGGACCACTGATGTTGGTTGCAGGAAGGGTTGGCACATGCCATCCTATTGGACCTGGGAGAGTTTAGTGGAACACACACACACACACACACACACACACACACACAAGAAAATAAATGAATCCTAACAGCAATGACAAAATTGAAACAGCAAAAAATGTCAATGGAGAAGATGTGCCTTTGTACTCCTGTAAAGGGTTATAGTTTGTGAAAATCACAAGAGTACCAGCATCCTGACGGGTGCGCTTTGGATTTTGAGTCTAGTTTTATTTTTGCAGACAAGTTCCCCTCTGACCTGTAGGGGCGCTCTAAGTGGAGTCTTTGGGAGAAGCTCACTGAGGGGCTTCTGTAGCTGACACCTACCAGCAGGAGGCGCTTGTAAGCGAATACAGTACTTGCACACAGTGCCACTTGCCAGGGGATTGGCCAGTGTAGTCCATGTGGATTGGTTGCTTTTTATGCAAATCGGGTATAAAAATTCCACCCAATAGGATTAAGCCACTTCCTTATAAAAGCAGCCATCTGGTCATCATAATCTTCACTCTGATGAAGAAGACCTGCTCCTGAGTCTTGAACTTGGACTCTCACAGCTTCCTACACTATGGTGCAATACCGAGCTATAGCCACCAGTGGCAGCTGGAGAAACTGTAGAGCGACAAGGTTTACGACAGCTTGATGGGCTTCATGCTTGTGTGTTCCCGGATGCTGTGGGCCCGTGGACTCGCAGAGCCAGAGACCTGATCTCTCTTGCATGTTTCCACACAGCGTCAAAGAGCTGTTTACCCTTTTTCTGGTACCCTGCTGACGGCCTTCAACACTTTGAGAACCTGTCAACAAAACTAAAAGCAGTTGCTGTCCCCGGAGCTGGTGGCTTACGGTGGCCTTGATGCTGAAATACACTTTGAATGCTGTGACTATGCTTCTGCAAGAGTTGAGATAAAACTTTTGGTGAAATTGCAAACTAAAGGCTTCATTTGTCTTGTACGGAGTTAAAAAATTGAAATGATGTATACATGATGAATGCTCTTTTGAAAAGAATAAGTCTTAAAGCTGACATTAAGGGGATGTAGCACTTGACTGATACGTGCATGATAGGGGTAAGTGTGTGTCCTGAGTCATCCATAGGGACCCTGGTTCCTGAATTGCTGTGGGAATTTCTGGCACAATGGTCTTGAGCGAAATTGGTCACTTGCTTAAATTGTATGGAACCACCACAAGTAACCCTGTGGCTTTGAGTGTCCCCAAGATGCATGTAGCTCAGGGCATTGGACTGCCTCCCGCCTACTTGCATGGGCCTACTGTCCCACCACCCTCATACCCCAGACCCTTAATACCTCCAGCACTGTTGTATGCACCCAGGTCACTGCAGTTCCCCCCACCCCATGGACCAAGATCCCCCTGAGAAGTCATATTGTACATGTGGATGTCCCATTCAAGGACCCCTCAAGAAAGGGTGGGTAGGGGATGGGAAATTCTCTTTTAAAGGATTCAAGTCGAGATTTTGGTTTACTGAACCTCCATGGGCCTGCAGCGCATCTCCAATCAGGCCTGGTGCAGTCTGGGCCTGCACTGCCCGAGGAGCGGGAGGGTCTGTTGTGTTCACCGTCTCTTCGACACTCACTTGTCCAGGGTTCCAAACTGCCACCTGGCCCCCACGGCAATGGGGCCCACTTGAGGGCCACTGCGAGGGCTAGCAGGGCCACGCTGATCAATACACCTGGGGCTACATGCATCTCAGGGACCCTCAGGGCCACAGGGTGCCTCGTGGTGGCTCCCCTGGGCCCCATCCAGCCCACCTGCCCGTGAAAACCATTAAGGCAGCTACGGCCTCTGAGGCCTTCACAGCCACCTTGGTTACTAAATCCTCCATGATCATACTGGCCCTCAGGGTGGTGCGGACCTTGCTGGCCATCCCCTGCACTTGCTGAATCATGGCCCACCCCCCTGGCACAACCACCTGAGGCTCACATAGCATCTCCTCGACCTGAGAATCTGCTCAGAGCGCTCAGCGAGTCACTGATCTCTTAAGGGATCTTGTAAGCCCCTCTCCTCAGCCACATGTGGACCATAGTGCACCTGCGCAGACCGCAAGAAGTCACATGATTGTTTCCTTGCTCAAAGACACAGGCTCCAACCCTGGAAATGCTCCTTCTGCCAGCCCTGCCCCTGAGCATCTCCTTGGATCCCAGTGAGCTGTGCAGAGCGCACGGGGTGCGCCATCAGTTCCCCCACTGAAGGCCCAGGCGCTTGGTGGCGCAGAGCCTGACTGTCCCAGGAGCACCTGGGCCACCTGCTGGAGCCAGACCCGTGTGCAAACATGCATTGCTTGTGTTTTGATCATCCATTGCAATTTAGAAAGATTTGCAAATTGTTCATGAAAATGGTGCTCTTATTGTCTTTGTCATAAGTAGAATGGGAATGATTACTTTCTTAATGTTTGCTAGTATGGTTGGGGACAATAAGATCTCAATGTTTTCTTGTTGTTGCCTTTGATTTTTAGGGCGATCAAACACATGGTCCATCCTTTATTATGTTTAGATGTTTATTTCTCCTATTATTGCCTATGCATGTCTCAATCTGTTTTTCTCCTTGGCTCATTGCCTGTCTTTCTTTAGTAATCTTTAAGACTCCTTGTCTAGCAAGGGGATGAGCAGTTTGTCTATCACAAGCAGGTCAAATCCAGTTCCTGCTGTGTCTCTGCTTGACTTTATTTCAAACAAGATTGTTTGCATGCCTTTTCATTCTTACACGGTGAATTCGGCCAACATTTCCCGGTACAGTCTCATTCTCCCTCTGCCTTCCCCCACCAATTTGGGGGTATCTTCTCTCACCCAAGGTTCTAAAACCACCCTGAATGCTGAGACAGCTGGAACTCAACCGGAGTCTCCTGTAAAAGCTTTGAACGTTTGCCCACTTTGCCAGGATGCACTCCTAACACTTTCCCATTGCTCCTTTTTGAGTAAACCCCAGTTTCCTTTCTCTCTCCAGTTTTGGCCTCACACAGCTCCCAAGGGCTTTACAAAGTCTTGTAGTTTCATTGCATATTTTCTCTCTC
>NW_022111376.1:1955941-1957457 GCF_000313985.2 Echinops telfairi
GACCTAGGACACTGCTTACAACTAATGGTAAATGATTGTCAAGTTATCTCCCTGAAGACACCAGCCATCCAGAGAAAGCAGACACCATTGTTTTCCCCACAATAGTTAGGTCTCAGTCCTTGCTTTTAGGGACAGTGGATTGCTTCCCCTGAAAGCTTCGGCTAAATAAAGTCTCCAGCTCTAGGGCAATCAAAGTTAGGCCACCACCATGAATCTAGGATCCACCCATCTTGTTACATGTATACTTTTAATCCCTAGATTGCCCCCCTCGCATTACTGTATTACCTATAGTTCAACCATTTCCTGTGACATATGTCTTTACCTGTAATTAGGGTGCTTGTACATTCCCAAAAGTTATATAAGCCTTGGTTAGTAACAAATCTCTCTCTCTCTCTTACCCTCTGGGCCCGTGCTGTGGGTGGAACTGGCTGGGAAGATCATGGCCATCCAGGAGGTGTGCATGCTGCCATGAAATGTGTCTGACTCTGTCATGTTACCCTCTCTCTTCTTATTCCCTATGACTTTACTATAATCCATCTCTATATAGCTCAGCCATACAATTGCGCTTACTGAACCCGTAATTCATTGTGGGGGGCTGGCTTCCCCTACAGGATTACAACAGGTGGGAGAACTCCCAGGTGCCTACATAGGAGTCAATGTGGGAGCCTTTGCTCCCACCTCCTGGCAACTTCAGTCCCTTTCATGAGCTCACTTCCAATAAGAGGTTATCTGAGGACATCCTGACGTCTTTTATCTGCTTGGTAACCTGGCAGAGTCGCAGGCCCTGCGTAGAAGGAGAAACCCTCATTGGGCCCCAGGCAACCCTCCCACACTGCGTCCTCGTCCCCACTGGGAAGATGTGAAAGAACTTATTTGCAGACCCTTCTCAGTGTGTGAAGGAAAGGAGGAGGAGAAAGGGCCCTGTGTGCTCTCCCTCTAGGGCTTCCATGGTAGCTTTTGTGTGTGTGTGGTGGGGGGGGTGGGTGGGAGACGTGGAGGGTTTCCTTTGGCCCAGTGGGATTCTACAGAGATTACCCTCCACCCAAGCCCACTGTCTTCATATCACCACCCCCCACACACACACACACACAAGCCCACTCTCATCGGGGTTCTCCCTCTACCTAAGCCCACTGTTGCTAGGTCAAGTCCAGCTGAGAGTGACGTCATCCTCAGAAACAGACCATCCCCAGAGTGAACCCTGGAGAGAAGCTGGCCTAGCAGAGGAGGGGCCAGGCCTGCAGACCCTCAGGGAGCTGAGGAGCCTCTTGGAAGGGGAGGGCATTCTTGCCTCACCTTGGTACAGATTGCCTGCAGTGCCTGGGGTCCTGGGAGGAGCTAAGTCTGGAGAATGTGGGGCTGGTTGGTGTTTGGAGAGCAGCAGAGCCTCTGGCCATGCCTCCAGCCCGCTCCCACCTGAGCAACCCCTTTCCATTGAGGATATGGAGGGGCACCTGGCCTGATCTGCCTCAGGGCAATGGAGCGCACAATGAGGTGGGGGCCTAGCGCTTGTTGCAAA
>NW_022111376.1:1957557-1962405 GCF_000313985.2 Echinops telfairi
GAAAGCCAGTGGCAGGCAGTATGACCACAAGCTGAGCTTGTGGGCTTGCACCACCGACCTAGTGGTCAGTCGCCCAGCACCAAAACCACAGTGCCACAAGGGCTCCCTGTGCACTTGAAAGATGGCACATCCAAATGTGATGTGAGGGTCAAGTGCAAACAGCATTTCCAAGACGCAGAGCTGAAAGAGAGACAGTAACAGAGAGGAGAGTGAGCTAGCGCTTCACGTTTCATGCTGAACTCCACTTGAATGATAATACGTGGGGGTACGCTGAGCTCAATGAAACACACTGTTAGAATGAACCCTCACTCCCATCTTCATTGGGTTTTCAATTTGGCCACTTTTGGAATGGTGGTGGTGGGAGCAGCCAGTGGACAGTGATCCTTGTGACAGGATGGGCCAGCGCCCAGCTTGCCTCACACAGTGTCGTAGGAAGTAATCGCCAGAAAGCTGCATCGGGTGGAAGGAAGGCTTATCAAGAACCTGCGATCAGCAGAGGACGCAACTGTGCGTGCCCAGCCCAAGAGGACTTGAAGCGCTCGCTGATGGAGATCAAGGACTTGCAGCCTTCAGGGTGGCTCAGGACTCAATGTCAAGAAGACCGAAGGCTCCCCACCCCCACAGAACCCAGGGAGAAGTTCCCGATAAAAAAGGGAGAGTGATGGCAGTTGCCAGGGACGTCCCCTTGCTTGGTTCCACAAGCCAGGCTCACGGAAGGAAGTAGCAGTGGAGAGGTCCGAGGACGGACTAACTGCGTCGGTCACATCTGCTGCAGGAGCACTCTTTTGGGCACCAAGGAGGGCCTTAAGTGAGCCACGGTGTCTTCAGTTGCCCCCTGTGCAGCTGAGAGTTGTCCCTGGATTGAGGGAGACCAGAAAATATTTGATGCCCCTGGAGCGGACGACGGAATGGGCTCTGGCATGCTGCCAGGACAATACACAGACCTGTCTTGGAGGAACCACGGCCTTGAGACTGTTCTTTGGGAGGGAGGCTGGGGAGAATTGGTTGCACACAATGTGGGTGTGTTCTCCGGAGAGACCGGTGGCTAAAGCGCAGGGTCAGTGAGACAACACAAAAGACAAGACCTTCAACAAGGTGCTTGAACACAGTGGCCACAGGCCTGGACTCCGCACACAGCATCATCCGCTAGGTTGCTGCTGGGATGTACACAGGAGTGAGTCAGAGCCAAGGGAGCAGCAGCAATCTATCAGCGAGCATATCGCCAGATCTTTTCTCCCACGCAGCCACGGATGGTAAAACCATGTGGGTGGCCCACGGGGATTCCATCAGACAGCACGGCCCCATATAGGACACTGCTTGGTACAGCCAATACACCTGACATCCCCAGGACCTCCATGGCCCATCTTGGCCCAGACCTAGCAGCACAGGAGCACTCTGCCACAGAGCTTTGCAGCTCCCTCCTCGAGGCCTGGGGGTGAGGGCGGGGTGTGGTCTCACATGTAATCTGGACCTTCTAGGTTGGTTCCTCCTTGGGCTCCCCAGCTCAGCCCTTTAGCATAGGGGGTGGGGGGTGAGCCCCGGTGGCTGCCAAGAGACAGTGGACCAGGCCAGGTCAGAAAGGGGTCAGATCGTCCTGAGCACCCCGGTCCCTGCAACACCTCCAGCAAGCCGGCCCTTTTGCAGTTGTCACCCTTGCTCTGGTCCCTCCATCGCCATGGCGACAAAGGACGCCGATGCCACAGCAAGGTTGGAGGCTGACCTTGCTGATCCCCAGGCCCTTTCAGGTCTGAAGGCTGAGGAAGGAGGCCACATTGCCCTGCCCTTCCCCAGGCCGCATGTGTTGCGTGTGATCTGATGCCGCCTGAGATCAAGGCTACCAGCGCCACCACACAGGCTGCTCTGAGGTGGCGGGCACATATTAGGGACTGTGGTGACCTTGCCATGGACTCTAGCATCCCGTGGACCCCTGTCGGAAGGGGCTATTGGCCCAACTTTGTCCCCTCAGTAGCCCCCCTGGTGGTGTCATGGTCAAGCGTTTGGCAGCAATCAGCTAAGTTAGCAGTTGGAAAGGACCAGCCTCTCTGTGGGGAGAAAGCCCCGGCTTTCTACTCCCTTAAAGGGTTTCATCTCCCAAACTCACGGGCGCAGGTCTACCCTGTCTCACGTCAACGACAAGGAGCCCCACTCACCGTGCTCCCACCTGCACAGGAGGAGTGCTTGTTCAGCCCCAACAAGCTGCAGTCACACAATCCAGGCCTGTGCCAAGGAGCTCTCTGGGGCACGTTCTCCCACAGCCCCCAGACTGAGAGAGAGCAAGGGAGAAGTGGGGCTGTCCTGTGGCCATGAGAGCAGAGGGACAGGCTGACTGTGCTCTGTGGGGAGCTGTGACCCTCCTCACTCCCCCAACAGGCAATGGAGGGTGGGGTCCCAAGCCCATCCTGGCTGGAATCTAAGAACATCATGGGGTTCTGTGTGCCGCTCTTGTCCCCCCTGGATGAGTTCATGACCTCTGGTGGCTTTCTCGAGGACTTGGTGGGGTTTTTTGAGCATGGGTTAATGGCACCTGTGAAGAGAGAAACTTTTACACTCCCCTTTCCCCACATTAGGAGCCCTGGAGATTTACACAGGGGGGAGACTAGCTGCAAGGTCCCCAGTTGGAAACCGCAGGCTCCTGCGCAGGAGAAAGATGCGGCTTTCTACTCACATACATCGCAACACTGTAGGAGACACATGGGGCAGTCCCTGCCCTGTCTTTTGAAGGGCTGGGGGTCAGAATCAGAAACTGGGCCTTGAGTTTTTTTGTTTTTAGTTTTCCCCAAGATTTCCATGTCTCCTCTTTACTTCCTTCCTGCCTGCCTGCCTTCGCCCCACCACCCTTCCTCTCCCCTCTGGTCCTCACCTCTTGCTCCACTCAGACACTGCAGTACAAGTTTGAGCTGCAGGGGCCGGTGCTGGGTTCTTCCTCTTGACGCCCTGGGGAGAGGGGTGGGGGTCAGTCCGGAGGCGTGGAGGTGGCATGGTAGAAGCGAGGAGGGCGATGCAGGCTTGAGCCTTTCAGCTTTGGGCAAGGTCAGCCCGGGGTTTCATTCAGGGCCCTTCTCACGCGGAGGACTTCGCCTCACCTCCCTAGTTAGCTGAGTGCATTTTATCGCGAGGAGGTGAAGTTTCTCCATGGTGTTTTCTGCTCGCATGGAGGGAGGTGTAGGGTTCCCTTCTTCCCATTTCGTGCACTTCAGCCGTGGGCGTTCTGAGGAGCCTGGATATAGCTCATCGGAAACCCGGGGTGCCCCAGCAACAGGTGCGCCGAGGCCGCGTGGGTTTCCAGAAAGGCAACTCCCAGTCCTGAAGTCTTTGTGTCCTGGAGTCCTGGCTTGGGCCCGAAGGGAACTTCTTTGGCACCTCCTGCGTCCAGGTACATGGTCCGATTCCTCTGAAGCTTGGGGTTCGCTTGGACGCCAGCGTCGCTGCGGAAGAAAATGCAGTGGTGATGCAGCGGAGCCCTGCCAAAGCCACAGAGCCCTGTCTGCCTTAGGAAGCCGAGCGCCTGTGTGCGGGCCTGGTGCCTCCTCCCATGAATCCCTGTTGCTGTCTCAGAGGCAGGCTGAGTCTTGAGACACCATGCCAAGTCCGGGCCGCGGGCTCCAGCCAGCAGGGACTGAGGCAGGGATCTAGCTTCCCTGCCAGGCTGGAGGCAAGAGCCCCGCACCCTAGGGTGTCCACCATGCTGTTAGAAAGGGCCTATGGACACTGGGCCCCGGGGACCACCGTAGGCATGTCTTGGGTAGCACGCAGCCTGTCGGGTGGAAAGATGCCATCACATGGGAGTTGGGCAGGTGCCCGTCAGGGGCCAGCAACGGCCCGCGATGCTGCAAAGGCCTCGACGCTCCGGCCTCTGGTCAGATAACGCTGGCCCTTTGGTCTAGTCCGCACCTCGGGGTGTTTGCAGTGTGCCTGTGCTTGTGCGTGAGTGAGTGTTCATGTGTATTCGTGAGTGTGTGCAAACCCACGCATGAGCTCGCCAAGGCGCCTGGCGTCCAATGTATTCGACCTAGACCAGGTGCCCGGTACTTGACACAGAGATAGGAGATCAGCGACTGGGTGGGGGTGTCCACTGGGAAGGGAAGTAAAGGAAAAGCAAGGGGAAGGGACCTCAGAGCGCACCCAGTTCTGCTACCGCCAAGCCCCTCTCCCCAGGGTGCTGGCTCTGGCCACGCCCCGGCCCCAGAATGCTTCCTGCACAGCAGTGGTGTGAAGCCAGGCTGGACATGGGGAGGGGGCCGGTGACTTCACAAGCTGCATGGGGCGCCGCGCCTGTGCCAGAGGATGCAACCGCCCAGCTGCGTGACTCTTGCACGCCAATGGCCCAGCAATCTCCCAGGTGACAAGGGGGTCTGTGCTCTGCAGCCTGCGCCACTGAGCCCTGACAGCCCTGGGCCCACACTGCAGAGACCTTAGGGAGCATGCGCACGGGCCACATGCTGGGCTGTGGGAGGGCAGCATCTGAGAGGGGCACCTGGCAGACAGAGCCACCTAGGCGCGAGGAGCCTTGCAGACCCAGCCTACCTTGTGGCTCTCTAGCTAAGGCTGTGGCTGGGAGGAGAAGGTAGTGAGGGGGAGGCCTGGGCGGCGGCCACACGGCCTCAGCCCCTGAAAGAGTAGACAGCGATGTTGACAAGGGTGGTCTGGGAGGGTCCCCGTGGCTTTTACCTGCTCACTCCAGCTAGCGTTCCTAGGACTGCCCTGTGCAGAGAAACCTGAGCGATCAGCACAGGAGTGCCTGGACACCCTGGTCCAGGTCTTCGGTGACACGGACTCGGAGGTGGCCACGTGGCTGAGGTGTCTGACAGCCCAGCAGAGGCAAGGTGAGCGCCTGTCTGCCTTCCTGCT
>NW_022111376.1:1962505-1963689 GCF_000313985.2 Echinops telfairi
TGGCTTGTTGCATATGGTACCTATGCAATTCCACGAAAACGCCCCTTTAAGCATATACTTAAACTGTTTTTGAGGAAGTTTTAGCAACAGGAAGGGCTAACATGTAAACTATAATTTCAGTAAAAAAAATCTAATGTGCAGAAGAAAATTTTAATGTGAACCTTGTGAAAACTGTATATTTCCTACATAGACACAGACTAATGCATAGGCACAAGTATAGGGTGCAAAATCAATTCTAAATGTTTGCAGTCCAGAATGCTGAATGACAGAACGCATTGAGAAGAAAAAAAACTTCCATTTTTTAAACCGACCTCCATTTTATTGAATTACTCAAAAATCTGTGTCCCAGAAACTCCCCTCCAATAACAGTACGAGGGGTTGCTTCGCAGCTTTATTTTCGGCAGTGACAAACAATGAAGCCCCATCCTTCCCCAGCAACCAGAAAACCAAAGCTGTGGGCCCACGGAGCTCAGGGGTTCGGCCCCTCTTGGCAAACTGCTCCAGAGCCTTCAGGACCCCGGGAAGGATCCACGCGTTGAGATGGAAGCTTAGGTATTGCCCCTCCTTTGTCTGCTGAGAGCTCCCCCATATGGAAACGTACGGGCAGGAATGATGCGCATCATCAGGTCAAGTTGTTCCAGGAAGGGGTTGGTGGAAGTTAGTAAGAGAAGAGGGTCTTCCTCAGTCCATCTGCTAAAATGAGGGGAAAGGGAAACACACTCCAGATGAGCAAGGCCATCCGTGTCCAGTGCACCCCATTCCTGCCTTAGGCCAAGGGTCTGGTTCCCCTTGTGCGGTAGAGAGGAACACCCAGCATTGCTAAATGACAGGGCACTGTGCGGATGCACCGGTGCTCCACGGGAGAAAGGTCAAGCTGTCTGACCCTGTAAAAAAGTACAGCTTTAAGATTGCAGGGGGTTTGCATTGTGTGGCCATGATAACGGCCTTGTGACTGATATTCGCCCAAGCACCTGCCACCCACGCCCAAGCAGGCTCCACTAGAACTTACACAGTTATGACGCTGCCCCGAATCTTGACCTCCCTATTAAAGCCCTGGCCTGCGTTCCGGGTAGCTCATATCACGTTACGTCGAAAGAACTCTGCTACCAGGGGGGACTCCAATGGGACGGTCAGAGTGCTGCAGGTACGTGGTTAAGGGACCACTGGACACTGGTCTTCTGCCC
>NW_022111376.1:1963789-1965710 GCF_000313985.2 Echinops telfairi
CAGCCGCCTGTCCTCCCAGGACCGTGGCCTCCTGAGACTGAGCGTCCTCCGCTGCCGGGACAACCTCGCCAACTCCCAGCAGGCCTTGCTGGGCCGCCCACCGCGCCCGGCCCACAAGCCCTCTCGCAGTGAAGGCAGATGAGGAACCGTCGCCCTGGGCATCCCCTCGGTGCCCCATGTCTGCTTCACCAAAGAATAAAGCCCGATTCTAGCTGACCTCTGTGTGACTTTGTCCTGCACCTTCCAGCGCCAGGATGTCCCACCCCACCCCCAGGCACAGGGTTGCATCCAGAGTAGCCCGGATGTGCTCTGCACCTGCGGCCTCCTGCCAAGCTCCTGCACTTGCCTGAGGGTCAGAGGAGAGCAGCCTCTGACAACCGAAGGGTCAGTAGGCCCAGTGGTACAGTTATGACATAGGAAAATGACAGACAAGTCAAAGAGAATAGGAACGACAAGGGAGAGATTAAATGTAGGAGTCAGACACATTTTATGGTAGCATGCTCACCTCAGCCCCTCCTGGTGGTCCACGTGGAAGTGGGAGAGAAGCGAGGCTGTCTTTACTATCTTGGGATATTTACAGGTGCCTAAAAGACATGCATGTTCCATCATTACATACGTCACAAGGTGGGTGGCATCAACAGTCAGGTCCTTGAGCTCACAGGTGAGGAAACATCAGCCCTACATTGGGGGAAGCTGTGAGTGGGGCAGGGTGACAGGGCGGGAAGAGGCAGCAACAGGGTGTCTGCTCCTGTAGGGACCTAAAATCAACCCTGTGCTCACTTTAAGGCAGCATAGCTGGTCAGGGGGAATCGCTGGGAATGATATTTGAAGCAGGATGATGTACTTGGACTATCTGACTCAACAAGGTGGAGGCTTTCCTCCCAGGGAATGCTAGCTTTCCAGATTCCCTCCGTTATGAATTGGGGAATATAGACCTCACCATATGTCCCTCAGTGTTAGTTTCCCACCCATGAGGGTCAGTGCTAACATTTTTTTTGGTGACGAATTTCACTTTGCAAATGGAGTTTGGGCTCTGGGACCACGCTTCCGGTCAATGGCAGCTCAGAGAGGATTCCTTCCTCTCTTTGATTTGCTCCTGCGCCAGCTTGGCCGTGCTGCTAGCTCTCAGGCCCCAGTTAATCGCGTGTGGGTGCACAGTCCCATGACCTTGTACAGTCCCATGACCTTGTTCCTATTCAGTTCCCGGCCCCAGCGCGGCTTCCACGCTTCCCTAAAACAGCATGTATTCTTTTGAGACCTGAAACTTCTCCTGTCCTTTGTGAAAACCCACTTGGATTACAGACTAGGCGTTGGCGTCAACTCTATCTCGTGCGAAGCAAAGAACCAAGGTATTAGCCCCGCAAGAAACGTTTCACACGCAGCCTGGATGGGGCCCGAGAGAAGGGCGCAGAGATTCAGCCATGCCATCAATGCCATGGGGAGCATGATGGGCTAAAGATACTGCTCAGGTAGCCAGGTAGGGAGTTGTCCCTCTCTGTGCCAAGGCGCCCCTACAGGAGATTGCTGCAGGGAATCAGGCGAGCCTAGCGAGCCCTAGGGGTTGGAGTGCAGGTTACACTCATGTTCCCAGCCAGGAAGGGGTTGTGCACCTAGGTGGGCGGTACACCTGAATTGACGCATCTAGGTCAGGTGAATTTGATTCAGCCAATGGAGTCGACCAGTACCATCGACCACGCCACCCAACTAGGGGGTGGGGGAGGGGACGGCCTGGAAAGCCAGAAGTTTTCTCTCGGGAGTTCTGTCTCCCAGAGGCTCACACATACAGTCCATCGCTGCTGGGCTGCAAAACCCAAGTCAAATGGGCTGTGGACTCTGTCTGGCTTGTGTTCCATTTACTGTAAAACCTGAAACTGCTTCTAACTGTTATAAAACTCACTTGGATCACACACAAAAAATGGAG
>NW_022111376.1:1970745-1971924 GCF_000313985.2 Echinops telfairi
TATAACGCTAAGGATCAGGGTCCCATTTCAGAACAGAGGCCGATCTCAGCAGGCAGAGAAACCTCCTCTAGGGTCATACTGAGCCATCTGTTTAAGAGTGCGGCCCTGGCATGCCATGGATTCTAACTGTTGTCACTCCACACGGGCCACCATCCAGTGGGCTTGGGTCTTGCATAGGTCATCAGCTGTCCCCTTGAGCTCTTTCTAACAGTACAGCCACCACGCCTGCTTAAGATGCACAACCAATGCTCATGGGGCAAGGGTCATTTGGGTGTAGTGCCATTCACAGCTTCTACTGGGATTGAGAGACATGACCCATGGAAGGCCCATCCAGGCTGACACACGTGACCCAGGACCCGTTTGCGTGGGGTCTCACACATCTGTCCCCAAATGCCAGTGATTGAGGCTCAAGAGCTTGATCAATTCAGTGGCTCACAGAGCAAAGTCATCGTGTCCCCAGGAAGGGATGCCCGCCCTCCCTGACCCTACCCCTGAGTGAAAGCTTGGGACCCCAGCGGGGTACAAGGGCCCGGCCCGGAAGCGCCTTGCCCCCACCATAGGCTGGGGCACACTGGGCACAGTCTTTGAGGGTCGCGGGGGCACAATGTGCGCGCTTTCTCAGGAGGTTCTCTTTGTGCAGGCGCACTGCAGTTACAGGTCCCTCTCAAGGACGGGACTTCTGGAACCGCCTCAAACCGGGGTCTGGGGAGGAAACGGTCATGTGCCCTGGAACTCGCGGCTGTTCGGCTGGTCAGTGTGCGTAGGCGCAATGGTGGCGCCCTGGCCGTTGGCTGGCTGAGCTTGTCCAGGCCCCCAGTGCCGGGGGAGGGGGGTGGGGCAGCCTAGGAGAGGACCGACTGTCCTATGGATTCCCAGGATGAAGGTGGGGATGGTGGGAGCCGCAAGGGCACAGCGCCCTGTGGGCAGGGGGATCCAGGGGCAGCACCATCCAGGGACGAACCGCATGTACTGTACCCTTTCTCCGGGCCGGCGGCCTGGGGGGTGGTGGAGGGCAGGAGAGGGGGCCGTGCCGGGCAGCCGCTGGGGCCTTGACAGCCTGCCAGCTTCCTGACCTTGCCGGTCCCGTCCTTCCCAAAGGCTGACCTCATCCGCAGGACCCTGCTCCTCCTGCCTGAGCTGCGCTGCAGGGCGGTTGCGAGGCGGTCAGGGTGACCAGCA
>NW_022111376.1:1972328-1980207 GCF_000313985.2 Echinops telfairi
CCCTAAAGATTCCCAGCCAGAGAAACCCCCAGGAGCAGGTGCCTCTGTCACTAGAAGGGTCACCAGACGTTGGAGTCTCCTTGACGGCCCCGCATGGAGGAGGCGGAGTGGACCTGAAGGCAGGGGGTTTGGGGAGGGTGATCAAGGCATTACAAGCGTAGCAGTGATTCATCATCCACGGGCATTCTAGAGCTCCGCACTGAGTTGTTCCTAATCCCCCGGGGACCCCACTTGACATTGGCCTTTCCCTCTTTCTGCAGATTCTCCCAAACCACGTTGTTGAAACTTATCACTTGACCTTTCTTCTGATGACGTCTAAAGTTGATTCAGTTTTTTAATATTTTCTGCCTTCTTTTGTTTGAGGTCTTTCTCTCTTTTGTCCTCCTTTGGGGTTTTCTTGGCTTTATTTATAGCCTGTGTTTTGCATGATTTTCTGGTTAAGAAACCCAGCATAGGAAATTTTACAGAGACAGTAAC
Organism: Echinops telfairi; assembly: GCF_000313985.2. Taxonomy (NCBI): domain Eukaryota; kingdom Metazoa; phylum Chordata; class Mammalia; order Afrosoricida; family Tenrecidae; genus Echinops; species Echinops telfairi. Next base: position 1,972,806 of record NW_022111376.1, read on the forward strand.
TGATTTAAAAGTAATTACCTAGACCATGGCAGGGGCAGAAGGGCCTGTGGGAATGGGGAGCTAACAATGAGAAGGAGAAAGAAAAGAATGTTCTGAAATTGTGATGATGATTGTACAACTCTTCTTAATAGGATTGAACCGTTAAATCGTATGCTGTGTCAATGACATGGCAATAAATCTTGTAAAACAGAGGTTGTGGGATGGATGACTGAAAATGAGCGTCATGAAAAGTAGAAGACATACACAACTCACCAAATTTGTCACTCAAATGCCAAGAAGCACAGGGCAAAAAATGCTCACGACCACCAGCCATCTGGGAATTGCAGACGAAAACAACAGTGAGTTAAATCACGGTACACTCACAAAGATAGTCACAAGACACAAACAAATGGTGGGGAGGATATGAAGAGACTGGAACAATTACACACTACTGGTGGGCTTGTAAGCATGTGTAGCTATTGTTAAAATCCTCCTCTTCAGAGGTAACCCTTTGGTGAGCGAATCTTTAAATGGGTGAGGACACGCCTGCAAAGATGGAGCTGAAAAGATAAGCCCCACCCAGCGTCGTGAGTGCTCAGGATCTTCAATGGTAAAGAGACTACACTAGGGCACTGTTGATAGATGTGACATAAAAAGGAACCCTTTGTTGTTGTTGTTGTTTTGAATTTTGAATAAGTGGCTTGTGTCAGAAAGTGAAAAAAGTTTGCAGCCACGAAGTCACTCTCCTCTCTACACTGAACGTTAAAGGGAACCTGTGGGCAGGCTGAAATGCTTGCTGGGTGTCTACCTGGATCCACTTGTTGAGTGGAAGTGAGATAAATGCAGCCATAAAGAGATGGGTTGACGGTTGCCACTGACAACCGTGGACCTGGTTCACAGGGACTAGAGGAGAAGACAAGCCGGGTTGACTGGTCTGAACTTATCACTTAGCCCCAATTGGGCTGGGGTTTTTGAGAATTTGTCACGCTGCCCACAGTCTAAATACAAGGCGACCAATGGGCACCCTGGTGAGCCTAAGAAAGGCGGCCCACACTGAGTAGACAAGAACCTGACCAGATGAAGGATCATTTTTTGAGCCTGTGAATTGGTGCCTATTGCTGCTGACTTTATGGACGGCCTGCCCTGATGTGACTCTGCTTACAGATGCAGACTCACAGTGTTCCCACTGGAATGTGGATTCTTTACATCAAAGAACGTGCTTGACTCCTCACAGCACTGGGTTGATAAAAGTGGGCAGCATAGAAATTGGATACCCACAATGGGGTGGATAAAGGAATGAAGTTGCTGGCGTACAAACATCCACAGGTGGGGGAATATATTAATAGGATTTTAGGATTAGGGTGTAGGTGTTCACTTAACTACAACTGTAGGCATAGAATACTGTTGTGTTGTTCAATTATACTATACTATGTTTCAATGAGGCTGGCACCTATTTAATTGTATGCATTTTAGTTGTATCCCCTTAGGTACAGGTATGATTTTATTATTGTTTTGTGTAATATTATAAATGGCTAAGGAGTTGTGTAAAAGTGTCAAGTTGACAAAGCGTGGTCTTGTGGCAGTTACATGATCTCCTTTCAACTTGACCGAAGGGGTTGAGTCTAGCCTATCAAGTATGTCATAGCTCATCATGCTTCTGTGTGGGCATGGCTTTCTCCTGAGGATTCTGGGAACTTCTGTCTTCCTCCCTGGAAGCGTGTCACACACTCTCCCTGGGAGACAAGCCAGATGTAGCAACACTGATGTAGTTAGAAACCTGAAGCTGGAGGAACCTCATAGAGACCCAGGCCAGTGACCAGATGCTTCCACTACCGCTACATCCATGAGATTTTCCACCAAGTAGCCTGTGACCTTCCTGTATTTGGTGTCATTACATGTGTTGTGTGAGTCTTAAGAGAAACTCATAGACTGGTATCAGGCATACGAACTAATATCAGATTTTATGGACTTCAATTCGGTTGGGATGTTTTCTCAATAAACATTTGCTCTTTTATATAAAGCTCTTTCTTTTACACATGAGAGGCAATGAATTTGTTTCTCTAGTCTACCCAGACTTACATACCACCTGAGGTTCTGTAGGTGTCTGAGTTCTGGTCCCCTCACCTGTTACAGCTTTACAGGTCATAATCATTGGAGATGGGCTCAAAGAGAAAGCCCACCTCCTCCTAAAACGATAGTAAATAGCCTGCTCCTGATGAACGTAAGCTACGCTCTGCAGGATGGCAGCTGGCAAAGCCAAACACCTCTGTGCTACTGCCTGCGTTGGATGCCCCCTATTTGCATGACCACCGACCAGTCCTCTCTGCACTACACTGGCCAGTCCAATAGCACGTAGCCTTGTCTACCTACATGTGTTTCCTTAGGAGCAGGCCCTGCTCCAAGGTGCTGCTACAGACTGCGCCCCTGGGTCCAAACACTGAGCTTCTCCTTCCGACTGCTAGCTCCCCTACAGGACAACGTGGAACTGCCCCTGTGCGTTTCGGAGCACGTATGTCTTTACAGGAGAAAACCTCCTCTCTGCCCCATCATGTGGCAAGTGGTTTCCACCTGCCGCCCTTGCTACTGGCAGCCCAATGTGTAAGCCCTATGTCACCTACAATGGGCATGGGCCACTCTAGGAGGGGTGCAGTATCACAGCCGGCGGCCGAGAAGACAGAAAATTATCCAAAGGTGCTTACTTTGTGAACCGTTTGCCCGAGGAGAAAGGCACAGAGCAACATGCAGCGAGTCGTTTCACCCAAGGGGGCTAGCTTCTGTTTTTCCAGAGGGAGGCGCCCATGTCTTTTAGGTCTTAAGGGGGTACGAAATTCCTGCTAGGTTCTAGCAGTGTGGGGGACGTGTGATGCTACCTGGACTCCATGGGTGGGGCACGGGGACGCACTCGGAGCTTGCTAAGGTCGGGGTCAAGGTCGCCCGGTTTCACGAGCGCTACTGCTGCCTTTTGGGTTGCACTGTCAGGCCACCATCTTCCCGGTGGGCTGGGCTCCGAGAGGGGCGGTTCCCCAGACAGAGTCTCGTGCTCTGGGCCTCCTGGGGTGGGTTTGCGCAGGCGCACTGGCGGCCCCTCCCACGCTGGGAGGCGGAGCGTGGTGAGCGAACATTCCCTGGGCGGCGGTGGCGGTGGTGGAAGCTGCAGCAGCAGCAGCAGTGGAGACAAAGGACAGGCCACATGGACTCCAAGGGCGAGGGCGCTGGTGGTGGCAGCAAAAAGGGCTCGGTGGACAACAGCCAAGGTGCTTCTGGCGGCCCCGAGAGCGGGGATGTGGCCGAGGGCGCAGTGGCTCAGACCCAGGGTCCCCGGCCTGCCCTGGTGCCCGGTGGTGAACAGGCTCCAGGTGCGGCACCTGGAAGAATCCTTTTGATTGAGTTGTATCCTTTCTCTGGGCTCGGCGCCCTGGGGGGGGAGGGGGCGGCAGGGCGGGAAGATGGGGCTTGGGGCAGTCACATCCAGCCACGTGGCCCCTTAACATCGATCCAGCATCTTGACCGTGCCTTTCCAGTCCTGCACAGAGGCCGACATCGCCCGCAGGACCCTCCTCCCAGTGGCCGAGCGCCTGGTTGGGGTGGTCGGCAAGGATGTCACGGTGAACGGCAGGGACCTGACTGTGTGAGTTTGCTGGGGGCCGTGCACGCAGGGTCATGTGGTGGGGGGCAGTGAGGCCAGGCTCTAACCCTTTTCCCCTCCCCTGTAGTCACCTGACTGCAGATGACTCCAGCAGGCTGCACATTGCTATTGCCACCATGGTCAGCCACCTCCACCAGCTCGTTCAGGCTATGCAGAACCACTGGTACAGTTGTCTCAGGAACCTGTGGTCCCGCAAGGACGGCTGAGCCTCTCTGTGCTGTCCCTCGCTGTTCTGTCCCTCTGAGGCTGGAGGTGGAAGGGTGGGTCGTAACTCTGTCCAGCACAAAATAAACGTGAGCTTCCTCTCTTCTGAGTCAGGCTCCCTTTTCTGTTGTGTCGCATCCAGAGCACCCTGCCTTGGGCCCTCGGGGCAGGGGGTGGGCCTGGGGCACAGGGAAATGGGACAGAAGACCGCTGGAGACATGCACTACGATGACTGTCACACCCAGGTGTGCCCCTCCATTCAGCGTTCCCTGAACAGTCTTCCCGAGCCGGCATCATCTGGAAGTGAGGGTTTGGTTGGTCTTGGTCAGCATTCAGGGAAACCCACACTTGGGAATATTTGCTCTCTCAGATCTACAGTCCCATCCTTGGAGCCCGGGTGACGGGGTGGCTTAGGACCCGGGCTGCTGACCACAAGATGCATAGTGTGGATTACCAAGCAGCCTCTCTGGGGAAGGAAGATGAGGCTGCCTGCCTGGGCCATGATCGACAGCCTAGGAACCCCACCGGGGCAAGTCCAGGCTGGCAGAGAGGATCCCTCGGAGGCTGTATTAGTCTGGGTCGACTAGAGAAACAAATTTACAGACACATGTGTATAGGAAAGAGCTTTATATACAAGAGCAGTAAATATTGAGAAAACTCCAAATCCAGTCCAGTTCCGATATTACCTCGCATGTCCAATACCAATCTATAAAGTCCTCTTCAAACTCCCGAAACACATGCAATGATGCTGGATGCAGGAAGATCACAGCCCAGTGGGTGGGAAATCTTGGTGGATTCAGTGGTGTAAAAATCTCAGTGCTGGCAGGCATCTCCACATGGCTTCTCCAACTCAGGGCACTATTCTAGTTGCATGTGTCTTTTCACTAAAGAGAGACTAAGGAGTCCCTCAGGGAGTGAGTAAAGAGAGTCTCCTGCCTCCAAGGAGGAAATCCAGGAGTTCCCAGAATGCTCCGGTGAAGGCCATGTCCACATAGAGGCCCCGTGGGCTATATTCTGATTGACAGGCTAGACTCCACCCCTACACTCTTAATCCTCAAATTGACACCAGATTATGTAACTACGCAGAGGCCCTGGGACTGGGAACTACTCAATGGTGGAGAAACCAGAGACTTCTGACCACAACGTAGGCGTTTTGAACCCACTGGCCGCTCTGAGTCATAAAACAGAGGCTTTCTGCTCCTGTGATGATGAATAGCCTGGGAAACCCACAGGGAAAGGGCCATGGTGTGAGAGGGATCCTAGGAGTCAGTCTTGACCCCGTTGCCACTGAATCATGCCTGGTGGCACTGTTGGGTCAACATGGCACTGCCAACCCCTTGGCTGCCAGTGCGAACCTAAGAGATGCTCCCTGGCAGGAAGATGGGGGCATTCAGACCCAACAGCGAGCCTACGTGAGGTATCTGACTCTGTAAGCCTTCAGGGGAACAGACAGTCTCATCCTAGTTTGAACCACTGTCCTTCAAGAACACCCCTTCCCTCTCCCCAGGGCTTACCCGCGAGCCCCTCCAAGGCTTCTTTTCAGCCTTGGAGGTCTGAAATAGACACGGTGGCTGTAAGCTGTAATTGTCTGGAAGGCAGGGGGTTTTCATGTAAAAGCACCAGTCCCTCTACTGGATCATGATGTAAGGGTGTCTGCTGCCCTAAAGATTCCCAGCCAGAGAAACCCCCAGGAGCAGGTGCCTCTGTCACTAGAAGGGTCACCAGACGTTGGAGTCTCCTTGATGGCCCCGCACTGATGAGGCGGAGTGGACCTGAAGACAGGGGGTTTGGGTAGGTTGATCTATGCGTTACATGCATAGCAGTGACTCATCATGTAGAAAAATGAAGAAAGACGTTTACCTCACCCCATTGTTCATATTTCCACGGGAGGAGAGAGACCAGGCTTCAGTCCAATGTGCCAAGATGTGAATACAACATACTGGCATGTACCAGAGAACCAATAGAGAGGTCCCTGGGGCTGGCCCCAATCCCGACTATGTGGAAACCACTCCCCCCTCCTCAGAAGTATGCACTTGAGAGGACAGCACGGGTAGTACAGATTGGGAGAGGGGCTCATCGGATAAGAGCACACAGATTACATTTCAGGATCAGAGATGCTCGGCAGGTGGTCCTTTGGTCAGGACAGCTCTTCTCAGCCATGCCCACATGCAGACAACTCTCTGGTCCATGCCCTATGCCCTGATGGCCAATGTTACACAGCTCTTTTAGCACTGCTGACCAATGCCCAAAGGGCACAGCCCACAGCCCAAGGTGCTCAGCTCTAGTTTCCTGGTGCAGCAGGCCTAGCTTCCCCACCTAAGTGTCTGCACACACCCCACCCCGCGAGCCAGCTTTCTGCCTGAAATCACTCAGCTTTGCCTGCCCCATGCACCAGGAATCTCCCTGCCATCTTCACGCTCCGGCTCCTGGCTCTGCTGCTGCCACTCCTTTGCCACTTCTCTGTGGTCACAGCAGGCCCTGCTGGATTAAGCTGGTTCAGCGTGCAGGGATTCCCCAGGACCTTAGGAGACACTTCACTCTGGGTTCTTTTCCTTGATTGTCATGAAACAGCCCCTTTCTTGCTTCTGAGATGACTCATCTTATACCAAGAGGGACGGCAACGTTGGCAAGTGGCTACGTTAGCTTTACGTTTTTGTGATCACAGTGAACCCGTTTAATTAGGTCATAGGATCCACTCCGCACCCCTGCCGCCACCTTCTCTGCACCACACGCACCAGGAAAAGAGGACACACCCAGTCCGCCTGCTCCCACCCACTTGTTTGCCTGGAGTCAGGAAGACTATGCCTAAGACAGCCATACCAAGTAACACACTGCAGCACAATAGGCCCATCTATCATTGGGCTAGATGGAGAACTTTAGGCCTTGCGTTCACATCAAAAGCTTTCCTGCCTTGGCTGCAATAGTGAACTTTCAAGGCAATGTGAACTATCCAATGTATGGTAAGAGTTGCTCTGCTCGGGCCTTCATACGGTTTCCCTCCATTCGAATGCTTGACGTCCAATGTCTTCTGAAGGCTCCCTGCAGGTTGTGCCACTCGGCACAGTTGTGGGGGCTGTGGGAGCACTAGAGTCTGCCCACTCTCCTCTGGGCTGCTGGAAGTCGCTGATGCTCCTTCAAGCTCACGCGAGGGCCTAGGAGGAGTAGTGCGCTGGCCTGGGGGTGACATCTTTGAAGGTGGATTGCCTGGCAGAAGCACGACCAACTCACAGCAAAGGGACACTCACTGCTCCCTGGGCTCCCGGCTAGCGGGCACTGGTGGCGCAATGAGCTTAAGCGCAGGGTCACAAATGACAAGGTGGTCAGTGGATCCCCACCAGCCACTGAGTGGGAGGAAGATGAGGCTATCTGTTTCGTAGGGACTCCAAGTCTCAGAAATCATACTGAGCAGGGAAGTCACCTGTGATGCTCTTCTCTGCCCACCGATCCATGAAGAGCACCCCCTTTGAGGACTTCTCAGGGCTGCAGGGTGCTCCTCAGACAAGTCTACACTCGGGAACGAACAACAAGGAACTGGGAATCGGATGGAGGAGAGGCTCTGTGGGGGCAGAAGGG
>NW_022111376.1:1981852-1983099 GCF_000313985.2 Echinops telfairi
GTGGGGCTGGGGTGGTGTTTGGAGAGCAGCAGAGCCTCTGGCCATGCCACCCGCCCACTCCCACCTGAGCGGCCCCCTCCCATTGGGGATATGGTGGGGCACCCGGCCTGACTTGCCTCCTGGCAATGGAGAACACAGTGGGGTGGGGGCCTGGCACTTGTTGCGAAGGGAAAGCCATTGGCACACACTGTGACCACAGGCTGAGCTGGTGGGCTTGCACCAGCGACCTAGTGGTCAGACACCCAGCACCAAAACCACAGCGCCACCAGGGCTCCCTGGGTACTTGAAAGATGGAACATCCAAATGTGATGTGTGGGTCAAGCGCAAATGGCATTTCCAAGACGCAGAGCTGAAAGAGAGACAGTGACAGAGAGGAGAGTGAGCTAGCTCTTCACGTTTCATGCTGAACTCCACTTGAAATGATAATACTTTGGGGTACGTTGGGCTCAATGAAACACACTGTTAAAATGAACCCCCACTCCCAGCTTCATTGGCGTTTCAATTTAGCCACTGTGGGAATGGTGGTGGTGGGTGCAACCATTGGACTTAGATCTGGCAATAGGGTGGGCTACCACCCAGCTGACTCACACAGTGTCCTAGGCAGTAATCACCAGAAAGCTGCATCTGGTGGAAGGAAGGCTTATCAAGAACCTGTGATCAGCAGAGGAAGCATGGTCCCAAGTGGGCTATCCCCAGTCTGTTCCCTTGATCCAACTAACCCTTCCAAGACAAGTAACATCTCCCAGTACTAAGAGACTATGCTGGCTGTCCTGGAATGCAAATTTGCTTGTTGAATAGAAAGGAAGCTAACAATGGGCACAGCCCAAGACTGCGGGCTCCACTGGGAAGCCAACACATAACTGAGCACTTCCCTTAAAAAATGCAGTGGTCTCACACCTCAGATGGTGGGCACACAGGGGAACACACTGTCCCTGTCAGGAGAGAGAGGACATGAGCAGAGCACCGGAAGAGTGCTCTTTGACTGTCCCCACGGTCCCTTTGCCTCACCCGGTGGGACCCATGAGCTAAGCCGCTGAGCCACTCAAGTCCTTTCACCAAAGTCTCTTTCATGCTGCCCCCAGCACCCAGTATGTGGATTGGGAAGTTATTTGGACCGTGTTTACTTGAAGGCCACACAGCTCCATGCAAGGCAAGGAAGGCATCCATGTACCTCAAATTAGGCTCTCTCCTCTCATCTAACCCAACTCCTCACACCTTCTCACAATGTGTGCACCAGAGAATAATGT
>NW_022111376.1:1983199-1986775 GCF_000313985.2 Echinops telfairi
TTGCAAATTAGTGAAAGAGTTAGGGCTCAGGCTTGTGCTAGGTGCTTAGGGTTAAACCCACTACAATAGAGGGAGTCCCACTCACAGTGACCCCTATACAATGGCAGAGCCAGTGGTGGGACCCACCCACTGCTCTGCCGCCAGCTGCTCTGTCCCTGGCCACCTCTTGGGAGTAAAGACCTGGTGAGTGGGTCCTGTAAAGGTGACAGATTCTAAAAGAACATGCAGCCAGTCTTTGACCCTTGTCTGATTTGTTTTTCCATTTTTACTCGCGACACATAACATCGATACCATCCCAAGCTGTTTGCATACTTCATTTCTCCTCCATCCTCTCCAGATGACCTTGAAATCCTTGTCATCAAGAAAATCATGAAGCGGAGCCATGAAATTCTGACATTTTCCTTCCCAGACACCCCACACCCCCTCACTTCTTGATAGAAATCTCCACTGCTCCTATTCTATTTCCACGGGGACTTCAGCGTATTCCTCCTGTGTTCGCTTCATCTCCACTCCTAGGGTTAATTTGAGCAGTCAAAGGAGGAATAGGTTTAGGATACCAAGAGCCAGATCTTGCTCCTTTCATCTTTACCCCCTAGGGTAAATCTATGAAGCACCATGAGCCATGGATGGGCCTGGAGAACCATATGCTGAACCACATGCTGAGCGAAGCTAGTCAATTACAAAAGGACAATGATTCTGAGACCATTTCCATAAGGACAGTCACCAAGACAAAGACAGGCATCTGTTTTCAGGTCATATAATTGTGACCAAACCATGTAGTAGGATGTCTCTCTAATGATTGCTATCCATTTATCCCTCCCCTATAGGTATATATCTTCAGATCAACTTCTTCCGGTGGGGGAGTGGGGCTTCACCACAATTGGGGTGAGTTTTTTCTTCAGTGAAGAAAGGGACAGTGTTAAATATATCGGGGCATATCACATTGTCCCATGGTCACCCAAATTAATAGACACTCCTATAATGGGGATCAGGGATTCTTATTGGGAATTCATAGCCAGAGAAGGCAGGGGGATATTTCTGCCCCCGAGAAGGTGAATTCACTTCTGCAGGTGGGAAAAACGTGGAAGGTCAGTCTGCCCTTGGGAAAACACTGAACACTGCTGACATAGACTCCGAATGGGAGAATCCACCTGGCATTATCTTCCATCTTTGACCTGCTTTCTTGTCAGCCTTTGGTGGTCCTGGCTTCCTGGCATTTAGATTTTTTTAAAAAACTTTTTGAGGTATACAGCATTCTTTAGGGACCAAATCAGTATTGCTTGCTTTGGAAACCCCACTACGGGAAGTAGATTTTACTTCAAAAACACTCGTAGCAGATTCAAGGAATTGAAACACTCCCTTGGACGTGAGCCCGAAACAACCTAGTGTGAGGAGAAGAAGGCGATGCTATCCCAAGGTCATGGATTTGGGAGTCCATGAACCGTGGCTCAAATCTCCTGCCTTTGAGGCTGTCCAATGATTGACACAATTTAAGACTACCATATATTTATAATCTTCATACTTTCATTGCTTTATGTCACAGGTCTTAGTCACGCAAAGTTTTGCCTTAGTGAATGAACGTGACTGATAACTTTGCCTTGTTTCCGACCCTCATGGTTTTCATAAACAGTGTTCAGTTACTTACCTTTTATAATGCTTATGTGAACATCCCATGTATTTTACCCTAAAAGACATATGTTTATATGTTTCTTTTCCTTTATTCAGTGGTACTTTAAATTCTATACTACTGACTAGATTAATGGTATCATTGGTAGAATTACTAAGGGTTTCATTATGGTTAAATTATTTCTCAAACAGATGATAATATTGCCTCTAAAGCCGACCAGTAGGACAGATAAACCTAGATATCTGAATTAATTTTTGAGCTCATACTTAATCGTAAGCCCCAATCTAAGAACAACGAGTTCTTATGATATGGCCCTGCTCAACATGTGCCATTATGAAGTGACCACTGAAGATGTGGGTGCTCTAACTAAGTGTGACTAAGAAATCAGATGGTGCCCAGCTATCAGAAATAATAGCATCTGGGGTTGAAGGGCTTGTCTGAAAACTATCAGTCATCTAAGTGAGGTGTCGGCTAAGTCCACACAGAAGGAGCACACCAGCCTGTGGTATTCAAGGCTTGTGAATAATAAATCCAGTGTCAGAAGAGGGAATTTTCTGAGAGCTTAATTTCTGAGCACTCAATTTGCAGAAGGAGATGGAAGAGACTGAAAGTCCAAATTCCATTAGCAGAGTCCCCGAGTGAATCAAGCCTCCATCGAATTCCCTTGGACCACTCTCTAGGAATGTGAATAGTCTTGTCAGCAGGCAGCGTGTGTTGGCACATGAATCCCTACATGTGTTCTCAGGGAAAATTTTTTTAACACAGTAGTACACGTTCTCCAATTTTACCCATCTACCATTTCTTCTGGTTTCTAGTATCTTCTGCTTTCTCTTGGGTTAAAGTTGATCAGTTTTACTTATTTGCTGTGGTAGTTCTTTAGATGATTTTCTTTACATGAAATGAAGGACAGATAATGCTAGAGAGTGAGTTTAGCTAGATTAATAGTTGCTTAGGGAAATGGCAGAGGAGGTTGGAGAGGGGGTGATGGATAGCTCATAATAATGGGTACAGAAATGAAGACAAAGTTCTAAAATAGATTGGGGCGATGAAAGCACTTCTATTTTTAATATATTTAATTGCATGGAACATGAAATGCATGTCAGGAAAGCTGGTCTTGTTTTTCTGTGTGTTTGATTTTTTCTCTTGTTCAAAGCAAAATTCTTAGTCTCTCTCCTGATGTCCATTTTGACAACACAGGGGTAAAACTCATTGTGGCCCTAGAAAGGCAGGCTAGACCTGGCCCGGTGAGTTTCACAGACGGTAGCTCTTTGTGGGAGTAAACAGCCGGTCTCTCTCCTAGGGAGCGGCTGGTGGTCGGCCCTGCTGACCCTGAGGAGTGCAGCCCCACACCCCAGGGCTGACTGGGCAATCAACCCATGGCAGTCAGTTGGGCAGTGAGGGCGATAAAGAGATGGCGTGTAGGCTTCAGGACAATGCAGGGGGCGGGGAGGGAATTGAAATCTTTAAGATTAAGAAAGGGACTAGCATGGAAAACCGCGTGGCTCCGTGACTCAGTTGCCTGGTGCTCTGGGAAACAAGAATCGGTGGTCATGTGAGAGAGACATGAAATGAGTAGACTTGCAAATGCATCGTTGGTGTGCGTGCCAGCCCATGTGATTCTTGGAGATGACAGAGTAGAACTGCCCCCCACATTTTCGTCTGCGGGCTCTAAGCTTTGCAGGACCCGGATCGCCCGGGCTTTGTGCCCGGGGAGCGGCTGGTGGCAGAGCTGCGGCTGGGTTCCCCCACCGACTTTGTGTGAGCAGTGCAGCGGGGACTCTGTCGAAATCAGGATTCCTGGCCCAGACGGGTCAGAGAGCACGTGCATTCGTTCCTATGGGTCGTTGTTGGGTGCCATCCAGTCGGTTCGGACCCACAGCGGCTTCTCTGCACAGCAGAACAAACCCTGCACGACCCTGCGCCATTTCACCACCGGGCTCACACCGGAG
>NW_022111376.1:1986875-1990933 GCF_000313985.2 Echinops telfairi
GGGGTCTGTGGCTTTCCTCAGAACCCTCTCCACCCACTCTGGTCCTGCAGTCAGGGAGGGCACACCATGCCCTTCTATCCCACAGTGCTGGCAGCCTTGGCCCCAGGCCCTGGGTCCCCCATTTCCTAGTGGACAGAGCTCAGGACTCATATGTCAGTGGTCTGAGCACCATGAACCCAGGGTCAGGAAGATCTGTGTGACTTGGACCCCAGAGCCCAGCAGTCCAGCTCTCAGCCCACTTCTCGTAGCCTTACCACCTGTAGCTCTGGACTCCGCCCAAGCCTCTGGGGTGGGGGTGATGCCTCTTTTGTTTGGACAGTTTGGGGTGGGCCAGGGGAGGGGCAGGGAAATGTCCTGCAGGTGCTGATTGAAATAATTGTTCTATTTTTAATGTGATGCAAAAATAACAGCACCCACTAAAACTGACTTTTTCTTCCCACCCTGTCAGCAGTCGAGCTGACACACACGTGCTGCTTCGCAGGCCCTCCCCTCTCCTGAAGTCCCCAAATGCCTTGCCTGCATGAACAAGGCCCCTGCATGTACAAGCTCTGCCCTTGTGGTACACCAGCCTGGCATGACCCTAAAACGGGCAGATGACCCCTTGGGGGCCCAGAGGATAGGAAGGGTGGAGCACGCAGCCTAAGGGGGGGTCAGAGGCGTTCAGATTGAAGCTGGGTGAGTCCCCAGTCCTCCCCACACCCACTCTGATCTAGAGGCTTTGTCTAAACGTGATAGAAGTTCTGATCGAAGCTAAGAGAAACAACCCCCAAAGGAACCTTCTCGTGCTGGCAACAATCACTTATACAATGTAAGAAACTTTGCAATTTATTACAGAAAACGAGGCTCTCGTTCTGATTCTCATAAGTAGAATGGGAATGATGATTTTTTAAAAATGTTTGCTTAGGTAGTTAAGGATAATGAAGTCTAAAAGTTTTATCCTTAGTGTCACTGAATTTTAGTTTAGACATACTGTCTATTCTTTATTGCGTATGTTTCGAGCTGTATTTCTAGTATCAATGGTCTCTGCGGGTCTCCATCTGGTTTTCCCTTTGGTTGACTGCCTATGTTTCCTCAGTGCTCTTTAAGAGGCCTCGTCTAGGAAGGGTACTAGCTGTTTTCTCTCCAAGGCGGTTCACATCCATTTCCGGCCGTGTCTCTGTCTGACTTTAGTTAGGGCAAGTTTGCTGTCCTCCCTCCCATTCTCACCCAGCTCGTTCAGCAGCATTGCCCGGTGCGGTCTCAGGCTTCCTCTGCCTCCCCACAAATTTTAGGAAGATCTTTTTCTCCCAGCCAAGAATGTGAAAATACAGAGAGAGGCAAGCGAGCTGGAACTCAGCATGACCCTTGTGTAAAAGTTGTGAATGGTTCCCCCTTTGCCAGGGGGCAGTGGCACCACTAATCTCGTGCACGTTTCTGCACTGGGTCGAAGAGAAGTTTTCCCTTTTCGGGTACCCTGCAGACGGGCTTCGACACTTTGAGCGCCTGTCAACAAAGCTAAAGGGAGTTGCTGTCCCCAGAGCAGGTGGCTACGGTGGCCTTGATGCTGAAATACACTCTGAAGGCTGAGACTATGCGTCTGCAACCGTTGAAATAAAACTTTTGTTGAACTTGTGCAAATTAAAGGCTATACTTTATCTTGTAGTGAGTAACAAAATTGAAATGATGTGTACATGACGAATGCTCTTTTTAAAGGAATAAATCTTAAAGTTGACATTAAAAGAATAAAGTGGATGTAGCCCTTGACTGATCCGTGCACGGTTGGGGTAAGTGTGTGCCCTCAGTCATCTACAGGGACCCTGGCTCCTGGATTGCTGTGGGAAATCCTGGCACAATGGTCTTGAGTGAAATTGGTCAGTTGCTTATATTGCATGAGAAACATAGTCTTTGGAACCCCCGCTACGTCCCTCGGTGGGGAGGTACAGGAGGCATGGTGGGCTGTGACACTTGAAAGCACGCAGAATGGGGAGACTGGTGAGGGCAGCGCTGTGCTGTGCTATTGGTCCATAAGGGAAGGCTGCTGGATTGGGCTTGCGGACTCACAGGGAAACTGGGTTCAGTGCCCTTGGCTGGGGCATCTGCTGGTGGATTTGAGGGCTCTGAGCCTTTGTCAGAGCTAAAGGGTGCTTGCTGACCCAGGAACCATTTGGATGTCCTGGGCCTGCTGACCAGGAAGAGAACTGAGGACCTTCAAGTAGGAAGGCTGCTGTGGGTGTTGTGTGCATTGAGGAACACCGGGGATTCAGTGGCCCATGGGACCAGATTACAGAGGGCCTTTGTTTTCTGAGGAGGCTTGTTAGCAGATTGAAACCCCTCCATGTGCTTGTGCGTGGAGTAGCAGTAGCTGCAACCCTTAACTGAGCAGTGGTGGGGAGGGGCGATGATGCCTGTTCTGAGGGGAGGGATGAGTCAAGCACAAGTCAGAGAGTCTGTGACTATTGGGGACCAAAGGTCCCTTCCATACCCACTCGGGCTGAGGCAACTTCCCCAAGGACAGCCTCTCATTTGGGAGCCTAAAGAGAGTGAACAACCATGGGTTTTAAGACATGGGGCCTGCCCTCTTGACACAAGGGATGGGCTGCTCCTCTGAAACTCACAAAGTGATTCCCGACCAAGAGGCTCTGTCCTCATCCCTGGGACATAACCACATCTGGTCCCTGCTCTGTGGAATCGGGGATGCACTAGCCCTCTCAATTACCCATGATGCAGTTACCTCTGGGGAACAGGAGGCTATAGTTTAACCAAATGGATTGCAGTAGGGTTCAGCGACCTCCTAGCACACAACTGGAGATAGTGGCCTGCCTTTTGGAACCCAGGAAATCATGGCCTCCGTGTTGGCTTAAATGAGTGGGTAGGCCTGCTACCCACTAGGAGCTCATGAACCCTTCTGTGGAGGCCCCAAAATGGTCTCTGCATTTTGTGGTACTCAATGTGGTTGCCCAAGTCTCTGGAACACCCTTTGCTTTGGTTCCTTTCATGGAGCTCTGGCAGTGATATCCCAAATCTCTGGAGTCATTGACGCCAGATAGCTGAAGCCTTTCCATGGCTATCCTGCTGGTGACAATTCCCACGGAAACCCTGGAGGTGATGTCTCCAATTCCTGGATATCCAAAAAGTGTAACGACGCCCACTGGGACGGAGGAGGATGTGACCTCCCTCGTGCAGTACAGTAGGGATTAGCTCTGCCTTCTGTGCCTCAGGGCAATGTTGGCTCTGCATTCTAGACTCTCAGAGCCTGTGGGAGAGGCACCTGGCTTGGCCATCTGGATTTCTGGATGCTGTAGCTCTTCTGTTGGGAAGCAGCGACCGGCTCAGACACAGAGAGGCAATGGCTTGTCCCAGGCCTGTGGTACTACCTTGCCCTAAAACCTGAAAGCAGGGCCATTATCTCCATGGTTGTTTAAGATTCACACAGCCCAATGCATTTCAATAGTTAATAAAACACAACGAAAAATCTTTCTGATATTCTGCTCTTTTGTCCAAGTTCCCACAGAAAGCTGCAATGTAACGCTGGCATAGTAATATTCCCACAGATCAATGCAGTTAACAAAAAAGCCCAGAAATTAACTCAAGCCACGAACTTTAATGAAAGGTGTGTTGGTGCCGCTGTGCACCAGCCTTAGGCTGCTACCCTCAAGGCCAGTGGTACAAAATTCACCAGCTGCTGTGAGGAAGAAAGATCGACAGTCTCATAAACCCTATGCAGGGCCACTGCGTGTCAGGATGAATGAGCTGGTAGTGTCTTCTGTTCTTCTATAACAAAGATTGCTGTTTTTTAAACCAGGAGTGAGAATATGGACTATTTAACAATGGAGCTGGGTAAACAAGTGTGACAAACTCACTGCTACATTCCAATGTGATCCGGAAGAATCAAAGGTCTGATGGGAACAGCTCACCTACACGTCCTCAACTCCATCGACTTTCTTCTGGGGCATGGTTTCAGTCTGGAAGCCCTGACAACCAGAAGAAAGTAGCGAGAGACAATATACGATGAAACCACAAGACTTTGTAAAGCCCTTGGGAGCTCTGTGAGGCAAAAACTGGAGAGAGAAAGGAAACTG
>NW_022111376.1:1991033-1992537 GCF_000313985.2 Echinops telfairi
GGAAGGCGGAGGGAGACTGAGACTGTACAGGGAAATGTTGGCCGAACTCACTGTGTAAGAATGAAAAGGCATGCCAGCAAACTTGTTAAAAATAAAGTCAAACAGGAGTGAGGAGGGAGGGGGGAAATGAGGAGGCGACATTAAAGGCTCAAGTAGAAAGCAAATGTTTTCAGAATGATGATGGCAACAAATGGATATATGTGCTTGACACAATGGATGTATGTATGGATTGTGATAAGAATTGTACGAGCCCCCAATAAAATGATTAAAAAAATAAAAGTCAAACAGAGACACAGCAGGAAATGGAATTGACCTGCTTGTGATAGAGAAACTGCTCATCCCCTTGCTAGGCAAGGAGTCTTAAAGATTACTAAAGAAGACAGGCAGCCAGCCAAGGAGAAAAACAGATTGAGACCTGCAGAGGCGATAATGGGAGAAATAAAGATCTGAACATAGTAAAGGAAGGGCCGTGTGTTTGATCGCCCTAAAAATCAAAGGCAAGCACAAGAAAACATTGAGACTTCCTTGTCCCCAACCATACTAGCAAACGTTGAGAAAATAATCATTCCCATTCTACTTATGAGAAAGACAATAGGAGCACCATTTTCGTGAACAATTTGCAAATCTTTCGAAATTCCAATGGATGATCCTAAAACAAGCCCTGTTTGCACACAGGTCCCGGCTCCAGCAGGTGGCCCAGAAGCTCCTGGGACAGTCAGGCTCTGTGCCACCAAGCGACTGGGCCATAGTTGGTGGAACTGACGGCACGCCCTGATGGGGCCACAGGGGCCGCTCTGCACTCGCACACTGGCATCCCAGGCAGCGCTCAGGGCCGGGCTAGTAGAAGGAGCATTTCCAGGGTTGGAGCCTGTTTCTTTGATCAGGGAAACCATCATGTGACTTCTGGCGGTCTGAGCAGGTGCACTAGGGTCCACCTTTGGCTGAGGGGAGGGGCTTACAAGATCCTCTAAAAGATCAGTGGCTCGCTGAGCGCTCTGAGCAGATTCCCAGGTCGAGGAGATGCCATGTGAGCCTCAGGTGGTTGCGCCAGGGGGGTGGGCCGTGATTCAGCAAGTGCAGCGGATGGCCATCAAGGTCCGCACCACCCTGAGGGTCAGTGTGATCATAAGAGGAGTCAGTAACCAAGGTGGCCGTGAAGGCCTCAGAGGCCATGGCTGCCTTGATGGCTTTCGCGGGCAGATGGGCCTGGTTGGGGCCCTCGCAGTGGCCCTCAAGTGGGCTATGTTGCTGTGGCGGCCAGGGGACAGTTTGGAACCCTGGACAACTGAGTGTTGAAGAGACGGTGGACACAACAGACCCTCTCGCTCATCGGGCAGTGCAGGCCCAGGCTGCACCAAGCCCGATTGGAGATGCGGTGCAGGCCCATGGAAGTACAGTAAACCAAAATCTCGACTTCGAAAGAGAAATTCCCACGCCCTCCCCACCCTTCCTTGAGGGGGTCCTTGAATGGGACATCCACGTGTATGATGTGACTTCTCCGGGG
>NW_022111376.1:1992637-1994084 GCF_000313985.2 Echinops telfairi
CTGCTGTACAAGAACTCTTCAAGGTGTTACAAACCAAAGATGTCACTTTGTGAACTAAAACTCACCTGGCCCAAGCCACAGTAATTTCAGAAGAGACTGGGCAGTCAACGTGGTATGCTTGCAAAGAAGCCACCATATTTTTCCTCACATCGTTTGCATGTGATGACTTGACAACAAATAAGGAAGACCAAAGAAGGATTGATGTATTTGAAATATGGTGTTGGGGACGAATATGTAAAGTCCCACAGACCTCCAGAAGAATAAACAAAGCTTTCTCAGAAGTACTCAGAATGGGAGAGACCAGTCCTTGAGGAACATAACCAGTCCTGCTCCGGAACGTAAAGGGACAATGAAAAGGGAAAGGCTCCTTACAAGATTAATTAACACCATGGCTGCAACAATGGCTCTAGCTTAGTAATCGGGAGGCTCCAGCTGGACTGGCACTATTTCCTGATGCTGGGCACAGAGTGTCTATTAGTTGAAGCCAATCATCTAATAGCACTGAGAATGCGGATACAATTTAACAAATGGAACTGGCTGAACTGCAGAATTGTGACTCTCTGAAAGACGCATTCAAGTCAAGCAGCCTTCCTCAGTTCTACGCATCTCTCCCCTCTGAGACCGATCCTAACCTCAGGAACCATGCACGCAAAATGGCAACCATCTGTGGCAGCACTTATGTCTGTGAACAGACTTTTTCCAGAATGAAACATCTGAAATCTCCAACAGATCTCGACTAACCGATGCACACTTGCATCGCTTGTTACGACTAGCAGTGACAAATATGGAACCGGACGTTGGCCATCTATCTCATTAGCAAAAGGCAGGCCGATAGTTCCCATTGAAATACTGGTAAATTTGTTGATTTAACTTTACTTGTTCTTCATTTTAAATATTGCATTTGTTCTCATTTTGTTTTTTACTTCAAAATAAGATGTGTGCAGTGTGCATAGGAATTTGTTCATAGTTTTATGTTTAAAACTATAGTCTGGCCCTCCAACGGCCTGAGGGACAGTGAACTGGCCCCCTGTTTAAAAAGTTTGATAACCCCTGCTCCAAATGGATAAGGAATTAAGATGTGTTCTTACATCACCATATTTTCGATGACTTCTTCCAGCTGGAGGATTTGGATGCTGAGAAATGTCTGATGGAAGAATTACCTTGAGTAGGGTAGGATGGCATGGCCATTTCTTGTGATTGCTGTCAGGAATTCAATGTTTGCAGAAAATTGCGTTGGCAAGAGTTGTGTTGCAACAGGAACCCAAAAGAGTAGTTGCAGAAGCTGTTGATGTGCAAGCAAGTGGCCCATGGGATTTGATTTCTTGGTTTGGAGGACAGGGTCATGGTTCCATGGGACATCCCCAGGGATTGAAATAATACTGTGTTTGGTGTTCCTGTCCTGCCTCTTAGTGTTTTGCTTAGTGCCTGGGGACTTAGACACTTTCAA